>NC_069785.1:69689134-69994134 GCF_027406575.1 Nycticebus coucang
TATGGATTTCAGTTTCCCTCCCCAGGAGCATTTGCAATTTCGGTAGTGGAAAATAAGGGCTCCTTGTGGGTCCAAAAGCCAGCCACAGAATGGGTACTCAGATACTGACTGAAAGAAGAAACAGATGCATGAAAAATGGAATTTCAGCCTCCGTGAGAAAGACAAAGTAACCAGAACCGCTCATATTGCAGGGCTGATACTCCAAATATTTAATAGGTGGGGCAGCACAGCACTGACCAATCAAATGGGCCTGGAGATCCATGCTAGACTAAGCATGACCCCATTGCTTGTGGAGAATGGAAGTCCAGGGGTTTTGAAGGGAGAAAGGAGGGAGGGCTACACAGGACCTGAAGCAGCTGCTATTCATCAGCTAGTATGAAAGTACCTCAGTACTTCAACCACCAGCACAGCCCTGTCACGCACACGATGACTCAACACCACCTACAGTTAAGTGGCTGCATGGGAATCAAGAAACTTCCATCACTTCCCCTCCCTAAGCCCCAATTTTCCATCTACAAAACAAAGTCATTTTGTATTAGTATTACTAGTACTTAGTATTTTTTGGGACCACTCCAGCTCCAACTATTTGTGATTTTGATGCAATAATAATTGCAAAAATGTGTGGAAGCTAGTCTGGTATGGAAGAAAAAGTACATGCTCCGAAGCTGCTAGACCCAGTCCAAGTTCTGGCTGTTACCTACTGCAGGGCTTGGTTCCAAATCAATGAACTTCTCTGAACCTCCACTTTTTTTTTCTTTTTTTGTGGTTGTTATTGTTTGTTTGGTTTTGCTTTTTTTGAGAGAGAATCACAGAGTCTCATTCTCTTGGCCTGTGTAGAGTGCCCTGATGTCATATAGCTCCCAGCAACCTCAAAGTCTTGAGTTCAAGTGATCTTCTTGTCTCAGTCTCCTGAATAGCTAAGACTACAGGCACCAGCCATCACACACAGCTAATTTTTCTGTTTTTAGTTAAGATGGGGTCTTGCTCTTGCTCAGGCTGGTCTCAAACTCCTGAGCTCAAGCAATCCACCTGACTTGGCCTCCCAGAGTATTAGGATTACAGGCGTGAGGCACTACTCTCAGCCTTCCACTTTTCAATAATTCAGCAAATATTTACTGAGTCCTTTTTCTGTGCCAGGTCGTAGGAACACATTGGTGAACAAGACTTAGTGTCACCATGGAACTTAACCGCTCTACTTAAGATTCTTTGGATGCAAGTGACAGAAATCAACTTAACTTAGGAAAGCTTAGGAAAAACCCAAATGCATTGTAATGATGTGGCAAGTCTAGGGGAGAATGCAGCCAGTCCCTGCCTAGAATCTGGACTGGAAAGCCACCAGCCCCTCCACCCCTCTCAGTCCATTGGCTGCATTGTTCAATGCATTGTGCTTAGTTCTTTCCTCCATCGTGCTTAGTTCTGAGAAGCCTCAATTGATATGGCCTTCCAATTCAAAATTCTCAAGAAAGAGAATCTAATTGGTCCGGCTTGGGCCACATGCCCATTCCTAATCCAATCACCTGTGACCAGGTGGCAGGACTCAGTACAAACACGGCCTCAGGGGCTCACCCATGTGGATGGGTCCAGACCCCTAAAAAGGGAGTGTTTATGAAACCTGGTGTTCACTGCATGGCCTCATGGGGTAGTTGTGAAGATTAAATGAAATTCCATAGAAAGTGGCTGGTATAGAGCCTGACACATGTAGAAGGAGTAGAGTGCCACCATTGGATGGTCACAGTGGGTGCTCA
Source organism: Nycticebus coucang (assembly GCF_027406575.1). Taxonomy (NCBI): domain Eukaryota; kingdom Metazoa; phylum Chordata; class Mammalia; order Primates; family Lorisidae; genus Nycticebus; species Nycticebus coucang. The sequence goes on from NC_069785.1 coordinate 69,690,880, forward strand.
ACTGAAAAGTGTGTTGAATGAGGAATCAGTGTTGCTAATAATAATGCCTTTCATATATCCAATAACCTTGTGTCTGCTTTCTCAGTTAATTCCTCCCTTGTTTGATCCCAGCCCCCACTTTGCTGGGTTGACTTAAACCAGGTATCTGGGCACACGATGCCCAGGTGGGACCACATCCACGGGGGGGTACAATGTGCTGAATGAATGAATAAGTGGAAATGCTCCTGCCAAGCCCTCTGTGCTCCACTGGGGATGGAGGGGTGGCTGGAAATTGTCTCCTTTTCACCCAACTTTGTTGGAGGACCTTCTCTTTCTCCCTTTGCTCTGTAACTAAAGAGCCCGGTGCACCTCAAAAGAATTGAAGGAAGGGATTGAGGACTGGGTTCAAGTCCTCCAACCCTGACTCTAATTTGCAGACTGTCATTGAGCCATTGACCTCGCCTCTCTGGACTGTTTCCCCACTGGCAAACAGATATAGGCACAAACATGCTTGCTTGGCTCCTCGTGTTTAAGAGAGCTAAACTCAAAGAGGGGAAAGGGCTTTCACAAAGTCAGGCCTCAGCCTTTCCCTACTGTCCAGAGGGGAATCTTGAGTCCCACTGATCAGGCCCCTGTGGCCTAGAGCAGAAGAGATCTCCAGACCTCCTGTCCAGCTGCTCCATGCCCTTGGGAGCCCCTCTGTCTCCAGCCCACAACCAATCAATGACTTCACCTACTCTGTGGTTGAAACTGGAACTCTCTTGCTAGGGGCTGAGCAGGAAATTTTCCTGTGGTAGAAGCTTTTGTTCTATATCCCTTGATCACTAGGCAGAGGAATTTCCCCACTGACGTCAGCCCAAATTCAGGCCCAAGCCCATTGAACCTGCAGGGGGGATAAGGGAGGGCTGCCTTATAGGACAGAAGGTGCAGGGTCTCAGGCACCTCTCTTCCTACATTAACCCCCTGTGACTTGGGGTCAGCTGCCTGCCCATCAGCTTAGGAGGAAAGCTGTAGGGGAGTGAAAGAAGATATTAGGTTATTAAATATGAAATACCCAATTTCAAATCCAAAGTTTAATTTACTCTAGCAAGTACAATTAATTGAAGTATGTACCTAAATTATTGACACAGTTTGGCCATCTTTTTTTTTTTTTTTTTTTTTGTAGAGACAGAGTCTCACTGTACCGCCTTCGGGTAGAGTGCCGTGGTGTCACATGGCTCACAGCAACCTCTAACTCCTGGGCTTCCGCGATTCTCTTGCCTCAGCCTCCCGAGTAGCTGGGACTACAGGCGCCCACCACAACGCCCGGCTATTTTTTTGTTGCAGTTTGGCCGGGGCTGGGTTTGAACCCGCCACCCTCGGCATATGGGGCCGGCGCCCTACTCGCTGAGCCACAGGCGCCACCCCCAGTTTGGCCATCTTAATCGTAGCTTGCGTGTGCTAGCAGAAGACTTGGAGAGTGGCGATGAAATCGTGAAAGGCGTTTTCCACAGCTTGTTGAGAATTGAATATTTTTCCTTGCAAGAAAGGGCCCAAAGCCTGGAGGAAGTGGTAGTCAGTTGGTGCAGGGGCTGGTGAACACAGTGGATAACAGAGAGTTTCCAAGTCCAGCTTCTGTAGTTTGAGCAGTGTTGTTTGTGTGACGTGTGGTCAAGAGTTGTCTTGGAGGAGAACTGGCCTGTCTCTATTGCCAATCTAGGCTGCTTAATCACAAATATCATCATTTCATCCAGTTGATTACAGCAGACATCTACTGTCATATAGATCAACTAGGTTTCACGAAGCTGGGTGGACAATACCAGCACTGGACCACCCCACGGACATCATTGCCTTTTTTTTGATGAATATGCAGTTTTGTGTCTCAGCACTTCATCTTTCTCCAACCATCGTGCCAAAAGCTTGCAATTGTCAAAAAATCCATTTTCATCACACGTCACAATATGGTGTAGAAACGGTTCACATTTTATGTTGTGACAGCCAAGAAAGGCAAACTTCCAAACGATTTCTCTTCTGATGCTCATTTAATTCATGCAGCTTCTTTACCTTGCCGGTTCGTTTCAAATGGTCCAATATTGTTGGAATAACAATGTCAAACCTTGCTGCTAATTCACTCATAGGTTGAGGTGGATTCCCTTCCACTACAGCTTTCAGCTCATCTTTACCCACCTTGGTCTCTGGTCACCAACCTGGCTCATTTTCAAGATTAAAATCACCAGAATGGAATTTCTCAAACCACCGACATACTGAATGCTCATTAGCCACATCCTTCCCAAACACTTCGTTGATATTTCGAGCTGTCTGTGCTACATTTGTTCTGGGATAGAACTCATAGCAGAAAATAACACTAATCTTTGACTTATCCATTATTTCACAAAAGTTGTTCTAAAATTATTTTAAAGATAATCACAAGCCAAAAATGTGCATTTAAAAGAATGAAGATGTTCCTTCACAATAAAACAAGAAATGTCAAAAGGAAATGTTCATGGTATCAACTGTCAAACTTAAGTTACTGAAGGAAATCAGACATTTCATACTTAATAGAGAGTTGGGTGGAAAGTGGTTTCTAATTCTTTCCAGACACTGTTAGCTGAGTGGCTCGAGTTAGGCACTTAACCTCACTGGGACTCAATTTCCTCATCTGTAAAATGGGAATAATCATGCTCCTTAATCTTCTACAGTGGCTACTAAATGTAAATCTTTCAAAACTGCCTGGTATGTAGTAAATGCTCAGTAAAAATGAGCAACTATTTTTGTCACTATTATCTCTTCAGTGAAGAGGAAATGAGATGTCATGGGTAAAATGCCAAGATAGGGTCCAGCTCAAAGACCAAGGCTCCCTTTACTAAGGGATTATCACGTATTTCCACCACAGGAACCCAGCTGCACTAGCCTTCACAAAGATGACTGGACTCCGTTAGTTTCTTAGAGTCACCATCACTAAGTACCATAAGCTGAGTGGCTTAAACAACAGAAACTTACGGTTTCACAGTTCTGGGGCCCAGAAGACCAACATCAAGATGTCAGCAAGGTGGGTTCGTTCTGGTGGCTGTGAGGAAAGGACCTGCCCAGATCTCTCTCCTTGGCTTGGAGATGATCCTCTTTCCCTCACACTGTGTCCAAATTTCCCCTTCTTATAAGGACACCCGTGATTTTGGATGAGGACTCACCCTTAGGACCTTATTTTAACATGGTTCCCTCTGCAAAGGCCCTATCTCCAAACAACGTCACATTCTGAGGTACTGAGGGTTAGGATTTCAACATTCGAATTCTAGGGAGACGTCAATTCATTCCCTAGCAGTGACCTAAGGATTGAGATGTATTTTAAGGTGTATTTCAATTCTCTTACCACCAAAATAGAGAAGGTAATTTGGAGCAAAAAGGTCTTCTTGAAGCCTGTCATATCCTCCCTTGAGCATGGCTATTTATAGACACAACAGTGTCAAGTCTTAAAAGCACCAGAATCTGGTTATGGAACTCAAATCATTATATTACTTATATTCCACTCTAAGCTTCTGCTCCTCTTTCCCAATTTCATCTATCAAAATCAACATGAATTCTGAGGACTCCACCCTCTGTAAAACCATAGCATCCTAGATTTCCTTGGCACTGGAGATGGACAGAAGGAGCAGTGGATAGGGAGGGGATGGACCTAGATTCTAGCAACCTTGAACCTGTGATCTCCTCTCTGGGCCTCAGTTTTCTGCACTGTAAAGTGTATGTGTGTGTGTGTGTGTGTGTGTGTGTGTCCAGGTGTGGGAGAGCAAGAGGGGGACAGTCAGACTGCCACTCTAACTCAGGGCCATGGGACAGAGCTGGTGTCTTGCCCAAGTCAGTTTCACATGAAGTTAAGCAATTTAGAATATGACTTTAAAACCCCAAAGCACACAAGTACATCATGAAGTAGAATGCAAAATTGCATGCATTTTTAAGCTAAAACATGAGGTTTTAGGAAAACTAGAGAAACACTGGGCAGGTAGTGGCTGCTCTGTATTCCACCTCGACCCCCTTCCCTGGGGTCTGAGCTCTTTCCCAAGTTCCAATGGGGAATTTTTTCATTGGACAGATTGAGATACTTTGGACTAGCTGCTGGCACAGAGATTCCAGTTCAGAACCCCAAGAGCTTTGGATCTGAACTCCCTCCTCAACACCAAGCATCTCAGGGTGTCTTCATTGGTCACCCCATTTAGCTACTTTGCTACTGTGCATGCAATGGTTGAGAGGTCTGCAGCAGACCCTGGGAGCTGGGAGGAGAGGTAACTGAATGGTGGGCGTGGCAGCCGAGAAAGTAGAATTACCCACTGGAAGAAACAGTCTCCGGCAGCTTTGTGGGGAAATATCTTGGGGCTTTCCCAATCTTCTAGTTCCTCTGATGGTCAAAACAATAGGAATTTAAAAGTAAGCCCCTGCCCTTCCCTCAAGTTCCAGCCCTCTCTCTCCTCCTTCACAGACAAGCTTTGTTTTATTTTGATTTGTTTTGTTTTGTTTTGGGGGGACAGTTTCACTCTCTTGCCCTGATTAGAGTGCCGTGGCATCATCACAGCTACAGCAACATCAAACTCTTGGGCTCAAGAGAGCCTTTTGCTTCAGTCTCCAGAGTAGCTGGGACTACAGGCACCCGCCACAATGCCTGGCTAATTTTTTTATCTTTGGGAAAGGTGAGGTTTCAGTCTTGCTCAGGCTGGTCTTGAACTCCTAAGCTCAAGCAAGCCACCCACCTTGGCCTCCCACAGTGCTAGGAGTACAGGTGTGAGCCACCATGCCTGGCCAGCCAAGCTTCTTGCAGGTGGTTGTGTGTACTTCTCCACCTGCTGGATCCTGGCTCTGCCCCCAGAACCCACCTAAACTTTATCTGAGCACCTCCTTGTTATTAAAGATTGTGAATCCTGTTCAGTCCTTATCTCACTGGCCCTCTCCACAGATGCTGGCCCTGAGGTCGCTGCGTGCCCTTGGCTTTCTCCCTCACTCTCCAGCTTCTTTGCAGCCACCCCTGCAGCTTCTCCTGCACATCCTCCCTGCACCACCTCACCGTTCTGACAGCTCAACCATCTCCTTACAAGGACAGTCGCGGTCCCAGAGCTCTGCTGGAGCTTCCAGCCTGGCCACCTGGCATCCACTTGGACACCCCATGGCCTTTCAAACTCAGCAGGGTAATTGTCACCTTCCTCTGGACCCTGTCCTTCCACCTGTGTCCCAAGTCTCTGAAACGCACTGGGGAGCTGTCCATGTGCCTCCCTCCCCTTGCTCCTCTCATGTGATCCGCCAGCTTCAGTGTCATCAAGAGCAATCTCCCTGGGGTCGGCTTTGTGAATTGCACCTCTTACCATTGCTCCCAGGGCCTGGCATACCCGAGTGCACAGTAGGACTCAACAAATGTATGTGTCTTCATCCTGGAGGGAGCTGCAGGTCAGGTTCTGGAGACCCATTTCTTCAACGCTCTGAGAACTCCCAATGAGGGGTGGAGGAGGTGGTCCAGAGCCTTGGGCTTTTGTCCTTGTTTTATCCCTAACACTCTGTGTGACTCTGGGAGAAGCACACTCTGTTGCTCAGCCTCGGCTTCCCAAACTGTAAGATAGAGGTTGAAAGTGCAGATTCTTTCTCAGGGAGGGGTAGTATAAGGTGGGTGCAAGGTCCTCACAAGATAGCACGTGGTAGGAGGAATGTGCCAGAAGTAGGAACAAATGATCCTGCTCTGTCCTAGGCCAAACTGGATGCCAGACTCACCCACCTCACTATTGTTCCTGGGCAGTCAAAGTAATCTTTAAAAAATGCAAATCTCAGCATGTTGCACTTCTGCCAACTGTCTCTGGAATGCAGTCGAAAGTTTGGCTGGGAGGGCTGAAGAGCTCCCTCATCCTTTGGCATCCACTGCCCTACCCCCACCCCACCCTGTAGGCACCCTGGGACCCCCAGATGCACCTCTGCGCAAGCTCTGCCTCTCCTTCAGCCCCCACCCCACCTCCCCAGCAGCTGACTTTAGGTGACTTTAGATGCAGGCTCCCCGCATGGGGAAGAAGTGGACTGTAGCACACAGACCGAGGCAGGAGCAAGGCAAGGCCTCTAGAGATCTCCTAAAGAAAAACCAGCAAACGGCCCAAGACTCAAGACCAGACCCCCCAAAGAAATCTAGCCCCTCATTCCTGCTCTCCTACTGCACTAGACTTGGGTCACCTTCCCAGGTGAATGTCCTGTATGGTCAGCCAACCAGAAAACCTATCTCCACTTCTCTCTTATAACTCAAAAGCAGGAATTGGCTTTATTGAGCTTGTTTGCAGACTGGGCTGGGAGGAGTTTGTTTGCCTGGCTCAGATTGATTCTAGATGACTGATAAATGGGATTTGCAAACCCTTGTGAGGGTTCCCTGGGGAGATCTGGGAGGAGGGCCATCTTGACGTGGCCCTCCTTGATGCATGTCAAAGACCTTCTCGGGGCCATCCAGTTCAGCTCTGTTAGCCAGGGCTTAGTAACAAGCAGCCGTGGCTGGAGAGCAGTGCCTCTTAATGGGGAGATACTTGGCAAATTCGGAAGACACTTGCGGTTGTCTCCCCTTTGGGGTGGGGGGCGCCACTCGACATCTAATGGGTAGAGGCTCAGGTAGCCCCAACAATGGAGAATTATCTGCCCCAATAGCTCTTATAAATTAACAGTGGGGTACAAGGTGAGAACTGGGGTACAGGCCTAGCTAAAAATAAGGAACAGGCCCAGCTAAAAATAATGATAACAATTAGCCACTGTCCCCTTATCTGCTACTCTGTTGTCACAGAGCTGGCAGTCCTAAAGATTCTTAACTTTCTTCATCAATAACACCATCTTTTTGAAACCTAGGGGTAGTTTTTGAGATGTGGTTCTAGGTCAGTGTTTTTCCCCCTTTTTATCTCATGGCACATTTGAACTTATAGTTAAACTTCCATGGCACATTTAAATCATGTTAATCCAAAAAAAAAGAGTAACAAATAGAATATACTTTGTGTGCTTTGAAAATAATTTAATTAATGATCTTTAAAATTTTTCACAGCACACCAGTGTGCCTCTGCACATTGGGAGAAAAATCACCCCTCTAGGTTCTACATTCCGTGGATTGGCTGAGCCTCCCAGACCAAGGAACTAACTCAACTGGTCTTGTGACCCCGCCCCCACCACACACACACCCCCCCCAAGAACCTGGTCCTGCGTGCCAGTGGATTGGCTAACGCTCCCAGGCTGGCACCCGATGGCCTGATGGTGTTGCCCTGAACCCAGCCAATTAGCAGACCCTAGCTGCCCACTAAACTGTGAAGACCCTGTCTCCCAATTTCTCAGGGAAGCCGATTTGAGAAATTCCTCATGTCTCCTTGCTTAGCACTACATGGAATAAACTCTTTCTGTAAAGTACATCCTGCTGTCTCTGGGTATTGATTTTCTCTTGAGCAACAGGCAATGAACCTGGTTGGGCAGCAACACCAATACCTTAACCGTGCCAAGATTGAGAAAAAAGTCAAATTGCCTGGCTCCATATCCCAGCTCCACCGGGAGCCACTCGCTAACCTCCCATTTGCTTTGGTTTCCTCTGCTTTTAAAGGGGTATGGTATTTCTACCTGCTAATAGGGTTTTTGTAAAGAACAAATGAAATATCTTATGTAAAGCACTTGCAACTGTTGTTATACAATAAAGCACTCATGAAACTATTATTATTCCTGTTATTATTATTTGTGGGGTGATGTGGACCTTGACCATGTTGCTTGCCAAAGCAGCATGGCTGCCACTCCGTTCAGATCTGTATTAACATTTGCATCTTGTGGCTTGGCACCCGTAGCTCAGTGAGTAGGGCACCGGCCACATACATGGAAGCTGGCAGGTTCGAGCCCGGCCCGGGCCTGCTAAACAACAATGACAGTTGCAACTAAAAAATAGCCAGGCGTTATGGCGGCCACCTGTAGTCCCAACTACTTGGGAGGCTGGGGCAAGAGAATCACTTAAGCCCAAGAGTTTGAAGTTGCTGTGAGCTGTGATGCCATAGCACTCTACCGAGGGCAACATAGTGAGACTTTGTCTCAAAAAGAAAAACAAAAAAAATTTGCATCTTGTCATCACATTGGCAGAATGAGGAAGTCTTCATGTCACTGGGGGCTAAGCTTTTGACGGACACAAAGTGAGTCTCCGTATTGCTTTGCTCACTGATTCTAGGAGCATTAAGCTGTGCCCTCCACCTGGAGGATTCCATGGCTCAGCTACTGGCTCCCTGGGCTTGCTTCCTTGTCAGCTTCTGCAGACTCCAGGGCAGAATCCGCCCCAGGCTCCATAGCTGAGCTCTCTCCCTCCTACCATCTGACCCCTACGCTCCTCCAACTCAGCTTTTCTTGAGCAGAGTTGAGCTCCATAATCATTCTCTGGCTGGTGTTCCAGCCCCAGCTCACCCCAGGATTGATTCTGGCAGCCCATGTGGCCTCGGCTGGCTTTCTATCCACCTAGGGCACTAGCAAACATTGGAGAGTGGTATATTTCTATTTTTCTAGTTTTCAGTTATACCTGACCTGTACTTGAAGTTCTTCAAAACATTTAACAAATAAAGATAGAAGTGGCAAAGTTTGTGAGAAGGAAAATAGAGGTGAAAAGCATTTTACAATTTATGAATTATAAGTTTACCCGTTTGTAATATATACTGTATTTTTAAAAAGCATTTGGTTAAGTGTATTGTTTCCAAAATATATTCATCCTCCCTTCAACATGCTTTGATTGTTAGGTAATAGGGTTGGTAGGAAAAGCAGACAGAGGAGAGAGGGAACATTAAAAATTCTAGAATTTGTATAAAAGGAAAACCAATATTTCCATGGAGGAAGGGATAGAAAAAAATGAGCTAGCCTTGTTTTCCAAAGGAAGAGATTCAAATGCACCATCACTTAAGGAACAATCAACTATAAAAAATGATCCCCAAGAACCCCCTCCTGAAACTCTTGCAGTCAAAGGGATCAGCCCACATTTTCCCAGCACTGGCTCTGAAATGCTTGGCCATGAAGTTAAAGAAGTCAGGCATATTCCTGGTCCAAACCTGCTCTGTCATTTGGCAGACAGACAGGCAGTGACAGGTTTTGCCAACTCTGCCACTCATAAAAGATCGATCTGATTCTTCCAAACTAATAGTTTCTTCTCTTTAGGAAATTAAGCACTTGAAGAAGCTTCTCTCCCACCGCTTAATTCTGATGTCAGGCTTTTTGCTCATTTTCTACTAGCAAGCCATTGGCATGATGTTCAAGATGCAATCATCCCCATGATGGACGGATACTCTGATCAAACTGGGGTTTAAGAATAGCTGTGGGAAGGGCGGCCCCTGTGGTTCAAGGAATAGGGTGCCGGTCCCATATCCTGGAAGGGGCAGGTTCAAACCCAACCCCGGCCAAAAACCACACACACACACACACACACACACACACACACAGTTATTAAATCTAGTCAATTCAGCCACATTGGGCAGCGTCTGTGGCTCAAAGGGGTAGGGCGCCAGTCCCATATGCCAGAGGTGGCGGGTTCAAACCCAGCCCTAGCCAAAAAAAAAAAAAAGAATAGCTGTGGGAGGGAAGAGGTTGCAGGTTTTCCCAGGAGACCACAGCATATAGAAGGCCCCAGATTGCTGGGATGGGGACTGGCTCTTTCCATTCTAAGATAATAGCACTCAAGACTCCTTTGTTCATATGCTACTTCATTCATTCAGAGACTATCAAGCATCTTCTACATGCCCCAGGCACAGAACACAACAGAAAAAGTCCTGCCCTCATAGAGTGAATATTTTAGTGGAAGGAGGCAGATAATAAATGACATAAATAAAAGATATAATCTGTAATGATGGCAAGAGCTGCAAAGAGAAATTAAGTAGGGGAGGCGGCAGGGTGTGTGGGGAAGAGGCGCTGCTATTTTAGAGAGTACTTGGAAGGTTTCCTGAGTTGCTGATGTTTCAGCAAAGACCACAGAGGTGAGGACTGCTGCACAGACACCTGGGGAAAGAGCACTCGGGGCAAGGCCAACAGCCAGGGCAGGTGTGCTGGGGCAGGGTGGGCCTAGAGTATTTCAAAGACTAAGGGTGGAACAAGGCACTCAGGGCAGGGGAGAGAGAGTAGGTCAGAGAGTGGTGGACAGAGGAGCAGCTCCTACAGGGCCTTGAAGGCCACTGCCAGGCCTTAGGATCATTCTCCAGCCTGAAATGGGAAGTCACTGGGGAGTTTCACATCTCTTATGAACCACTGTTAGCTTATTTCTCAACTGTCTTATACCACCATGTTAAAGGCAGGGAAAGTGAGGTTCGGAAAGATTAAGAGGGTCGCCTGCAGCACACAGCATCAGCTTTAGGACCCCTCTGTCTTTTAACTCAGAGTTCTTTCCGCTTCTGGGTAGAGTTCCCAAATATGTGAAACTCTTCTGCCTGCGAAGGGGAGGCCAGAGCCTAGAGGCCAGGAAAGGGGCAGATGGGTCTGGCTCTTCTTGAATCACTTGTTCTATAGCATCATTGGAGAGCACATATGGAAGGTGCCCTGGAAATTACCGAGTAGGGCACATGTGGCAAGAGTTATGAGAGATTCCTGAGAAGTTCCCAGTGATTCCTGCTGAACCCAGGTCCCCATGCCAGACAATCCTCTGTCTGAGCATCGAGTTAGGCACCGTGGTAGCTGTTAATCATCTATGATGCTCTAGTGCCAGCCCTGTTCCCACCTTCCCCAGCCCTCACATGTGGACCCACTGGTTTCATTTGTGACACCTGGCAACTTTGCTGTCATAAATACACAAGCAGCGCTTACACAGCTGGACAGCAAGTCATCCTTTCTATTGCATTGCCCAGCACTATATCTGGGCAGTTCATGGAAGGTGCCACAAAGCTATTATTTATCCTCGTGGGCACTGGGCCCTGCCCTCCTGTGTGGCGTACAGCTGCTGGCCCCTATCGGGGTCAGCCTGGCTCACCCTATGAAGGCTAGGGGCTGGCCTCAGAGCTTCCCTGGCTCAGGGCCCTTAGGTTGTGCTGGAAGTAAACAGGCCAGTTTCAGCCAATCCAGGAAATAGGCCCATGTAAGGAGTGTGAAGGACATGGCTGAAGTTTGGGGTGTGGAAGCCCAGCACTGAATTTCCTGCAGGCTGGGAGTGGCGGTGGCAGAGCTAGCCCAGTGGAATCCTCCATCCACCCTGGAAAGACTGTCCAGCTCTCTCTGTGGGTCAGCTCCTTACAATGTCATCACCAGAAAGCTTTTCTTCCCCTTGTGGAGTACCTCTAAGGTAGACAGATTTGCTCTTAGAGACACAGAGTGGCCAGAATTTTGAAGGCCTTCAGTACCCTCTGGCCCATCTCCTCAAAGAAAAAGAAAAAGGGCGAAGCAAAATTAGGAGGGAAGAAAGAAAGACTATAAAATTTAAACAAAACCACCCACCAATAGCTTGAGACGGAAAAAAGATTGTACCATATCATGGCAATTGTGGACAGTTTGGCAGCTGAACTAAAGATGACTCATTCCTAGGCTCTGCTTGCATAATCCTCCCCAGCCCGAGCAGGAGAATGAAACTAGGAAACTAATGCAATGACATTTAGTAGCAAAAAGGAAGCCCACACAACATTTGTGCAAGGCCATCCAAAAATAGCGTGCTCCTCCGTGCTTGGGTTTGGAAACTATGCATTTCACTTGACAGGCCTGAGTCGTGGCACATTTTTCTTGGACCACCCACACCCTAATTCAGTTCAGTTCAATTCAGCCAGCATTTATTGTGGGCCTACTGTGTGCCAGGCTCTATGCTAAGGATTCAGAAATGGGAAAGGCTGGGATGGGGGAGGAACTAAGAGGAAAGTGTGGAGGTGAAGAATGAAGGGGTTTTGGAGCCAGACCGTGATGGAGTCAAACCTCAGCATGGTCCCTTACCAGCTCTGACCCTTAGTTTTCTTGTCTGTAAAGTGGGGATAGCTATGCCCACCTCAAGTTGTGTGCGGGTTAAATGAGATGAGGTATGTAAGTCCTCAGCAGGCTGACAGGCACATAGTAGGGCTTCACTGAATGGCAGCCGCTCCTATGCACCCTAGCAGATGTTACTGCACACATGTGCATGTGGACACTGCTGAACCAGCAGAGAAGAGCAAAGCCATGAGGATGCTCAATGAAAGAGCTGTCAAGGGCGGCGCCTGTGGCTCAAAGGGGTAGGGCTCCGGCCCCATATGCCAGAGGTGGCGGGTTCAAACCCAGCCCCGGCCAAAAACTGCAAAAAAAAAAGAAAAAGAAAAAAAGAGCTGTCAAATCTGGTCAGGGTGGTTGGGAGATGCAGTGGGCGGGGAGAGGTCTTCGAAATGAGCCTTGACTCACGTCAGCTGAACTGAAATAAATGGAACTGAACAGCGGCAAATATTCCTTCCGTGTCTGCTGGGTGTGAGGCCTGCTGCCAGGTCTTGAGGCTGCAAGAACAAAGGAGGTAAACCCGTCATCAATTAGTAAAATCATAACAATAAAAACCAACACCAGTAACACAGGGAAGCATCCTGGTATAATGATTGTGGGTGCTGGTTCTGAAAACAGATTCCCTGTGTACAAATCCCAGCTGTTTCACTTCCAGAGGTATGGCTCAAGTAAGTTCTTTAACCATTCCGTAGGCCTTAGTTTCCTTGCTATAAAATGTGGACACAAATAGCAACTTCTTCATAGGGTTGTTGTAAAAATTAAATGAAATGATGCTCACAAAGCACTTGCCCAGTGGAGTGGTCCATAAGGGAAAGCCACCCTATCTTCATCATCATCATCCCCACCACACGGCACAGAAGACAGGGAGGCGTGGAGTCCTCCAGAAGAGGAGACCTTGGAGAGTCAGGAAGGTCAGACAAAGAAATGGTGATTTTTGAAGTGAGTTCTGAAGGACGTGTAGGAGTTTGCCAGGAGGATTCTGGAAGGAAGAGGTATTCTAGGCAGGCGGATAATAGAAGAAAAAAGCATGAATGTGCAGAAAATAAATGTGCAGGAAATAGGAAATGGCTCTGGCTGACAGCCAGGCTGAAAGGTTGACCCGAATAGGGAGAGAGAGGGCAAGCAGGAAGGGAGTGAAAGTTCTTCCTTTCTTGGGCTTTTGCACACACTCCTCCTGGTGCACCCCAGGCAGTCAGGAAGCTGGGGTCACAGAGCCCTTTCTTTGCTCTGGGCTTCTTTCCCGGAGACATAAGACAGAGACTTAAGGAGAATGCAGCCATGGTTACTATTGCATGTATTAAAAATACTGTGGCTCATGTTCCCGGAGTGCTTTGCATGAGGACCTTAAGATAAATTCATCTTTGAATTCAGCCAGGAAAAAATATTGATAAAAATAATTTCTAACTTTTACTGGGAGTTTCCTATGTACCAGACTCCAACTGCTTTAAACATACTATGTCATTTAATTCTCACAACAACCCTATGAAGTAGGCACTATTATGCGTGCTGTTTTACAAATAGAGGAAATGAATTACAAAGAGGTTAACGGATGTGCTGAAGCTACATAGTTAGGAACTCATACCCTGGGAGTCAGGCTCCTAAGTATGCTTTCTTAGCTCTTTTGTATTAATAATAACGAAAGCTCTGTTTTTCTGTGTGTTTCTCTTCTTGTCTTGGCTACACGGAGCCTCAGCTAAATTTTGTGATAAAGTGAAGTATCTTTCCTTAGCCCAGACTCTGGCATAATAATTTTTTTTTCTTCTAAGGCAGCGGTTCTCAACCTGTGGGTCGCGACCCCTTTTTAACAATGAAAATACATTGCGGGCTTGGTGACCGTGGCTCAGTGGTTAAAGCGCCAGCCACATGAACCAGGGCTTATGGGTTTAAACCCGACCCGGGCCTGCTAAACAACAATAATAAAAAAAATAGCCGGACATTGTGGTGGGCGCCTGTGGTCCCAGCTACTGGGAGGCTGAGGCAAGAGAACCACTCGGGCCCAAGAGTTTGAGATTGCTGTGAGCTGTGACGCCACAGCACTCTACCAAGGGAGACAAAGTGAGACTCTGTCTCAAAAAAATATATATATATATGAAAAAAAAAAAGAAAATACATTGCGGAAGGTTGAAAACCACTGCTCTAAGGTACTCCAATCTCCAGATGCAACCATTCAATCAGGTTTTCTTCCCATTATACTCCTTTTTGTAGTTCGCATTTCCACTGCACTGTTCCAGATTTGCTTTGCACTGCCACGCCTCCAGGCCTTTGCTCGACCCAGTCCTCCCACCGGAGATACAATTTTTTTTAATGACATAGAAATTTTGTAATTTTTGTGAGTGGAAAAAGTAAATTACAAGACTACATGTGTAGAAGTACCATGAACTCCTATCTTTAGTCAATACTATTCAAATGTATAAATATATACACAGAGAGTGCCCCCCTAAAAGTGTACATATTTTCAGAAAGAAAAAAACTAAGTCTGGGCACGGTGGCTCACACCTATAACCCCAGCACTCTGGGAGGCCAAGGTGGTTGCATTGCTTGAACTCAGGAGCTTGAGACCAATCTGAGCAAGAACGAGACCCTGTCTCTACTAAAAATAGAAAAATTAGCCAGGCATTGTGGTGGATGCCTGTAGTCCCAGCTACTCCTGAGGCTGAGACATCAGACTTGGTTGAGCCCAGGAGTTTGAGACCAACCTAAGCAAGAACAAGACCCTGTCTCTACTACAAATAGAAAAAAGTAGCCAGGAGTTGTGGTGGGTGCCTGTAGCTACTTGGGAGGCTGAGGCAAAGGGATCTTGCCTCAGGAGTTTGAGGTTGCAGTGATGCCACGGCCCTCAACCCAGGGTGACAGAATGAGACTCTGTCTCAAAAAAAAAAGAAGAAGGAAAAATTGTATTAATATTATAATATTCAGTCTGAGAACAACAGCTCATGCTTATAATCCTAGCCCTCTGGGAAGTCAAGGCAAGAGGATCACTTGAGCTCAGAAGTTCAAGATCAGTCTGAGCAAGAGTGAGACTCTATCTCTACTGAAAGTGCAAAAGTTAGCTCGGCCTTGAGGCAGGTGCCTGTAGCCTGAGGCAGGAGGATCACTTGAACCCAGGCTGTTGCCATGGCACTCTAGCCTGGGCAACAGAGTGGACTCTGTTTCAAAAAACAAAAGTTTTAATACTCAATATATACCAATAATAAAAGATGAATACAAGTCACATTGAGTATCTCTTGTAATTGCAGAAGCAAAGATGACTTGAGTATTTTATCTTTCTTAAAATGTTCCTGAATGTTCACAGGAAATACACCTTACAGTAAATTGTCATTTTTAAGAAAAATGTCAGTTCAATTTTTATTTTTATTTTTTTTTGTAGAGACAGAGTCTCACTGTACCACCCTCAGGTAGAGTGCCATGACGTCACACGGCTCACAGCAACCTCTAACTCTTGGGTTTACGCGATTCTCTTGCCTCAGCCTCCCAAGCAGCTGGGACTATAGGCGCCCGCCACAAGGCCCGGTTATTTTTTGTTGTTGTTGTTGAAGTTTGGCGGGGGCTGGGTTTGAACCCGCCACCCTCGGCATATGGGGCCAGCGCCCTACTCACTGAGCCACAGGCACCGCCCTCAATTTTTATTTTTAATTAACACTTTAGCTGTTGGCTTTCAGCTTGGAGGAAGTGAAGGTGCAACTTTCTTCAGCCATCTGGAATCCAGGTTCATCCAACACAAGCCACCTTCACCATGCCATCTGCATTCGACCCCAAGGAGGTCAAAGTCGTGAACCTGAGGTGCACTGGTGGCGAAGTCAGTGCCATGTCTGACTTGGCCCCCAAAATCAGCTGCCTGGGTTTGTCTCCAAAAAAGGGTGGTGATGACATTGCCAAGGCAACCAGCGACTGGAAGGGTCTGAGGATGACAGTGAAACTGACTATCCAGAACAGACAGGCCCAGATTGAAGTGGTACCTTCCGCCTCTGCCCTCATCATCAAAGCTCCCCAGGAACCACTGAGAGTCAGGAAGAAACAGAAAAACATTAAACACAACGGAAATATCACTTTTGATAAGATTGTCAACATTGCCAGACAGATGCAGCACCAACCTTAACCAGAGAACTCTCTGGAACCATTAAAGAGATCCTGGGGACGGCCCAGTCTGTGGGCTGCAATGTTGACAGCCGCCACCCTCATGACATCATAGATGACATCAACAGTGGTGTTGTGGAATGCCCAGCTAGTTAAAAAGTACAAGGGAAAATGATTCAACAAAGGAAAAAAAACTGTAAAAAATGATTTTCTTATTACCATTTTAACCATTTTTAAGTGTACAATTCTATGACATTCAGTACATCCACACTATTGTGCAACCATCTAGCCTCATTCCTCACTGTCTTTCCACAACTAGAGGAATTTTCACCTTCTTTTTAAAGTTTCTCTGTCATCCCCTCACCCCCCAGCAACAATGATGGCTCGTCCGTCTCCACTCCATCATCACAGGGAGTGTCACTGTGCATCCCTCATGCCATGCTGTGGTAGTGGTCAAGTGAGCAGTCCCTAGAGCCTTCATGTTCTGTACTTGACACCTGCTAGCTATGTCTGTTCTAGCACAGCTGGGGAAAGTCACTTAATCTATCTGTGCCTCAAATATGTTCAGCTTTAAAAATAGTCATTATTAGTCCATTTCACAAACAAGGAAACCAAAACTTACAAAGGTTAAGAAGTTTGCCCAAGGTCAAAAGCAAGCAGTCTAGCCCTAGAATGCACATGCCTAACCTCTGCCTCTCTAGCACTGGAATTTATTGATCACTTATTACATGGCAATCTCTAAGCTAGAAACTCGGTGGGATAACCTGTTCAATCCTCACAACTAGCCCCATAGAAAAAGTTATTCTTATCCCATTTTACAGCTGCAGAAACTGAGGCTCAGAGAGGCGAAGTCATTTGCCTAAGTCCCTCAGCAGAATCAGAATTTGGTGACTATAAAGAATGCCTTATGGGCGGCGCCTGTGGCTCAAGGTTAGAGAGCCGGCCCCTTATACTGAGGGCGGCGGGTTCGAACCTGGCCCCAGGCAAACTGCAACAAAAAATAGCCAGGCATTGTAGTGGGCACCTGTAGTCCCAGCTACTCAGGAGGCTGAGGCAAGAGAATCACCTAAGCCCAGGATTTGGAGGTTGCTGTGAGCCGTAACACCACAGGGCACTCTACCGAGGGTGATAAAGTAAGACTCTGTCTCTAAAAAAAAAAAAAAAAAAAAGAATGCCTTCTTTTTCACTACTCTATGTAAAAATGTTTGATTTCTGAAGTATATACCTAAGGATAGAAATGATGGGTGCAAAGTGTTCACATGGCAGAAAAGAGCAAGGCTTTAAGAGTTCAAAGAAGAGGGTTCAGCAGGACTGGAACAGCCTTCACGGAACAATGAGGCAGCACTGGACCCTGAAGACTCGTGGTGGACAGCCCGTCCCACCTTGGGCTAGTAGTGAAGTGGGGGTCCCTGGAAGCTGTTGGATCTCAGCTGACACTAGTAAGGCTGAAATGGGGTCTGGGCCAGGTCTGCTGCCCAGGAGAGGCCAAAGCCCAGCTAGAGATGGCCAGTGTTAAAGAGGAACTTATTTAGAGAAGCCCAATTAGAGCAGGAAGAACACTAGTGTTCAGGTCCACAGGCACATCCAGCTGGGCCTGGAGCGAGGCAGTGTGGGAAGACCCCGTTCCACGGTTACAGCTTTCTGTACTGAAAGCCAAAGCCTCCACCACTGTGAGCGCCCTTCTGCCACCTTAACAATGACTCAGGTCCCCAACAGGGTGAGATAACAGGAAGCACTCCAGGGAACCAAAGGAAAAGAGGGAGTGAAGGGTGGAGACAGAGGGGAGGAGAGAAGCAGAGAGCCCAGCACAGGGCAGGGAAAGGGCTCTCGAGGAGCAGCTGTTTGCTTATAGTTGAGGCCTTCCTGGGAAGCAGCATCACCTCTTCCTCCAGCCAGTTCTCCAGACTCCGCCTGTCAAAGCTTTGCTAGTTTAGTTCAGGTTGTGTGCTTGAAAGTAATCGTGCTGCCTTTCTGAGGAAATGTTTGGTCATTCAAACCCTCTGCAAATAATGCCTAGCCTTCCCACTTGCTGTCCTGGCTTTCTTTTCTGGTCAGCATCCACTGAGTTCCCCATTATGTCCCCTCTATAACTAGCACTGTGATTTTGTTTCTTTCCAAAGGAAAGAGGACTGACCACAAGTAACACCAACTGCTTCTACCATTTTTAAAGCCTTCTTCTGGTCCAGGACTTGCTTCAACTAATTTTTACAACAATCCCATGAAGTGGAGTTGATTATTAACTCATTTTACTGGTAAGGAATCATGGATCACACAGCAAAGAACTGGCTGAACTGGGATTTGAGCCCAGACCTGCCTGATTCCCAAAACTGTTACCCCAAAGTCTTCTCAGGAGTTTGGGCTACAGTGGGGGTAAGTCTTTGCCTTTTCTGGTTTAATCCTATAATAAAACACTACCACTTATGACTTACCCCATTATTCCGTTTATACTTTAAATCATGAATTTTACTAAGCCCTGGAAGTATAGAAAAGCTAAAATTGGGGAAATATATACCATGTGGTAATAGGGTGCTAATAGGGTTATCTGGTCAGGATTGAGGAGAGGCTTTTGGAGAAGATTCCAAGAAACATGAAGGCTGAGTAAGAGCAGACCAGGTATAGAAAATGGAAAGGTGTTTAGGCAGAGATAAGATTTGGAGGTGCTAAGGTTTGGAGGTGTAGGATGCTAGGGCTTCTTCAGAGACTCACCAGTGGTCTGCTAAGGTGGAATGCCGGAGAGGTAGAAAAGGCAGCAGATGAAGGTGGCAAGGACTTGTCTGTCTGTCTAAGGAACTTGGATTTCATCATGATGAAGTGGGATGGAGCCACTGAAGGATTTCCAACAGGGGAGTGCTGAGGTCAGTCTCTTGTCTGAGTTGGGTTCTGCTCTCTTGGCTTTCAAAGAGGCAGCGGTGGCACTGTGGACAGCACATGAAACCCCAAAGCTTAGTCCTGAATATGACCCTAAGTAAATCACTTCCTCTCTTGGAACTCAGTTTCCTCATTTGTAAAAACTGCCAAGCTAAGCCAGATGGTCACTTGGATCCTTTCCCACTCTCAAGAAAAAAAATTATGATCCCTCCAGAAAAAACAATGAGGAGACCATATCCCTTCCTAGATTTCTGATTCCACTATAGAACCAAAGAAGACAGTCAGTTATAAGAGTTTAGAGTTCAGGACAGAGGTCTAGTTGGAAAGAGAGATTTAGGAGCCCTCGATATAGACAATATTTGAACCCCTAGGTCATCTCATCTAGTTCCATGACTTCAAGCATCACCTATATCAGGGGCTACTCATCATACCTCTCTCTGGAACTCCAAAGTCATATATCCAACCACCTTTGAAGTATTCCCACGTGGATGTTCAACAGGCACCACAAACATGTGCATGATAAAATTCCTGATCTTCCCCACAGCCCAACCTTCACCACCCACTTCTGCCCCACCTCAATAAATGGCAACTCTACCCCTCTAGTTGTTCAAGTGAAAAATGCAGACATCGTCCTTGATTCTTCTACAGTTCTCATATGTCCTACTCAATCCAACCCGACATATATGCAGAGTCCACCTCCATCACTACCACCAGCTGCCAGCCACCATTATCATTTACCTGGATTAGTGAAATCACCTCCTATCTTGCCTCCTCCATTCCCCCCATGGTCTACCCTTAATGCTTCTTTTTAGAATATAAGTCAGATAGAATGTAAGATTCTCCAGCGACTTTCCTTCTCATCAGAATAAAAGTTGAAGCCCTTACCCAGACCTACACAAGGCCCTGTGTGATATGTACTCTTCACTTCTGCTCTGACCTCATTTCCTCCCACTGTCCCCCTTCACCCTGCTCCAGCCAGTTCCTTGAACTCCTGCCTCAGGGCCTTTGCACTTGCTGTTCCCTTTGCTTGGAATGCTCTAAATCACTACAACACTTCCTCACTTGCTTTGGGCCTTCCCTGATCATTCTAACTAAAATAGTGTCCCCTGCCTCACTTGGTCCTTTCACTTTGTTACATTTTTCATCTTAACATTTATCACCATCTAATGAATATTTATTGTCTATCTCCTCACCAACAATCCAAGTTCCACCCATGGCAGCTTGGCCCTTGTTTTTGTTCACAGCTGCAACTACAATGCCAAAAGCAGTGCCTAGTGGGTTCTCAGTAAGTGTTTTGCACAGGAATATGCATAACCCAACTTGGCAAGGTCACATATCCGGAAAGTATAGAGCAGAGATTTGAAGCTTAAAGGTTTCGTGCTGTCGCTCAGCTGTTCTACCAGTTAATGAGCCGCCTGGGCCAGAGGAAATCTGAAGTCCCTCAGCAATTCAGCCCTATACTTAGAAATAAAGGCATGGGGCAGGGGTTCAGGTAGGTAAGAGCAATAAAACAGAGCACATGTGGCAATTCCCAGGCCGTCCTCTACTCACCCACCCTCTCTGCACCACGTACTTGATTTTAATGAAGAGGGCCCTGGGGCCATGGGGGGTGGGGCCATCTTCTGGGAAGATACGGTGGAGTAAAAAACAAAGGCACATTTCTCTTCCATCCAGACAGCAGAAATCACTGACTTCTCAAAAAAGAATGGCAAGGTGGGTCGGGGGTCTCCACTACTTTGCCCAGTTACCACCCAGGCGAAAACCCGTGCAGGTAAATGGGCCAGCAAAACCCTGGCAGGTGGCAGAAACAGGAATTAAGAAGGGAGAACAGCTGGGCGCGATAGTTAACACCTGTAATCCTACCACTCTGGGAGGCCGAGGCTGGTGGATTGCCTGAGCTTACGGGTTCGAGACCAGCCTGAGCCAGAGCAAGACCTTGCCTCTAAAAATAGCCGAGCGTTGTGGCGGGCACATGTAGTCCCAGCTACTTGAGGGGCTGAGGCAAGAGAATCGCTTGAGCCCAGGAGTTTGAGGTTGCTGTGAGCCACAGCACTCTACCAAGGGTGATAAAGTGAGACTCTGTCTCTACAAAAAAAAAAAAAGAAGAAGAAGAAAGGAGAAAAAAGCCTCAAGAACGGACGGCTGGGGACGTTTTCCGCGAGGGGGCGCGCGCGGGAGGGCGCAACTGGAGAGGGGGCTGGGCTGCGTGAACGTGGCCGTGGCTGCTGCCGTCGCCTCCGGCTTAACTCTGATTACCTCCTCTGCCGGGCCACCGAGGAGACGGCCTCCGGGGAAGACTCCAGTCTGGGCGCCCACAGGTCTCCTCGGCGTCCGCACTCCCCCGGCTTGTGCACCTGGCCCCCTGCGCGCACCAACGCGGCTGCTCGCCCACCAGCCTGTGCACTTGGGGGTTTGAGACCCTGGCCTGGATGATCGTGCAGCGCCTTCCACAGATCCCATGACTCTGGGGTCTCCCTCTAGACTGCAGTGTCAGGAGTGGCTGCACAGCTGACCTTAGTGCAAGTACTTAAAGGACGTTGGCCAGTGGTGGACCCTGAGTCCTCCGACCTCTTGGCAGAAGGCAGTGCCTCTGTCCTTGATAATCAAAAGGGCAGAGGGCCTGGTCTCTTCAGCCAGGGCCGGAACTACATGTTTGCAAAGCTGAGAAAATGCTCCCGCCTGGAAGATGGGCCACCCAGATTCCTGCCTCGCTGTCTCAGTGGCTGTGTGATCTCAGACCAGTTACTTAGGATCCCTAACTTTAAAACCTGTACTGGTGTAGATAAGATGTCTTCTACTGTTTCTCCAGGACAGGAGTTGTGTCTTACTGTTTCCCCGGGTCCCTGAATTCCAAGTGGGGAGAGTACATTCCACTTAAGACATGATTGTCTTTATTGTAATGTATTCCTGTTGTGGTGTGCGTGTGTGTTATTTGAACCAGATGTTCTCATCCCATGTGCAAAGTTATAAATGGCCCCTATTGTCCTGCAGCTGGGGACATAGAGCAGAGATTTCACAGACATGCCAAATTCATCTTAAGGTTCAGTTAAACCCCAAGCTCAAGGGACCAAACCACAGCCTGCTTGGCCAAAGTTTTCTATTTCCCAAAAATGTTCCTGTACCTTTGAGGAGGGGTGATATCCCAGAGTTGTGGATGTGCCCCAGAACTCTCCTGAGAACTGATAAGAACTCAACGTCAAAGCCTGGGGGACTGAAAAGCAAGCTTGGTGAGTGTCAGGGTGAACTTAGGTGAGGCCTCAGTTGTAAAGACAGGGTCTGTTCAGCAGCAGCTATGGTGAGGAGGGGGTAGGGTTTTAGAGCTTCAGAGGGAAGTATCTAGAACATTACACTTTACAGCTTCAACCACATCTGGTATTTGTAACTATCTCTCCTGTGCCAGGCATTGTCTGATTTAAGGGTGCACTGTTTAAGGTCATTACTGCAGGCAAAAGTGGGCTCAACTCAGCTGGAACCTCCTGAGAAGCATACAGAAGTCCTCCCAGATTTGTCTGAAACTGGGCTTCAGAGAGTTTAAATAGCCTGCCCAAGTCACACAGCTGGTGAATGAGTCATTGGCCCAGTGGGGATTAGAACTTTCTGTTTTCAGAGGCCATGATTTTCACACAATACTGTGACTTGCTGAGGGACTCTGGGTCCAATCAGAACAGTGTTTCTCACCTGGGCAGGGAGATGACAATCTCTGCTTCCCCACCAGGAAGGTCCTGAGGACCCAGGGAAGAGCAGAGGAGATGCTCACAGTGTCCATGGCATGAGGTGTCTGTGGGGGGGTATCCTTCTGGGCATGGAGACTGACAAAGAAATGGTGAGCCAGGCCTGAAGAGAGACCCCATGGGCCAGGCTGCCTACCTGACTCCTCTCCCCCACCGGAGCCAGGGTCTCCCCAGGCTGGGAGACCTCAAATCTGGCACCTGGTTTGCATCAAGACATTCCTGACTACTGAGGGAAGCTTCTCACGGAGACTCCTCCCAGTTACAGGTTACAGAACTGTAACCTCCCAGTTACAGAACTTTACAACTTACCGTGTATGGACAAGCACTTTTTAAAAACTCCCCAGACTTCTTTTGAGGTGAACAGAAAGGGTGTTTTTCTTATCCTAATTTTACAGCTTCATGGGAGGGAGCTTCCAGACCACAACCCAGCCTCTCCCCTTACAGAGGCAGATAATGTGCCCCAGAGAGGGGATGTCACTTACCCAAAGCCATACAGGTAATAAATAGCAGAATCACTGACCAAAAATGAACTCCTCTGGCTTATAGGCTACTGTTCTGCTAATATACTATTTGACTCAGTGTGTTCAGACCTCTGGGACCTCCCCTGGAAGCTGTCATTTAAAATAAGTCGGCTTAACAGAGTTTCCCCCAACATCTATCTTTTCCTCATGAAAGTCAAGTGAAGATTAAGGAAGAAAAAAGACTGCCGTTATTCTGACTCTGCTCCCTGCCAGTTATGGGGGGTGGGGTGGTAAAGGGGAAGTGAGGGGTGTGGCAACCTGTCCTGGGTCCCAATGGTGCCCTGTGGCCACGTGGTCTTTGGTGGCTAACTCACACCCTTCCCCCCTTTTCAACCCTAGCCTGTGGTTATTGATAGTCACACTGCTCCCCTGGATTGCAAGGAAGGCCTTCTTCAGCAAGGGTCCATTTAATCACAACCAGAGTGGTGACAAAGTGGACTGCCACATTTTTTAATAACCAGTAGTTACAAAGAGACTAAAACAAATTGAGTTTTATCAACGGAACCCTCCACTGCCCAGGAAATTTTATTACCTTGCAGCCTCTACTCACAGACCTTTCTGCTTAATAAAGTATTGATGGAAACATACATTTCCCAAGTCTGGTCTCCGAGGAGTAAAAAGGGAAAAAAAACCCAACTAATTCAGAAATTCAGAGACTTCTTGCAGAAATACAAGAGACCTAGCTGAAGTTTTACTTCCTCTGACAGATTTTGGAGGGATGCTGGAGAAACAAATTAATTAAGCAAGTTGACAGGCTGAAGTCCAGCCTGAAACAAAAGTTTTGTGGTTGAGCTATAGAAAGGTTAAGTGTTTAAGGGTTTATTGTGGAAAACCCGGAGGAATTCTAGCCAGCTGCTCAAGTGGGTGTTGCTATAATTCCATGGTTTACACCAGACTGGGCAGCAGCTGGGTCTTGGTTCCCAGCAGGGAGTGTGTCTTCATTGTTTGATCCAAATGAGAAATTCCTCTTCTATTTTGTAATTTGAAATTTTTAATAACTGCCTTCCTTCCTCACCCCCAACCCCAGAAAATTAGTTTATGAATGGACTTCATAGTGATTCATCTGTCACTACCCTAACAGAGATGCTAATTACAACCCTTTGGAGTAAGTAGGCAACCATGTTGAGCTCAGTTTTCCTCCCCCAATGTGATCCTGAGCATTCAATGGCTCCCTGTTGTCTTTATGAAAAAGCTTAACCTTCTTTGCAAGATATTTCAGGTCCTCCCAACTGGGACCCAAACTGTCTTTCCAACTTAATCTCTTAACAACTCTGTATCATATACCATCTGCCCCAGCCAAGTTGCTAAGTACTTCCCAACCATTCTTCCCCAAACAAAAAGATACTTAATTTCAGTGAAATCTTCCCTTTCCTTCCACAGGCCCTGTCCTGCCTCCCATATTGATGTTTGGGTCACTTATTTGACCTTACACGATTACAAGTATGACCAATTTAATCTAACATCTG
Organism: Nycticebus coucang; assembly: GCF_027406575.1. Taxonomy (NCBI): domain Eukaryota; kingdom Metazoa; phylum Chordata; class Mammalia; order Primates; family Lorisidae; genus Nycticebus; species Nycticebus coucang. The sequence goes on from NC_069785.1 coordinate 69,715,414, forward strand.
CACAATTACATTTCTCCAAGCAAATAATAAAAATAGTGAACTTTCTGATTGACTGAATGAATGAATTTGCAATCAGCCCCTGGCAAGTACTCTAAAGCAAGGCAGAAACAGAATGATTTGCTTGAGGCCTTGTTCCATACATGGAAAGGCAAACTGTCATAACAATCTATTAGCCTAAAGGCCAATTCATTTAACTGACCAGCTTCATTAGGGGTTGTTAGCACATCAAAGCAGTGTTTATTGAACCTGGCAATGTGTCAAATTGTGCTTGGATTCCTCAAACTTTTCTAGAACTAGCAGATAACATCTGCTTTCTTTTCAAGAGGAAAATAGTTTCCTTTCCCTGAGCACACAGTATCTTTGTTCCCTCTGTAGACTAAGTTGTCAAGCTGCCTTGGGGTTATGGGTTATTTAAAGACACACAAAATGTCTTTGTTTCTCAGTGATTTTCCCTTGGATTCCTCTCACTGACAGCAAACAGCTCCCCGTTATAAAACCCATTTGCTTGCTTTTAAAAGGACACCACTCTATACACTTCTGGTTGCTATCTTTACGTGAAATTTTTCTGTCCCCCTTACTATCATTTCTGTGGTTATGGCTTTCTTTTTTTTTGGAGACAGTCTTACTCTGTCCCCTGGGTAGAGGGGCATAATGTCATAGCTCACAGCAACCTCAAATTCTTGGGCCCAAACCATCCTCTTGCCTCGGCCTCCTGAGTAACTGGGACTACAGGTGCCCCACCATAACACCTGACTGTTTTTTTCTATTTTTAGTAAAGACAGGATCTCATTCTTGCTCAGGCTGGTCTCAAACTCCTGAGCTCAGGCAATCCACCTGCCTTGGCCTCCCAGAGTGCTAGGATTACACATATGAGCCACTGTACCTGGCCTGGCACTTTTTAAATGTTGATATGGAAAGACCCCAAGCTTCATGTCCCTTTCCCTGAGGGAAAAAAAAAATCTTCCTCCTCTTTTTTAAGAACTAATAATTCCATTTTGCAAACATGCCATTGCAGCCCCAGCAGTTGGAACCAATGGATGGGGCTGCTTAGTTAAAGATCAGATAAGTGGGGTAGCTGCCTGGTTACCCCAAAGACATAAGCACACTTTCCAGGGTAATGACAGCCACATCTGGGAACCTTGGGCCTTGCCCCCTCCCCTTTGCTGAGGCCTCTTGCTTTCTGTTCAAACACGAGTGGGAGAATAGCTTCTGCAGCTAATTTGTGACTTTGTGGCACCTCAGCAGGGGAGCAGAGGGGAGGGAGTACTAATGGGAAGCATGGTTGATCTAGTGGGGAGGGCGCCCACCGCCTGGAGGCCCAGGCTTTGCATAACTTGGCCAGCTCCTAGGGGAGCATAAGCAAATCATCTTCTCCTACCTTGGCCTCAGTTTTCCCAGCCATGAAATGAGGAAGATTCATTAATTATCTTCTTTTGGGTTTCCCTGGAAGCTGACCTTGAGTCAAGGATTCAAGTGTAAGTAGTTCATTTGGGAAATTACCCCTGGGAACCCAGGTTAAGGGTGTAGATGTGATATAGAAAAGGGAAGGAAGACAATACAAGATGTGCCATTGAGCAGGTCATCACCTGAAGTTCAGTCTTTTTTGTTGTTGTTGCAATCGTCATTGCTATTTAGCTGGTCCGGCCTGGGTTCGAACCCACCTGCCTGGCTGTATGTGGCTGGTGCTCTACCCACTGAGCTATGAGCACTGCCTTGGAGCTCAGTCTTTTGGGGGGCACTCTGGGAAACAAGATGGACATGCCATACCCCTGCCTAAGGGGAGAGGAAGCTGGAGGTTTATCCACCAAATCTCTCATTAACAGGGGGTTGTTTGCAGGGGCATCAACTCTTGGCTTTTGCTCCTCGCTGGCCCACAATGCTTGTTGGTATTGGAAGTGAGCAGCCTTCACTGTGGAGGTGAATGCGGAGGAGATAGGAACATACCCGTGATGGCATTGTCTGCTCTGGTAGTTGGCCTTTATATTTCCTCCAGCCCTGAAAAGCTTTGCACTTGGGCAAAGTGGGGTGATTTAGGGCCTTGGGATGATATGTAAGATGAGATGATATGCAGCCTTTCCAACAGGCTACAAGTACCCTTCCTCTTCCCAGAGGAGCAGAACAGAGTTCATCTCTAACTATTTAGAACGCTGAATTTGCCTGCTGGCCATAGGAGAAAGTGAGGGTCCTAGAGACTGTAGCACCTTCCTCTCCCATTGCATCCAGGACATGCCCGCACTCCTCAGCCTAGCTTCCAAAACTTTTCTCAGTCTGATTTCCAGCTACCTTATCTTTTGCTTCCCAACATAAACCACCCATCACTGTTAGTCTTTTTCTCCCCTCACTTCTGCACAGGTTGTTCACGCAGATACCCTTAGACTATCTTTTGTCTCATTGACCTGTCAGAACTCTAAACATCTTTCAAGGCCCAAGACAAGTTCATCTCCCCTAGGGAGTGCTTCACAACACCCTAGGGTTGGAAATGTCTCTCTCCTCTGAACATCTGTTGCCTCTGACACTTCTCCAGCCCTTATCACACCAGACTCTCATTTCTCAGGGATATCCCTAGTCCCTCTCAAATGGAGAACGACTTCTTCCTACCACTCTGCTGCCTAGCGTGTGTCCTAGAGGTAGGAAATGCTGAAATAATGAATCAAGTCATTCAGTTCAGTGAGTATTTATTGAGCACCTGAGGGAGAGATGTTGTACAAGGAGAAATGGGGCAGCTCAAAGATAAATAAGACCCCATCAGGGCACTAAAGGACTTTGGAGTGAGAGTTTTCTATCTAATAGAAAGTCAGAGTTGGTAAAAATGGCCCTTGGAGATCAGCAGGCACAAATCCTTCCCTTAACAAGTGAGGAATCGTGGAGGAAAAGTGACTTGCCTAAGGTCATATAGCCAATGAGTAGTTTTACACGTATGTATTAATAATAGAGGACCCTAGACTTTCGTTCCCATTATTTGTGTATGTTCAGAGACAATCTTTCTTTTCTTTTCTTTCTTTCTTTTTCTTTTCCTTTTTTTTTTTTTTTTTCCTGCAACAGAGTCTCACTTTGTCACCCTGGATGGAGTGCCTTGGCATCAGCCTAGCTCACAGTAACCTCAAACTCTTGGGCTCAAGCGTTTCTCTTGCTTCAGCCTTCCAAGTAGCTGGGACTACAGGAGCCCATCACAACACCCAGCTAGTTTTTCTATTTTTAGTAGAGATGGGGTCTTGCTCTTGCTCAGTCTGGTCTCTAACTCCTGAGCTCAGACAATCCACCTGCCTTGGCCTTCTAGAGGGCTAGGATTACAGGTGTGAGCCACTGTGCCCAGCTGATAATCTTTCTTTTCCTTTATCTTTTTTCCCACTTTGTAAGAAAATGAAATGTGACAGCTTCTCTTTCTGACTAGAAGGGGCAAGGAATAAAAATATTGGTTATATAATAGTCATTTGCCTTAGTCATGCAGCCCTACCAGAGTGCTGTTGGAACAGAAAGATGATTAAGCTAAATACTGCATATTTATTCCCTACAGTCCCCTTAATTTGTTCTGCCGCTGTAATTGATTTGACAGGTTATTTTTACTCAGAATGAGCTGGGTTCCTCTGCTGGCTTATAGATTTGCTATTGCTCCTGGAGACCAGGTTTGCAATTGTCCAGATGCCCAGATGGGGATTGGTTTGCACTTGAGAATGAGAGTGAGGGTCCCAGCCTAGCGTGGGAAGCTAGCAGTATAAAGGTGTGAGTGTTTGTATGTGTGTTTAAGGGGTTATGGGGGAAGAAGGCTAGAAAAGCTCAATTCTTCCAGGGATCAAATTGGGAAAGAGCTAGGAAAAAATTTAACACCAGCCGATGAAACTATGTTGAGGACTATCCTGAGGACAGGCAGGGTCTTGCACCTTTCAGCAGAAGAGTGTAAAACCGCGTGGGAGAGAACTTTTGCCTATGGAGCCTTTGGTACTTTTTGTCTATTCCCAGAAGCCACTTCTTCCCACCCTTGCAAACTGCTCCCCAGAGTACAAAGTATAAGAGAACCAGCATTCTCCGGTAGTCTGCAGCACCAGCCACCTACACATCCTTCCTCATCATTGCACGCAGCTCGGCGGCTCCCCCTGTGCGTGCAGGGGGTGGGGTGGAGGAGTGTGGTGGCAAAGGCTCCCCACAGGAGGCCTTCAGATGTGCCACAGGGAGCCTTGAGGGAGCGGGCATCCTACAGAGATGCAGGCTGTGGGTTATTAGAACCATCTCAGTGACTGTGTGACCTTGAATATCAAGTAACCTTTTAATTTCAGAGTCCTACTCATCTGTCCCATCCTCTTGCTAAGTTGTGATAAATCACAAGTGATAATCACTGAATACCTACAGCTGCCAGTGTCCAGGCCAAGTGCTTCCTCCCAAGCACAATCACATGCCACCTTCACAAGTGATGGAGAAGGTGCTACTATTATCATTATTGTTATTCCTTACAGATAAGGAAGCCAGGATTCAGAGCAGTTGAAAACCTCTATTACAGGCACACTGCTCACAAATAGTAGAACTTATGCAGGCTGGCTCCAGCCCTTGTGTCTTAATGCGATGGTACTCCATTCAATGTCTGCCAGGAAAAAAAAAATCTTTGAAACTGTTGTATTTTCCATGGCTAAGGAGCACGTTCCTGTGATATAATGCCATAGAAAGAGAATGTGGAAAAGGCAGCCTCACCACCTGCTAGTTTTCTAACTTCTCAGACATCATCCTTCTCATTTGCAAAATAGGAATGATAATATCCATCTCATATAGCCTCCAGGAGTGTAAGGTAGCCTAGCACAGAGCCTGGTGGACAGTAAGCACTCAACAAACTTCCTCCCAGAAGGCTGAGCCAAGGGACCGTCCACTTACCCCAAGTTTCCCGGAACGGGGAATTTCCTCTATGCATGTAACTTTGAGCAAGGGCTATGAGGGCTGGTTTGGCTTTCCAGAGCAAAGAATGATCCATGGAAATGGCCTAACCAAGCTGCACTCGGTGGCCCCCAGTGGCCCGAGCTCCTGCCCTCCTGTCCACTGAGCACTCAGGACTTCCCAGGAGGCTCACCCTGGAGCAGGTGAAGGAAGTGAGGTCATAGCCCCTGATAGCAATTCGGAAGCTGGGACAGGCCTGCCAGCCCCTGCCAGTCCCCAGACCTTTACAGAGCAGTTGTTTCATCTGGTTGGGCTGGAATTTCAGGCAGGAATGTTCAGCAGACAGCAGTGGGGCAAGTGTAAATTCCAGAGGCTGAAGCAACATTTGCAGAGGAGATTTTTTTCCCCTGTCAGCCTCTGGCCTCAAGCAAGGCCTTCCTGGAAGTCAGGAGGCACTACCTGGTGTTGGAGCAGGGCCAAGATTGCCTGGGGAGAAGCTTCTCTCCTGGTCAAGGAGAAACAATGGGTATCCCTACCCTGGGCCAGGCACTTTATATACATGTCACCATTGTTTCCTCAGTGAATTCAATGTGCAAACAGAAGTCAACTTTGTCTTCTTTTTCAGTCCCTTTCAACCTGTTCTCTTTCTTCCTATCCCTAAATAAAATCTCCAGCAGGTTTTGTAGCTCTTCTAGACCGCTTTAGCTTCCAAGATGGTCTCACTTCAGTAAAAAGAAAATCTAGTTTAGTTTAATATCACAACTCCAAGCTCTTCTCCAGTGAAGGCTTTTCCCTCTGCTAGCTCAGGCTTGAATCAGGGCAATAGAGCCATGGATGCTATTGGCATCACTCCACCCTTCCTCCCCCACCCCCGCCCTGTGCAGGTGCAGGGGTGCAGGGAGGGGCAGGAAAGGTCCTCTGTGACTGAAATGAAGGCACTCTGGCATCACACCTATCTTTGGTGATGCCCTGCTGTGAGCCAGGCCTCCCTCTCCTCTGCTACATACGACTTCCCTCAGTCCTGGGCTTTTAGCTGACCCCTGCGTGTTGGAGAACCTTCCCCTTTCCAGGTGTCATCTGCAATGGAATCCAGTTAGGGAGACCCCAATTGGGCTGCCCTTGATGGGACCACAATATGGTGCTCCCTCCCAGAGCATCCCACCCACAACCCCAGCCTGTCCAAAAAGCTTTCCATCTTTAGATTTCTCAGGCATGTGTCACACTTCAGACCCTGTTTTCCCACAACTCCAGGGTCAAATATCAAGTTCTTTGAGTGGCCACTTAGAGTGCCTCCTCCCTTCTCCTGCATGTCTGGGGAACATAGAACATACTTGCAACGCCCTTCAGAGAATTTCCCACAACCATCCTCTTTCAGGTCTACCCTTTGCTACTCTGGAGGTGCTGGCAGAATGTTCTACAGTTTCTTAGCTTGTCTCACACGGAGGGCCTAGGCCCTTGCTTTATGGGTGTGGGAGGTTCTTTGCACCTATGCATTGTTCTAGGCCTTTGAGATGCCAGCTAGGATAAAGACAGCAAGGTCCCCATTGTAGCATCTTGTTAGGAGAGTTTCCTGATGTGATTATCATGGTTGGAGCTCACATTTCTTGAGTACCACCTATCATATACCAGTCTCTACACTAGGCAGCTTGGATGTATTGTTTCATAAAAAATCCATTTTGCAAAAGGAGAAACTGAGATTCAGGGAGATTAGATAACTGTCCTCAAGGTCACAGGATTTGCTGGTAGTAGAGTTAGCATTTGAACCTAGACTCCCAGGCCCAAGTCCAATATTTTCCCACTAGACCAGTGCTCTTCCTCTCCCCTCCGCTGTGTTCACGCTTGACCCTCTACTCCAGCCACAACTTTTCTCTGTCCCCTGAGCTCACCTGTGCTTTCTCACTGTCCAGTCTGTGCTCCTGGAACACACCCTATTCCCAACACCAATCTATGTTTTTAAAGGTCCAGTTAAAAGCCCACCTTGTCCACGAAGATTTAGATCACTCCCCTCCAGGGTTGTTTCTCCCTCCTCACATAACAAACATTCCTGAATGTAGTATGTATCCTCAGTTTACAAAAACTTTTTGTTTTTGAAAGTTTTTAATCAAAGTATCACTTGCACGAGGTGTACAGATCTTTAACATAAAGCATTCATTTTACAAATGAATACATCTGTGCAACCATCACTTGGATCAAAATATGGAACATACCCAGAACTCCAGAAGGCTTCCTTGTGAAGCACCACCTTGAAGTACCACTAGTCTGACGTCTATCACATAGAGGAGTTTGGCAGGTTTGGCCTTCCTAAGAAGAGTATTTCTACTTTTGTATCTGGCCTATTTTACCTCGAAGAGTCATCATGGAGTGGCATTTCCTTCCTCTTTACCACCATGTAGAATTCCATTATGTGAGTATAGCACATTTATTCATTCTCTTGATGATGCACATTTGGATTATTTCCGATTTGAGAATATTATGAATATATAAACATTCTCATACATGCCCTTTGATAGACGTGATCGCTCATTTCTGCTGAGCATATAACCAAGAATAGAATTTTGGAGAATATTTACATGCATTCAGTAGTAGATGCTGTCAAACAGCTGTCCAATATGGTTGCCCCAATCTAAAGTCCCACCACCAATGTATGAGAGCTCCGGCTAATCCATGTCCTTCTTAACACCTGGTAGCGTTAGTCTTCTAAATTTTCCATCCTAATGGATGCGTAGTGGTATGGCCTTGTGTTTTAACCTGCATTTTCCAAATAATTATGTCAAATACCCTTTTGTATGCTTGGTAGCCTTCGGATATGCTCTTTTATAAAGTGCTATTCAAGGTGGCGCCTGCGCTCAGTGGTTAGAGTGCCAGCCACATACACCCAGGCTGGTGGGTTGGAACCCTGCCCAGGCCAGCTAAACAGCAATGACAACTGCAGCAACAACAAAATGGCTGGGCATTGTGGCAGGTAGTCCCAGCTACTTGGGAGGCTGAGGCAAGAGAATCGCTTAAACTCAAGTGTTTGAGGTTGCTAATGTACTCAGTACTATTGTGAAACCAATTTATAATAACTCACACTTGCATATGAAAAATGAAACACAACTTTAGCCTAAGATGAAGGAGGGAAGGGGAGGGAAAGGAATGAGGGAGGGGTGGGGGGATAGTAGGGGATGGTAGGGGGACCACAACTATGGAGCACATTACAAGTACAAGTTGGATCTATCATGTGTAGAACACAAATGTCCTAACGTTATAATTGGGTAAATGAGGTGAAAGCCATATTGATTAGTATGATATAAGCACTCCATTTTGTACAAATAATCAACACGCTGAAATTGGCATAAATGTATTTATGATCTATGTACAAAAGACTTAATAGAAAAAAAAGAGTTTGAGGTTGCTGTAAGCTGTGACACCACGTCAGTCTACCAAGGGCGACATAGTGAGACTCTGTCTCAAAAAATTAATAAATAAATAAAGTGCTATTCAATTTTAATTTTTAAAAATTGAGTATTTTGCTATTAATTTGCAGGAGTTCACTATATAATTTGGATGAGTTCCTTAGATTTGTTTATTGCAAGTATCTTCTCCTATTCTCTGTATTTTCTTTTCAGTATCTCTTCATTGTCTCTTTTCATAAACAGTTTTTAATTTTTAATGTTTTTTTTTTTTTTTTTTTTTTGCAGATTTTGGCCGAGGCTCAGTTTAAACCCACTACCTCTGGCATATGGGGCCAGTGCCCTACTCCTTTGAGCCACAGGCATTGCCCCAGTTTTTAATTTTGTTAATGCTACATATATTTTATTTTATTTTTATTTCAGATTACTATAAGACACATGTGATTGGGTTAAAGTGTTTGCATTTGTAAGGTAAAGTCTGAGTTATAGTTGAGTCCTTTCCCTAGGAGATATGCCATATATACCCCTACCTTGTACCCATTAGGCGGGAGCTTACCAAATGCCCTGTCCTCCTTCCCTCATCCCCTTCCTGAATTTGTATTTTTCTCTCATTTGGGCCTGTGGTTGTTCATCTACTAGTTTCATATTAGTATTGAGTGCATGGGATGCTTGTTTTTAAATTTTTGAGATACTTTACTAAGGAGAATGTTCTTCAACACCATCCAGTTAAATACAAAAGATGTAAAGTCTCCATCTTTTTTTATGGCTGAATAGTATTGCATGGTATATATATACCACAGTTTGTTAATCCATTCAGTGCTTGATGGGCATTTGGGTGGTTTCCACTCCATGATTGTGAATCGAGCCATAAACATTTGAGTACAAATGTCCTTATGATAAAATAATTTTTTTTTCTACTGGGTGGATGCCTAGTAATGGGATTGCAGGATCAAATGGAAGGTCTACTTTTAGCTCTTTGAGGAGTCACCAAACTTCTTTCCAAAAAAGGCTGCATTAGCAGTTTTGAATTTCAATGATGTCCACGGTGTCAGGATGAAAGAGTAGTCTAAGGTGCCAGACTCAATTTTAATGAAGTCCACTTTATCAATTTTTTATAATTAGTGCTTTTAGTGCCTTGTTTAAGCAATATGTTTCTTTGCCTACCCCGAAGTCATGAAGATATTCTCTGATGTTTTCATCTAGAAGCTTATTATCTCCCATGTACACTTTCATACTCTAACTACATATATGTATTGCCAAGAATATTCAGTATTGTTTTGTGTATGTTTGGATTTTATACAAATAATATACAGTATGTATTCTGCCACTTGTTTTTTTCACTCGATAGCATAAGAATAATGTTTGTTGGTACCTGTGGCTCATGTTCACTCACTTTCACTACAGCAAAGTTAATTACACTGCATACATCGCCATCTACGTACCCTTTCTCCTGATGATGGACGCTTATGTTGTTTCCAATATTCACCATCACAAATAATGCTTCTATGAACATGCATGTGCGTGCCTCTTTATGTAAGAGTGTCTCTGGGGTATGTGCCTCAGAGAGCAGGCTGTGGTTTGGGAGCTGTAGAAACTCAGCACTTGAAGGAGGTGCCTCGGGGGCTGCTAGGGAGTAGACCTGGCGAGAGAGATAGGTGGGTGGGTGGATGTGCTGGGCAGCCCTGGCTCAGGGCCAGACTCTTGCTTCAGCCAGAGCAGATTTGCGTTCATGCTTTATGATCTGGGGTTCTATTTAACTCTTTGTTTGAAATATAGATTCTGCTTTAATTTATTTTTTCTTGGAAAGAAATAACTGAGTTAAAATGTTGTTCCCAAAGTGTTGCAGGTTATAAAAAAAGGAAAAGGAGATAAGCACTTCCACCCGTAGCCCACGCCAGTCTGCTTACCACTACTTTGCATTATGAATTATTGTGTGCAGCCCTCCTACTTCTCTTCCCAAGACAGATTCCTTATTTCTGTATCTTCAACTGTCAAGCTTCATAGGCATTGGTTGATGCATTGATTGATAAGGGATCTTTTGAACAGCTTGGCACCACAGTCATCCCGCATCGGTACATTCTACAGTGCACAAACCAGATTCCTATCTATCCTTCCCTTGGGGCCAAGAAAAGCCCCGAGGACTCCACAGTGGAGGAATGACTCTCCTCACTTCCAGAAGGAGAATCCTAACCCTCAGGGAGATGAAGAGGCTCGAGGTCATATGCCAGGGAAGTGATAGGTCAGGACTTGGACCCAGGCCTTCGAATTCTGGCATGTTGCCAACTCTACCAGGAAACACAGCCTTCATCCAGATATTAATAAATAATTAACTTGTGTGTTGCTTTCTACAAAGCTCTTTCTCTTATATTGTCCCTTCTAATCTTCATAACCCTTTGGTAGGTGTGTGTGTCATTATCATTATCCCCCAAACCATCCTTTTGCAAAGAGGGAAAACTAGAGTTCAGAGGTTAGAGGTGTTTTATCCAAGGTCACACAGATACAGAATGATGTGGCTTCACTCAATACTCAGTTCCAGCTTCCCTGTCCCGACCTGTGCTCCTTCCCTCACTTTTCTTCCTGTGGCAGGCCCTGGAGATGTCTGGGCAGGTGGGTTTTTCAGGAACCCTCTAGCAACCTGACGGCCTGGCCCTCCTGGCAGGCGCAGGAAATGGGGTTGTTTCTATTGGTGCTGAGCAGCCCCTCCCATGAGGCCAGGGCTTGTTTTTCTTATCTAAATAAACTCTACACAAACATGGCCATATTACTCATGTGTAAGTTATTTGCGATAGCATTGCCCAGAGATGGGGAAATGAGTTCACACTGGAACTGTGTCTCAACCTGGTACAAATGAATTGGGAAATGGAGTTTTAGGCCCAGGGCAGAAAACCCCCAAACATATCTTTTTGGCACCCCACACCCCATCTCAAGCCTAAGGAAAACTTTTTCCTCTGGTCGCAGGCTCTAGGGACCCCGTTGGAGGAAAGGCAGAACCCACTGGTGCTGGGGAAACAGGTGAGGGAGCTCCAAGGGATAGACTCTCTCTTCCCACTGGTGCTCTTCAAGAAAGACAAAGACACGACTCGGAGCAGAGGACGTCTGCTCTATCCTCAGGCCCTTGGTAAAATGAGTGCTAGAATCCATGCCTAGCTCTTCTCCCACATTTAATTAAATCCCTTTAACTTCCAGAGTTGGATCTTTCACAGAAGGTCCCGGGATCATGGGAAGGGTACGGAGCTACTATGTAACTGAGAACATGTATAACTCAGCTTGGTACCTGGCACGGCATGGTTGTTATTATTACTGTTAAGGGGGCAGTTGGCTATGTGTGTGATGGGAAAGAGAGATGATGTCAAAGACAGTTTACCTTAGCTCATCTCCCTGTAACTTCCCAAACACATGTTCACATATCTACTCTCTCAGGTGCGTCTATTACAGTGAGGGCCTGACTCTGAGATGTTCTATGATGGGCTTGAGGTACCAACAGGATCCTGATTATAAACTACGAAAAGTGAGTTATATGTTTCTAAAGGACTCTCGGACATAAGATCTCAACGGAATTCCTGACAAAGCTGGAAAAAGAAATGTGGTCCTCTCGCTCCTAGATCAGCAGATTCTGGTTCCAACAAAATGTTTTTAAGATGACCAATTCTCTGGATATGATGTGCGTTGGTCCTTAGGAACGTGGGCTGTGTATGGCTTCTGTCCCAGGGCTCTGAAACTGTGGTGCCCAGGCCATGTGGTCACGGGAATTCCTTGCTCCTCTTTCCCAGCATCAGACCAAGGGAATTGAGCCTGGAAAGGCTATGGGTATTGTGCCATGTGGGTCTGGCCCTGGAGACTTTGTCATCTCTGCCCTCCCACAGGGACGGCCGCTAGAACAGGACTGAGTTAAGACCCTTAGATGCTCTGAAAGATCAGTCCTCCCTCATATAAAATTCAAACAAAAACAATTCTAAATCTGAGAAAGTGTCACTCATCCATGTGTGCTGAACTCAAAATAGCTTCCTTCTAGAGATTTTGATTGCAAAATCCTGGGTGAATGCAATAAAGCTGAACTCTTTTTCTTGGGCAAGGAGTGGAGCAAGGGGGGTGCTTTGCTATTGGCCTAAATGCCTGCTCTCTAAGCCTCCAGGTCACCCAGTCTGCCAAGGAGGCCTTGCACGTGGCAGGTGCTCAGCCCACGTCTTCTACATACAACAGGGAATGCTCACTTCCCGGAAAAGGACTACATCCAAGCCATATCGTGTAGGGGTGTGGGGAGAAAGTCTTAGTCACTGCACATGTGCGTGCACACACACGCACATTCACACACACATACACACAGAAAGGGAGAGAGAATGTGTGTGGGCTCAGCAGTCTTCCCCAGTTCCAGTTTAAAGGGACAGCAAAATAAAAACATGTTGTTCCCTCTTATAATTAATATACACGCTTAGAGTTTTCACATCCTGCCAGGCCCCTCCCCTGCTGCTAGCTGACCCTGTGGACAAGGTTCTGCAGAAGGGTCAGCTGCTAACTGTGAACCAAATGGCTGCAATGCTGGGCCTGGAACCCCCAACTTCACAGAAGATACAATTCCACAAAGGGATTTTAGAATTTCCGAATGTACTCCTAAGATGATAGATCCATTCCTACCTAAAACTGGCTTAGATCTGCTTAAAAAATAACAACAATGGCAAAAATACACTTAATGAGTGTGTAACAAACCACAAAACCGCAGTAAGTGGAGTCTGACCTTGAGGGGGAGTGTATAATTGTATGTATTTCAGACATTAAATTAAGGAAACATGGCCTCACTCGGAAAAATCTGAGGGGAGGAGGAAGGGCACAGTGAAAGTATGAGTTCCATGCTGGCCGGGAGCTCAACTCTACTCAGCTAGGCTTCAAGGATAGAGGGTGTCGTTTTGTTAGTGAGTATGTACATTTGTTCATTCAAATTTTTTATTGAGAGACTACTCGGTGCCAGGTGCTGTCCTGAACACTTGGCAACAGAGGCGTTTCTGAGATGAGTTTCTGCTCTGTCTGATCAAGTCGGTGGGGACAGAACTCATATTTTCTGGCTCTTGAATTAAACTGCATGCTATTCAAGGACAGGAGGCCAAGCTATTTTCTTGTGGCATTTCTTCCACAAAGCACCCTGAACATGTGTGCTCACAATTGGATGCTCAGGCAGTGGGCCCAGTGTGTGTCCTGACTCCCCGGCGGGCGCTGGCCTTCCTTTTCCTTCTCTCACCTCCTGTCCTGCTCTTATCTCCTAGGCCTCTTGGGTGGCCCTGGCAGGATCAGGCCTGAGAGGTTAGCTGTTGATTAAAGCTGACAAGAACTGGAGGTGTTGCCCTCCCACAGTCATTTGCATCTGGTTAGAGGATTCCCAAAGACCAGTGGAATGTGTCTCTATCAGTGGAACTAGAAGGTCAGAGTCAGGAGAGTTTCAAAGGCGAACAGGTTTCAGCGAAAAGAATGGCAGAGTTTAAAGAAGGATTTCAAGGCAGGGAAGAACTCAGTAACTGATTATCAAGGCCTGCCCCGGGTAATGCAAAGCAGGCACTGGGCTATGCATTTACAATACCCATAAGCCGGTCCAATCCCTTCATTTTACAGATGTGGACACAGAGACGGAAAGTGGAAACTCAAGTTGGGAGCAGGTCCATTGCTAGAACCAGGCCCTCCCGAGCCCCAGGCACTCCAATTGGTCCATTCTCATGCATTGATCAGGTTTTAAGCACTTTGCAGACAGAGGGATTTCTTCCCCAGGTTTCTGCCATCCATCTTCTTCATTCATAGGTGAGTTCAGCTCTGATTGAGGACTATTATTCAGCACCAGAGCCTATGTTTCTTTTGTACTCTGCCATTTCCTAGCAATTATTTGAGGGTGGTAAAACATAGTGCAACTAAAACTTAGCCCATACCAGAAACAGCAGGACTGTGGGCCAACTCCCCTAGAGTTTAGCAGTTCAAGCCAATTTTTATATAAGTCCTTTCATGTGTGTACTACAGATTAGGCCTATTTTACATCTCCTAACCCAGTGACGGGGTGAGCATGGGACTGAAAGTCTGCCGTGTGTCAGGGTGCCACATTTAGTTAATGAGGCCTTGGGCAAGTCATTTAGTCTTTCTGGGCCTTAGTTTGCTAATGATGAATCTATTCATCTGCCAAATATTTATCAAGCACCTTCAAGGTGTTCCGTCAGGCACAGGTGTAGGGGGCAGAAAAGCAAAGCAAGGTCATTAACCTTAAGGGGCTTACAGTCTAGTGCAGGGATGACTGACCTTGACTCTTCTTTGCTGCACATGGGAAGAATAAGAGTTGTCTTGGGCCACACATTAAACAAGGTCTGTGTATACTTTTTGTGATATCCAACACCACAGATAAGCAAAAACTGTCCTCACAAAACCAGTATGTGGCCTACGGGCTGCAGGTTGGACACTTCTGATCTAGTGTAATGGATCAGTTAAGTAAACAAATAAATATACTAATGGGCATAGGTGTGAACAGGACAAAGTGGGGGCTCTCAGTCCTACCCTGCAAATCAGAGATGGAAAGAAGAGGGTGCTGCTCAAACTAGGCTTAGACAAGGAGGGGAAACGATGGGATGGGGGGGATTGAAGAGATGGAATGGACTTAGAAGGCAAGAAGGACGAGCTTGAGCAAAGGCACAGTGGCATGAAAGAAATAGCGGGGCCTGTGATTTGCCTGGACAGAAGGTGTGATCTGGGGCATAGCAAGAGAGAGAAGGCCAGAGATAGGGCAGGTCCCAGGACCCGGCGCCTTCTGCTCCATAAGCAGGTCTATGGGCCCTCTTCTCAGAATCTATGCTGTCCAACAGGGCAGCCACGAACCACAGGTGGCTACTGAGCACTTGAAATCTGGCCAGACTGAGATGTAAGTGTAAAATGTACAGAAGATTGCAAAGACTTCATACAAAAAATCGTATAAAACAGAGAGGACTTTTATACTGATTACATGTTGAAATGACAATAAACTAGATCTGTTGAGCTAAACAAAATATACTGTTAAAATTAACTTCATCTGGTTCTTTCCTCTTAAATCTGGCCCAAGAAAATTCAAAATTACATGACATTCTCATTACATTTCTGTTGGACAGCACTGCTATAGACAATGGCAAATCACTGGAAGCATTTTTTTTTTTTTTTTTTTAAAGAAAAAGGGGGCATGCAGATAGATTTGTGCTTTGAATGTTTGCTCTGGCAGCAAATAGAGAATTGAGACAATTAGAAAATTACTGTAGTAATTGGTGGTGAGCAGTGATGAGTGTCTGAGTTAGGATTGAGGCTGGGTGTGGGGGAGGTGGGTTCTTTGGGGTTTGGGGCTGACTGGATGTCGAGGTGTGAGAAAGGAAGAGTTTCCAGGTTGCTGGCTTGTGTGACTATAGATTATGGTGATGTTCCCGGAGGATGAAGAACAGGGGAAGAGATTTTACAGAGGAAGCTGATGAGTTCAGTTCTGAACACTAACTTTGAGATGATTGTGGGCCACCAAAGGGGAGGTCCAGGTGACTGTGAGACACTGAGACTGGAGCTCTGGAGAGGAGTTTGGGCTGGATACTCAGATCTGGGAATCAGTTTATAAGAGTTAGGTGAGACTCAAAGGTGGACAGGATCACCCAGGAGAGGATATATAAGGGAACAGGCAATTACTTGGCTCTGAGAACACCAATACCTATGGGAGGGCAGGGGAAGAGGTCTGAAAAATAGATCCTTCTGCATCCTGACAACAGTGACATCCTGTGATCCCTCATCTTAAGGCAGGCAGCTCCATACTGAGAGGTCTTTTAGCAGAGTCTCTTCTTCATTTGTTGATAAATGGGGGGGAAAGCAAAAAAAAAAAAGAAAAAAGAAAAAACCCCTCACAGCTAAAGCTGAAGCTCTCTGGTTCCCTTGAATGGAGCTATTGATGATCAAGTGAGGCAATAAGAAAAAAATCTGCCCCAGGTGCTAGCTCTCTTTATAAAGCAAGTGTGGCAAGAACAAGCTGACACAAAAGCTTTTCAGAGGGTGGTTTGGTAATGGCATCCAAAGTAGCAATTCTCTTTCTAAGGACTGATTCTAAGAAAATAATCATGGGAGGTTGAGGTGGGAGGATTGCTTAAGCCCAAGAGTTAGAGGTTATAGTGAGCTATGGTCATGCCCCTGTCCTCCAGCCTGGGCAACAGAGTAAGACTCTGTTCCCAAAAAAGGGAAGTGGAAGAGGAAGGGAAAATGAGAGGGAAGGAAAAGAAAGAGAAAGAAAAAAAGAAAAAGAAAGGAGAAAAAAGAGAAAAAGAGGGAAGGGAAAGAAAGGGAATGGGAAAGGGGAAGGGAATCAAACAGGGTTATAGACAAATGTGTATATACAAAAATGTTTCAAGCATCACTCTTTACAATACCATATAAAATTGGAAGAAACCTAAAGTCCAATTGTGAGAAACTAGTTTACTAAATTATAGTCGATCTATGTGACAAAACACTCCACAGTTCTTTCAAAACAGGGTAGTAAATGTATATTTATTAATATAGAAAGATGGTCGGTCACAATATAGTCAATGAAAAAGCAGATGAACATGGCATGATTATTTCTAGTTAGTGATGCCATTTGTCTTCATTGAGTTAAGAGCAAGGACTGTCCATGAGACTGCCTGGGCTGTCCGAGCATGGCCACTCAGTGATCTCATGTCAGCACACCTCCGTGGCCTCTTCTGAAAAGGGCGTGAGAATAACATGAACCACAGGGGGCCCTACAAACCGTAGGAGTTAACCTAATCTATGAAAAGTGTTTAAAACAGGGCCTAGCATTTGTTAAGACCTTAATATATGCTAACTGCCATTTATTAAAACATCTTTAGTAAGATATAATTTATATAGCATACACTTCACACACTTAAAAATGCTTAATTCACTGGTGTTCAGTGTATTCACAGAGTTAGGCAACTATCACCCCAGAAAAGAAACTCGGTACCCATTAGAAGTCAGTTTCCTTCCCAATCCATCCTGCAGCCCTTGGCGACCACTAATCTACTTTCTGTCTTTAAAGAGTAGCCTATTCTGGACATTTCATAGAAATGGAATCATACAATATGTGACCTTTTTTTATTGTTAAATCATAGCTGTGTACATTAGTGCAGTCAAGGGGTACAATGTGCTGGTTTCATATACAATCTGAAATATTCTCATCAAACTGTTCAATGTAGCCTTCATGGCATTTTCTTAGTTACTGTATGTAGACATTTGTATTCTGCCTTTAGTAAGTTTCGCCTGTACCCATTCTAAGATGCACCCTAGGTGTGGCCCCACCCATTACCTTCCCTCCAACCTAACCTCCCCCCTCCCTTCCCCTTTTTATTTCACTTAGGATGTTTTCACAGTTTAACCTGCCATAGCATGTATCAGTCCTCCATTTCTTTTCTATACAGACAGCCTTTATTAAGAATGCCATTATAAAACTTTAAAAAATTCCTTCCAATGGGCTCGGTGCCTGCTAAATCAGCCTTCCTTCCACCAGCCCAGGCATGCTAAACAACGACAACCACAACAATAACAACAAAATAGCTGGACGTTGTGGCAGGCACCTGTAGTCCCAGCTAGTTGGGAGACTGAGGCAATAGAATCGCTTAAGCCCAAAAGTTTGAGTTTGCTGTGAGCTGTGACGCCACAGCACTCTACCAAGGGCAACATATGAGACTGTCTCAAAAAAAAATTTCCTTCCAATTAAAATATTTTACTTTCATAGCAACACAACCACCACCAACAACCTTATTTATGTTTAAGCTAATGTCCCTCCTTTTGATTAGGTTGCATTGCTTGGGAGTATTCCCTGTTTCCCTAACTATTATTTCATTGCCCTGAAGTCTGAGTCCACGACAGAATGTTCTTGTGGGCTGCTGGGTTGTATGGAAGGTGCAGAGTACTCCAAACGTGTGTGCTGGTTTGAGAGGTGGGATTCCTCTTTTTCTCCCATCACACACTCTGTGTGCCTGACTACACAGAAGCACTCACACACACCTCCCCACCACACACACACCAAGGGTCAGCAACAGGGTAACACCTGACCAGAGAATGCAAATCACCACTGTCCCCTTCTTTGCCACTGTCCAGAATCTGCAGTCTTCACACTGGACAGACCCAATCCTGCTTTTACCCTGTACATTGTTTTCTTTCTCTCTTTCAAATCTATTTTTTTATTGAGTCGTAACTTTTATACAGTACACCCCATTCACTTTTTAAGATACATTTCCTTTAAAAACCATGGCAAAATACAAAATATATATCATAAATATATATTAACAAAAATAATTAACCATTTTTAAGTGTGCAGTTCAGCACCATTAAGTAGCTTGCTTCATCTTGTTCTGCTCCCATCACCCCATCCATCTCTAGAACTCTTCCCAACGTGCCAACCTAAAACTCGGTACTCACTAAACACTAATTCCCATTTCTCCTCACCCATTCCACTTTTTGTCTCTATGAATTTGACTACTCAAAATATCTCCTATAAGTAGATTTATAAAACGTTTGTTCTTTGCGACTGACTTATTTCGCACACAATGTCCCCAAGATTCATCCATATTGTAGCATGAATCAAAATTTCATTCCTTTTTAAGGCTGAACAACATTTTATTATATAACATATGTTGTACGTATACACCATATTTTGCTTGTCCAGCTACCTGTTGAGGGACACTTTGTTACTTCCACTTTTTAGCTATTACCAATAATACTGCTATGAACATGGGTGTACATATATCTATTTAAGTCTCTTCTTTTTTTCCTCCGGGTATACCCTTTTATTGATTTTTAATGTAAAAATAACATGTCATTATATTAAAAATAACTTACAGGCATATGATCTCAGTGCCATTTTAGAATTGTATTTACATTTGTGTGTATCCTCTTTGGTGGCCGTTCATATGCATGCGTTTTTAAATAAATGCAATTATAATGAACCACCAATTTTCCAACTACTATTTTTTAGGTCCACATTGCAAACTGAACCATAGGTCCTGGATCTGAGTCAAAGCCACATTTATTACACTTATTATCCCAGACAAAAATAGGTAAGAGAAATATAGTGACCTCTATAAACTGTGGATGTATATATAATATATGTAAAGACAAAACCCCAAGAATGCAAGGGGAAAACTCACACAATACAGACTGTTTCATGTAAACAAGTAGGGCTAGACTCTGTGAAAGAATGAGCTCTGAGTGAGACCTCAGAGGCAGGAAAGACGGAAACAGGACACACACTCTTGCATTGCAATACCTAGAGAGAGTGAGCAACACACTAGGACATATACGCATGGTAAAATTAAGCACATACACACAACCCCACCCCTACCAGGATGCTTTCTCTCCTGGCCCCTGATTCAGACCTGCAATTTCTGAATGCTCGGAAGGAGCTCTTGTGAGAGAACTCAAAATAGCTCTGTGAACCCTGCCCTGGGCTTCAACTGCCCGCCCATCCTATCCTCCCCGGGCAGCCCTGGCCCTAAGCCTAGGTCAGGACAAAACCCCAGTCCAATACCCCGCAAGGACCTCCCAAGTCAGACCTGGCCCTTTCAATATGTTCCTAGAACAGTGTCTATACCACCAGCTCTTCTGTCATAGCTGTTCTCCCAGGGACACTCTGTTATCAGTATCAGAAACCCTGCTGAGGGCTCTGGAGACAAAGGGACACACGCTGGGCTGGTAGTCAAGGCCCAGTAGTCCATGGCCAATCCAGTTTAGACCAACAATAGCTGAACTCTGTGGTCCCCTGTGAGGTACAACATAACAACTATCTTGCAGACACTGTGAAAACTTTCAACACG
This sequence comes from Nycticebus coucang, assembly GCF_027406575.1. Taxonomy (NCBI): domain Eukaryota; kingdom Metazoa; phylum Chordata; class Mammalia; order Primates; family Lorisidae; genus Nycticebus; species Nycticebus coucang. Next base: position 69,735,467 of record NC_069785.1, read on the forward strand.
ACCACATTCTTTAAGCCTGGGTCCAGAGCAGACCCACAAACAGTGCTTGTCCCCTGCCCTCTGTTCCATAATCTGTCAAATGGGGGCAACACCTTGGCCTGCATGTTCCATGGGGTTGCAGTGAGACAGGTGTTTTAAATACTTTTGACTGAGTTCCCCAAATGTGAGATATCATCATGGACCTGGATAGTTCTGGAAGCCAAAAATTCTGAAGATGGATAGTGGTGACGGCTGTGTTCTATCTTTTGAGCAAACTAGAGAACAATTCATGTCTTTGCAATACTGCAGCCACACTTCTCAGGACATAGTGCAGCAATCACGGATGCCTGAATTCATCCATTTACACCCCCCATTAGCTTCATCCCCCATTCTGTATACTACCCCCACCCCAAATACCTACTCTACTTTGTTCAGTATGTATCTTTTTATTCCATTTTTCTATTGTGGTAAAACACACATACCACAATTTGTCATTTTAACCATTTTAAGTGTATAGTTCTGCGGCATTAAGTACATTCACACCATTGTACAACTGTCACCCCTATCCATCTTCAGAATTGTTTCATCTTCTTCATCTGAAACTCCATATGTATTAAACAATAACTCTCTCCCAGAACTCTGGGAGGCAGAGGCAGGTGGATTGCCTGAGCTCACAGTTCGAGACCAGCCTGAGCCAGAGCAAGACCTGGTCTCTAAAAATAGCCAGGCGTTGTGGAGGGCGCCTGTATTTCCAGCTATTTGGGAGGCTGAGGCGAGAGAATTGCTTGAGCCCAACAGCTTGAGGCTGCTGTGAGCTATGATGCCTCAGCACTCTACCAAGGGTGACAAAAACAAAAACAATAACTCTCTATTTCTCCTCTTCTCAGTCCCAGGCAAGCCTGTTTACTTTCTGTCTCAAAGAATTTGACTCCTCTAGGTACCTCTCTATAAGTGTAACCATACAGTATTTGTCCTTTTATGATTGCTAAGTTCACTTAGCACAGTGGTTCTCAACCTTCCTAATGCCGTGACCCTTTAATACAGTTCCTGTGGGTCACGACCCACAGGTTGAGAACCGCTGACTTAGCATAATCTTCTCAAGGTTCGTATGCATTGTAGCATGTATTAGCATTTCATCTCTTTTTATTTTTGGGGGGGAGGGGAACAGAGTCTCACTCTGTCACCCTGGGTTTGAGTGCTGTGGTGTGATCATAGCTCAGAGTAACCTCAAATTCTTGAGCTCAAGCGATCCTCATGCCTCAGCTTTCTGAGTAGCTGGAAATACAGGCATCCTCCACAACACCCAGTTAATTTTTCTTTTCCTTTTTTTTTAGTAAAGATGGGGTCTCACTTTTGCCCAAGCTGGTCTCCAATTCCTGAGTTCAAGCAATCTGTGGGTCTTGGCCTCCCAGAAGTCTAGGATTACAGATGGGAGCCACCACACTGGCCAGCATTTCTTTTTTAGGCTGAAAAATATTCCATTGTATGGATATACCACATTTTGTTTATCCATTCATCCATTTGATAGGCCCTTGGGTTGCTTCTACCTTGTGGCTATTAGTGAACGATGCTGCTATGAATATGGGTATACAAATGCCTATTTTAGTCCTTGCTTTCACTTTTTTATACCCAGAATTGGAATTGCTGGATCATATGGCAGTTGTTTTATTTTTGAGGAACCATCATACTATTTTCCACAGAGGAAAACATGTGGAATTTTACATCTTTACCAGCAATGTGCAAGGACATCAGTTTCTTTTTTTGAGGCATGTTGCTCTCGGTAGAGTGCTGTGGCATCATAGCTCACAGCAACCTCAAACTCCTGGGCTTAAGCAATTCTCTTGCCTCAGCCTCCCAAATAGCTGGGATTACAGGCACCCACCACAGAGCCCAGCTGTTTTTTGGTTGTAGCTGTCAGTTGTTTGACAGGCCCGGGCTGGATTCGAACCTGCCAGCTCCGGTATATGTGGCTGGTGCCCTTAGCTGGTAAGCTACAGGTGTTGAGCTGGACATCAGTTTTTTCACATGCTTTTCAACACTTGCTATTTTCTGTTTTGTTTTGTAATAGTCACCCTAACAGATAGGGAACAGTTCAACGTGTCTCTTTTTGCTTGTATGACTTCTTTAAAAATGTATGACTTCTTTAAAAATGTATACAATTGTTCTGTGTATCTCTAATTTGTAAATGTAAGTGGTAGCATTATGCTATAAATTTCATTCTTACTATTTTCGCTTGGAAGTGTTTTGAGATCCATCTATTTGTTTAGTGTACACAGAACTCATTGCTTATAACTTTTGCGTAGCACATCCGTGTATATTGAGAACCTACTATGTGCTTGTGCCATGCAGCTCTATATACAAGTTATTTAATTTAATTCCATACAGCAACCCTAAGAAGTAGGTGTTATTATTATCCCCATTATATAAATGCAAAAGCGACACCTATGGAGTTAAGAAATATGCCAAAGTCATACAGCTGGAAATGGGAGAGCTAGAAGTTTTCACCCAGGTCTGTCTGGTACCACAGGAGAGCTCACACGTGTAAAGCACTACAAAGAGCTATACATAGAAACTCGACTGGAGACAGAGGTTCTCTCGTCCATAAGGGCACTCTGATGAGAGTTCTAGCCCTGACTTGTCTACGTACCTCCACAGTGCAAATCATCTCCTTTCACCAGATGTCACTTTCTGCCTGTGTAAAAGGAAGACAGAACTGTTTAAAAGTTTTTTCTAGATTGACCACATGTTGATTAAATACCCTTTAGCTAATGGGAAATAATCAGCATTGAAGTCAGGTGTTTGTTTCTTTCCAGCATCCCACCTGGGAGCCGCTGCAAATACAAATAACCCCCTTGGCATATCTGCTGAGGATACTCCTCCCTGATAGTGCTGACTATTCCCAGGGAAACAGAACTGCTGCCTCCGCCCCCATCCCACCTCTTCTGAACTTTGCACTTACCATGATGAAAAATTAACTGGGTTAATATTTCCCTTCCAAGGACAACCTCTGCAAAAGCAGGCCTGGCTGGGCCCCAAGAGACCAGGTGCCAGAGTAGAGCTGTATCTATTCATCTGGAGCCGCCCACCCATTTGCAGCCCAAAGTCAAGACAGCATGTAGGTTTCTCTCAGCGCCAGCAAGAATCAATTCCTCACCCCTTTTCCCAGGGCTTTGTGAAGTGAGGCTTACTCCCCCAACTCCTCCTGTGGAGAAATTGAGGCCAGAGAAGAATTAGCTCAGAAAATGACATATTCTAGACTTGTACACGGGTCCAGTGCGGTTTTTCTGCACCCACAGCTGTCCCTGTCACACAGATGCTGCCATGGGAAGAAAGCACAGGAAAGCACGGTTCAGCCGCACTAAGTAGCTGGCTGACTAGTTATTTCTTCCCTTCAGGAAAATGGGAGGCTGAATGAGGACCTCTTCCAATGCCGTAATTTTAGAGGATGAATTACATGCCCCACCCCCCACTACATTTCATCCTCAAATCTCTCTTAGGCTATCACCTCCCTTCACCAGGCATAATCCTGCGTAATGAGGATTTGCTCTGGAGGAGGACAGTTACAATGCTCTTTCTAGAGTCACTACTCTGCATAGAAGAACCACTCACTCCAGTTTACAGCTGAGAGAACAGACGCTCAGTGTGGTGAAGAAGGGAACAAGCCAGGATTCAAAGTCAGGTCCATTGTTGGTGGAGCCTGAGATTTTTTTACTCCAATGGTTGGACTTACTTGGTAAGATGTTCAGGTTAAAATTAACAATTTGCTGGAAGATGATGACTGTAAGACCCTCTTTCAGACCATTGTTGCCTACTCCCTACCTTGGTGCCTACCTGAAGTTAGAGACCTACGTCTTTCACCTTGGAGGTCTCAGAACTGAATAGGAGGGCTAGATTTGCCCAAGCAACAATCCACACATACCTAACTGAACGGAGCCCCCCACCCAAATACTCTTTATGGCATTAGCACTGCAAAGCTTTTCCCATTAGAGTCCCACAACCCCCCTAGGAGGTTGGGAAGAAAGCCATTTCTAGTCACATTGTACAGGTAAGGAAACATCTTACACATTACAATAATGTGCCTGTGTAAAGAACTTTTGTTTTGCAACAAGCTTTATCCATGATGTCACCTTCACCTTCTGCAACCCAGGCAGCTGGGTGCAGTGGCAAGACATGGAGTGAGGCTTCACATAGTGTTGGGTGCACATCCCCGGTTGTGCCATTGGAACCCTGAGTAAATACTGTCATCATTCTGTCTCAGGTCCCCCGTCTGTAAATGTGAGACATCGAGACATCTACCTCAAGGGCCATTGTGAAGGTTAAATCAGAGGACAGGACGTGGGCTACCTGGAATGAATGAAAAAAAAAAAAAAGCAATCAATAAGCGTGGATTGCCTTTCTGCCTGTCTCTGACGAGGGGTTAGATAAAAATAAAACCTAAAACCACAGCAGCAGCCGTTAGTTAACAGGAGGACCAGCTAAGAAGGGGAGCCAGGTTGCTAAGCCCCAGTTGGGGTTCAAGGATTCTTTCAGGCCAGAGCAGGCAGGGAGTAGGAGACGGCTAAGAGCTCAGTGCTCTGCAGCAGCAGGTGACAGACTGTTCTCTGTGACAAGGCAAGGGCCCCTGCAGCTTCTGGGCTGACTTTGTGGATTCCGCCACACCTCCCAGGGCTTTGTAACTCTCCACCCGCAGAGGGTTTGCAAATAACTTCTTTCTCACCACAGTTGTGGTGGGGGGATTCCTGCTGTTAAAAACAAACAAAGGCCTTAGACACCAGGCTAAGGGGAGGTGGCGCTAAGAGAAAGGCCCCGAGGCCTTGGGTAACTCCTGAAAGCCACTGAGAGGCCTGTGGGCAGATGCGCCTGAATTCTACGGGGAGAAAGCCCCAGAGCTCCCCCTGAGCCAGCGTTTCTTTGCTTCTCATCCAGATTAACCGTGAATACATAAGCTTCCCAAGGACTACCCTTGCTCCACGTTTCTGCAAGTTCACTGCTTTGGAAACAAAGCTCTCTCCTTCTATTTATTGGGAGTCAAATTTCTGATCTTTCCCTATCAAGAGATTCTGCAACACCCTGTTACGTAAACTCCCGAAGATAAATTCCAAAGCGCCCCCATTCATTACGTAGTGAATTCAACTGAGATGTCTTTGAGGCCCCTTTTCTGCCGGGTACGTGGTTCACAAGGCGCAAGGGACCCCTGACTCCACCTATTGTCCAGATTGTCACTGGGCTCCCCAAATCCCCACTTCTGAAAGCCCACTCCCCCATCCCAACTTCCTCCTCCGCGCACAGTCTAGGTGTTCTCAGCCGGTGAGATCTCACCGGAGAGAATAAAATCAGCCCCCGGGTCGCCGACGCGGGCCAAGGTCTCTGACCCGAATCCGGGAGCCCGAGTCCAAAGTGCGCGCGCCGACTTCCTGGGCCTCCAGCCTCCCTCTAGGACCCGGGTCCTTTCTGGGGCGTTCACCCAGCCCTCGGCCGGCGCTCGCTGCTGCGAGTCTAACCCTCTCCGGCCCGCAACTCCAACTGAGTTGGTGGGTTCCGCGAGCGGGCCCCACTGTCCAAACTCGGCCCTCTCGCCCCGGGGCCTCTGGCAGCTCCTTTCCCAGGACTTCCTCCCCGTGCCCGCCAGACTTCAGGTCCGGGCCGCGCGGAGTTCCGCGCGCTCCACTGAGGGCCGCCGCAGTCCCCGGTCGCCCACGTGGGCGTGCTCCATGCGGGGCGGGGGACGGCCGGGCGCCCTCCCGGGAGCAGGGGGCGGGCAGGGCGCCCGCGGGAGAAGGCGGTGGGCCGCGGGGGAGGAGGCGGGGAGCCCGGGAGGCGAGGGGGCGGTGACAGCGCTTGGAAAAGAGGTTGCACGCGGATTTGCATGAAACACAGACTGGGAGCTGGCGGGAGCGGGAGCGCGGCGCACGCCCCGGCCAGTCCAGCGAGCAAGCGGGCGAGCGGTGAGGAGGAGGGAAGCGGGGAGGCGAGGCCGCAGAGGCGGAGGGATCTGCGCATCAAAGCTAGCGAGGCGAGCGAAGTTTGGCTGGGGGTTGGACTTTCCTTCCCGGAGGCGGCACCCAAACAGCAACCCCGTGCGGAAACCCAAACTTTCTGCTGCCACTCCGAGTCTCGCGGCCGCCGCCTCCGCCCCGCGTTCGGGGCCTTCCCGACCCGGCATCGCTGCCGCCCGCCCCGCGGTCCTTCTCTCCGCTCGGAGAGCCGCTCCGGGCCGCAGGGCCGCGCGCCGAGCCCCGCAGGCTGCAGCGCCGCGGCCCGGCCCAGCACACTGGCAAGTTCGCCGAGAGTTGAGGCGAAGTTTGGGCGGCCGCAACCGGCCCGGGCCGAGCTCTCCTCTGCAACCCCGGCGTCTCGCCGAGCCCAGCCCCGCCGGGGGCGCCCCTCGTCGCCCGCGCGCCCCTCCCAGCCATGTCGTCCATCCTGCCTTTCACCCCCCCGATCGTGAAGCGCCTGCTGGGCTGGAAGAAGGGCGAGCAGAATGGGCAGGAGGAGAAGTGGTGTGAGAAGGCAGTCAAGAGCTTGGTCAAGAAGCTCAAGAAGACGGGGCAGCTGGACGAGCTGGAGAAGGCCATCACCACGCAGAACGTCAACACCAAGTGCATCACCATCCCCAGGTGGGGGCCGGCCCGGGTGGCCCGGAGGGCGCGGCGGCCCAGCCCAGGGCGCTGCGAGGCCGGCCCGGAGGGTTGGAGTGTGTGTGTGTGTGTGTGTGTGTGTGTGTGTGTGTGTGTGTAAGGGGTGGAGAGAGAGTGCGGGCAGGAAGGGGATGGGGGGGACCCCCAAACAAAACCTCTGGATTTGCAAAGATCGAGAACCTGGGGCTTTCTCGTGCGGCACTCTCACTTCCAGACTTCACATTCGCTTTTCACCTCGGGGAAGTGGGGGTGCTGCTGGAATTGGCCGCCGCCACCCCGGGGAGCTGCGGGCTAGAAGTTGAGGCCCGCTTTGTTCGGCTCCGCGGGCCGGAGCCCCTCCTCCACCGCCGCCTCCCGCCCCCGCAGCCCGCGCTAGTGGAGGTGGTGGTGTCTCTCTGCCTTTCTTCTCTTCAGTCGGGTCTCCCCACTTCTTCCCTCCTCTACAGGAATGCAGTCCGTACAGCTGGGGCTGTGGGTGAGGAGCGGGGAGCCTGCCTAGTGATTGACAGATTTCTTCTTCGTTCTTTCTTTGCCTTCAGGATTAACATTTTTATCGAGTATTTTTAGACTCGGTTGTGCCAGTCTCCCGCCCCTGTGCATGCACGCACTTTAGTTGCAGTGCAGCGCTCTGACTTTCAAATGAGAGAGACCAGTGGCAGAAAATAGGGTCTTCTCCCCCATCTTCCATTCCCCACCTGGACTCCTTTTGCCCTCCTTTTAGTCTAAGAGATTGCAGGTTATTGCAGACGCGGAGTGGGGATGGGGGGGTGGGGAGAGTGGCTAGAGCTGGACAGATAACAAAACACACCCCGAAGTGGGCCTCGCATCAGCCCTCGCATTCCTGTGGAGCCCTCCTTCCCAAAAGCTCTTTGCCATCTGTCTGGCCGTCCTTTATCCTTCTCCTTGCGTGCTAGCTAGGTCGGGTGGGAGCTCACAGATGGTTGATAGAAGGGGTCAGTGACTTCACTCCCCAGGGCCTTTCCTAGCTTAGCTGGGTATGGCTGGAGATTGGGGTGGGGAGCACCTTGGCCTTCTGTTTCTACGTCTCAGCCCTCTTTGAAGTCTGATTCTGAACCAGGGGAGTGTGTGTATGGGAAGGTGTGTGTGTGTGGGGGGGAGGGGGGTGTTTCAGGCTGTAGAGGAATGAGTACAGGGCCCCCAGGGCTTGTGCTCGGAAGAGACTGTCATCCTTGCTCCTGGGCCAGGGATGGACTCCATCATTGGCCACCTGCTTGGGGCAGCTGTGCAAGGGTTGCCAGCCGAGTTAGGCAGGCACAAAGCAACATCTGTCTACAGAAACTCAAAGCAGGCCTCCCCTGGAAATAAATGCCACATATGGTGGGAGTGCTGTCTTAAAAAAGAAAAAAAATTTTTTTTTAAACTGGGTGGGCCCAGGCAATAAAGGGTATTATAGAGGGCAGTATGTTGTCTGGGAAGTGTGCTCTGGGCCTGTGATTGGGACGTGGTGAGATGTGACGGTCAGAGAGACCTGGCGTTTGGTCCCAGCTCTGTTTCTTAATTCTTCTTTATTCTGTTGGTGGGAGTTGGAAGGGTAGGGTGGGTGAGTATCATACTTTTCTCTGTCTGCAAAACTTACCTTCTCCTTACTTGCCTTGGTATGCTGAGTATGAGTGCTTTATGCATTGAAATGGAAAAAAAAGTGGTATCAGTTATAAAACAAGTAGCTGTGAAAAGTGTTTCACAGTTTACAAACACTTTTTTTTTTGGCCAGGGCTGGGCTTGAACCCACCACCTCTGGCATATGGGACTGGCACCCTACCCCTTTGAGCCACAGGCACTAACTACAAAGCACTTTTTACATGGTTTTATGAGGTCCTCAAAGAAAGAAAGAAGGCCACCAAACAATGGCTGAAAAATACATAAAGCAGTTAGGCTTATGATTATCTCATTTTTTTAAGTTGAGAAAACTTCAAAGGAGAGAGGTGAAAGGCTTGATACAGTAGACATGGGGTTCCTACAAATCTGCTCTTTCTGCTACCTCTGTGCTTTGAAGGTTCTGCATCAATTTTTGGCTGAATGCAAAAGCTCTGTTACCTTGGGGTGGGCACTGTGGATCTTTGTTGCTAAGGTTACTGCTTTAATCTCTGGGCTGGTGACAGCATGAAGCGGAGGTCTTGCCTTGGTAACAGTTTGCCTTCTGTGAATGCTTATGATGTTTCTGAGAGTTCCAGAGAGTTTCCCCCCCTGGCTTTCCCATGACTCTGTTAGGACTGGGATGTGTTCTGCTTGCCTGGAGAGGATCTAACGCTAAAATAGTCCCCCCCCCCACACACCTTTTTTTCAGTTAGGGAAGCCCAGTTGCTTGGGTGGATCCAGACAAGATGGATTTTCATCCTTGGATTTGTGTGCCCACGCCTCTGGGTCACCTTGTCTCCCTTGGCAACAGCTGCTGCTGTTTTGGTCGTGGGCTGAAAACTAAAGGCCACATCTTGGGGAAGTGACTAGCTGCCCTTATGCTAGTGATATTGATGCGACTGCTAAGTCCCATAAGATTGCATTGTTGCTTGTCAAATTGTCTGCTCCCTCCACACTGCCTTTTAGAACTAGGGCTTTGGAAAGTATACAAAGGAAAATGTTTAACTTAGTCATCCCACTGTGTATGTGGGGTGGGGCATTGGGTACTTAACACTCCGCAAGGACTGGACTCTGGAGTTTAAGGATCTCTTAGTCTAAAGGAGATTATAACAAGAATGTTTTGGCTAATATGTAATCATTAGCAGCAGCAGCAGCAGCAACATTTGGCAATTACAGATGTATACTAAGGACCTCCAGACTGCATGCTTGCTTCTCTTTACACCAGCTCTAACCTGTTTCGATTACCAGGAAAGCTAGAATGATAGAGGCTTATCGATACCAAGGAAGTAAAAAAGGTGGCAAGGAAGAAGTTAAGAACTTTGTTTAGATGTGCTTATGAAGGGGCTATCAGGATACTCTGAGGTCCAGCAGGATGGGTAGGACTTAGGTTTCATGACAGCATATTACGCCTCACTTGCTTGAGTACCGGAAACTGCAGGTACCTTCCTCACCTGTTTACAAGAATGAAATCAAACCATTTGCCACTGAGTGAGAGTGTGTGTGGGTGAATGTTAGTCAGTAGTAAGGGCCCAAGCACACTTAAAACTTGGTTTTCTGATGCAGACTGGTCACTTGTGCTTCTACTAGTGCATACTTCGGCTCAATTGTTGGGAGGAGGACTGCGTTTAAGGCATTGTTTGTCCGGGAGGGAATTTGGGCCTTCTGGTGTCAAAGTACCAAGTCCAGAGAAAAATGGAAGAATTGAAGCAGATGTTAATCCTGACACACAGCATCTCCGCCCTCCCTGTGTATCTGACCTTTTGGTGTAGCCTCCTTCTGTTATCCCCTTGGTCATTGCTAGGCTACTCTCAGTTTTGGGGGAAGGGAAACAGATCCTCTTCTTTAACACTTCTTTTTTGGACTTTTGATGATAAACCTGGTACCAAGGCTGCAGGAACCCTCCCAAGTCTCTCAGCTGCTGCTCACAGCACCCCTCTGGTGCAGCTCATGGAAAGCCCACTTCCAGCTGCCAAGGAGGTGGTCCATCTTCTCTTTGCTCTTGTTAACTTTGATAAGGGGAGCTCCACTTAAGGCCTGGGAAGACGAGGGGCCTGCAGGGCAGTGTAGCTGGTTAGGGGGCTACAGAGAAGCTGGCTGAAAGCCAGTTGATGTTCCCATGACATGTAAAACCTTGGAATTTGGCTGCTTGCACCTACAAGTTGAATGTTTGGCCTGATGCATGTCGTAGACAGCCCCTTGTTGACAGTTTACAAGTGAATGTTAGAGGGTCAGATTGACCCCTCCCATATCTTAGTCAATATTATAGGCACCAAGGGTAGAGAATGTAGAAATAAATTCGAGAAATTCCTGCCTGTGAGGAGCTTACACTTCAATAAGAGAAACATGAATAGGTCATTATTTGAGTATCTAACTTCTTTCTCAATTTGCAGCCATTAGAAGAAATATAAAATCTAGTATGGTGTAATTTTTTTTTGGGGGGGGCACTGTGATGTCCCTTTTAAATATTGTAGAAGTCACTATGTTAGAAAATAAAGACAGCCACCTCTTTTCCCTGGGGAAAAATACAGAATTCAGGTCTTGCAGCTGCTGTTCTGCTACCTGGATAGATTTGGGAATCCATTTAGGTTATAGAGCCTTCATGTCTGTACTTGTAAAATCAGGATGTGATAAGCCCTGTGAAACATTTTGTAAACCAGAGAGCTTGACAGATGTTAAGTGTTATGTTTAGCCTTCTGTCTGCATCATTCATCATTGAATTAAACATTTATTGAGTACCTACTTACAGTGACCAAAGCAGGGCACCTGTACTTAAGGAGCTCCCTGTTGAGACTGGGAGACATACCTGCTCAAAGAAATAGGGCATGAGCTGCAGCCAAGGGATGTACAAAGTGCCTTGCAATCTGGGGGCAGACTGCTAATTCTGTGGGAGGAGGTGGAGAGGGGAGGCGAGTCTCTGCGAGATGGAAAGGGAAGAAGGGAGAGGAGTTAATCATCCCAGGGGAATTTTTGGACTGCTGGAACTTTTTGGTACATGGGGATAGTTGCGCATAAGAATGAGGACATCTTTATCTTCTACCTTTTAAGAAACCGAGTGCTGCTATGAATATGTCACTTTATAGCTTTCCCTGATTGGCTAGGGATTTGGGTGCTGTATTTTACTGTTTGAAAGAAAAAGTGATTTAGTATTGTAAAACCTGCAATTCAGGTTTCTTTGGTGGAAACAGGGACTTTAGATATACTAGCTCAGACTATGACAGAGAATGTCAATAAAAAGTAGACAACTTGCAAAGGACTGTGGATGCTTAGAATTTCAGAGTTTTGGTGTGACCTAGCTTTTCATTTCTTTGGTTAACACTTGCTGAAAATAAATTCCATATCCCTGAGTTTCTGAATGGACAGGAGAGCTTTTAGTAATCTATTTGTTTTCGAAGTCTTTTCAAGGATGAAATTCTAAATGACAATTTTTTTTTTTTTTTGAAGTTTTTGGCCGGGGCCGGGTTTGAACCCACCACCACCTCTGGTATATGGGGCTGGTGCCCTACTCCTTTGAGCCATAGGCGCCACCCTCTAAATGAAAAAGTTCTTCTGTCGTGGGCTTTCCTACGTTACAGCCTCTAACAAAACCAGGCTGTCCCGAACCCTGGTAACGGAATTGTTTACCTTTTTACCAAGAAGGTTGGGAAAGCACCAAAATCTGCATGTGACGTGTGCCCGGGCAGACTTCAAGGGGTTCACGCTGTGAGACCTAAAGTTCTTATGAGGTTGTATAAAACAAAAAACCACGTCAGCAGGCCTGTGGTGGTTCCATGTGTGCTGAATGTGATCGTGACAGGATCAAGCGTGCTTTCCTTACTGAGGAGCAGAAAATCGTTGTGAAAGTGTTGAAGGCACAAGCACAGAGTCAGACAGCTAAATAAGAAAATGAAGCCTTTTTGAGTAAATAAAAATGAAGACTGAAAAAAATAGAAAAACATGCTGTAGTAGATTCTGATGAGAAATGCAAGAAATCAATGAAATCAAGAAATCCAATTAAAATAAGTTTAAAAACATAAATATTGGTTTAATAATATAAACTTGTGATTGCTGTGTTATTATAATAGAAATAAAATTAACACGATTTAATGGACTGAGCAACCATTAATTTTCACTCATTAATTTATTAGGAGATTGTAAATGCCGTTTGATGCAAAATACAGCTATTGTTCTGTGTGAGCTCCTTTTTGGAATAAAAGGGACCAAGCAGGGCTTGCTGTAAATGGAAATCAGACTTTATTCCCCTGTTACCTTTCCCACCTTCTTCATCCACCTTTTCCCCAACCTCCTAAAAGTGCAATTTAATTCTTAAAAGTTGGAATGCAGTTTTTTCAGTCAGGCTCATGAATGGTCCTAATTAACTTTTTTGCATATCTCCTTTGCCTGCCGTATTGACCAATTAAAAACAAAAACAGGCCCTATTCCCTTTTCCAAATCCACATCTGATAGTGTGGGTTGACTGGCAAGAGGACTACCCCAAAAGGCTGCTTCCGCTGAGTGTGCAGAGGCCTGGGAGGTTCACCGGCCTTGTGCAGGTGTAAGTGGCTGGTGCGGTATTGGACAGGACTGGCTCCTTCCTAAGGAGGGCTGTGACCTTCTGTTGCCCACTGACAAGTTCTTGGGCCAGGGACTCTTCAGTGTCCCGATCTTTAATTAAGCACAGTGGTTTGGAAATTGCCACACTAAGCCCACCCTGCTGAAGTCTGGTTTCTAATTTTACTCTATTCCAAATTTTAGAGCTAAGAAGATTCCCAGAGAGCTTGTTCAATTCATTTTTATGCTCTCCTTTAATGCCCCTACCAGGTCCAAGATTACCCTGTGCTAGGTAGCAAGGACAAAATAATGAATAAGGCACTGTCTTACCCTACCCTTCTGTAGCTTCTAGTCCACTGGCTGTGAAACATGGGTTCTTTGGAGTTGTAATAATGCTTATGTGTTCACTCTTTAACTAATTTGTAAATACTGTTTTCTTGGTGCCAAAAACCCCAAACCGCCCCCCTGCCAGCTCCACTGTTTATTGATCCCTGACAACAGGGATCAATGTGTGTGTGTGTGTGTGTAACATTATCCTTTAATTAACAGCTCGAGAAATAACAAATCTATAGCACAAGTCACACTATCCGCTGCTGGTTTCTTGAGGCCCCTACTGTAAACAGCAGCCTGCCATGGTGCCACATTGCTACAGAATGTTTTGACAGAGAGACTCCATTTAGAATGAAAACACAGTAGGAGCCTATTAATTAAGACGTTTGGCTAATTCTGGACTAGGCTAAAAATTTGTTTAGCAGGCCTTTTCTCCCCATAAACACTATGGAAGAAAATATGAGCTTTGGGGGGGTCATTTTGGAGGCAGGAGCTAGCAGACCTGGATAGGTTCTAGCTATGTGATGCAGGAAAAGTCACTTTTTTTCCTCTGGGTCTCAGATGTTCTCAACTGAAAAGTGGGCTAGATAAGCTCTGTTGGAGAGTCTAACTCTGAGTTGGTCTCCAGGCAAGCATTTTAGAAGCTCCTATTTGCACACATCTAGTTGGTCAATGAATCACAGATCGTTCTTAATTATTAATGGTCCAAGCCCCTATCAGCCTGGTGCCAATTAACTGACATCAGTGAAAGCTCTAATGCAGCATTCAAGTTTGGTTATTTCTCCCTCTCTTCTCCCTGCCTCTTCCTTCCCCCGTGAGTCTAAATTAGTGGAATTGAACTACAAAGGAATATAAAAATAACCGAATGCTAGGATAAAGACATAGAGGTTGTGTGTTTTGAGATGCAGTGAGCAATTTTTCTTCCTTTGTTGCTATTCTTGGCTTTTCTTGGAGCAGGAAGTTTACTTAAACTAATGACCACAGATGCCTAAAAATGGTTAAATGTAAGAGGTGAGTATTATAGAGGATACCTGTGGAAAATGTTTGCTCATATGTCAAAGTTTATCCAGGAAGCTTCCTTTATTTATTTTCAAGCATCTATATAAAGAAAGGCTACACTTGATTGCGTAAGCATGAGCCTTTTGTTTGGCAGTGCGGAGGTTGCAAGTTTAAACCCCAGCGAGGAAATGAAAAGTGAGTTTCCTCTGAAATAGTTCTTTTTCAGTATCACATGAGTCTTCCTGCTTAGGAAGACCCATCAGATGAGTTTTTCTCTTGAATGCTTTGCTGGGAGTATAAGACTCAAGTATTGTTGAAGAAACACCGTAAGAGTTTGCCTTTGAAACCTACAGAGTTTTCAGTCTGGTCCCTTTTGCTGCCAGCGTTGCATCACAAACTGCCAGGCCAAGTTGTAGCTCTGAGGTGTCACCATTTTTTTTTTTTTAACTGGACTTTTGAATATAGTAATGTGTTTGGGGTGTGTGTTTTTTAAAGGTCTGTTTTTATACTGTCACAGCTCAAAAATGCCAAAAGGCATTTTTTCCTTAAAAAATCACCTCTGGGCTAAGCCCAAATGTGGAGTAATGGATCCAGAAAGGACTTTTTGAGTAGTTACAAGTGGCTGAAAGCAGGCGCTGGTGATGGAAATTGGGTTTTTCCTTTTGGTTCAAATCTTCCCTCTTGTAAAATTTCTCTTATCCTTATTGAATTCAGACCCGAGGCACGTCTAATTTCTCCAAGTCCATGGGGAGAGCAGAGTGAATTACAGTTTGTTCTGCTGCCCCTTTAAGTTTTGTGTGTGGCCATTTCTCTCTACCCAAACAGGTTTTTCAAACATTACCAGGAGAGCAGGGGAGGGGGAGAACAGGAAAGCACAGCAAGGCAGAAAGACCAAAGGCCCTTGAGTCTTGACAGGTCTGGGTTTGAGTGTGGGGACTTCAGGGACATTCGCTTCAACTTGCTGAGCCCCAGTTTGCTCATCTGTAAAATGGGAATGGAACCACCTACCTCACATAAATCAACTGAAATGACATAGGATAGATCCAAGTCCATGGCTGATATTTGTAGTTCATAGCACATAGTAGGTGTTCCGTTAACATTCATTTTCCCTTTCACAGGAGAGATTTGACTGATGGTGTTAGTGGACTCCAGTAGAGGTTCCTCCCTCCCTTTCTCTCTACACTCACATTTGGAGAGCCTCAATTTAAGTAGTAAAAGGATCTGCCTCCAGCACATAGGCAGAAAGAACATACGACAGTGCCATTTGTGGACACAGCAGCTATTCAAAGAGGAACAGTTCATATCCTTAGGTGGTTCTGCCCTCCCTCTTCACCTTCCCTATCATCATTTTTCAAAATTGTTTGGCTGACTAAAAATAATAGTACTGAAAACAAACTTTGATGAATCAGTGCTCCTGGTGTGTGGGGATGGGTAAATCCTGAAGCAGAAATGCCATGACTCACGCGCCTGCCACTGATACCATGGTGTTTATTGTTGTTGGTGTTTTTTGTTTTGAGGCGGAGTTGGAAGGCAGTTCCGGCTCTCCCTGAAGTACCACCTCACCAGTTGGCTTGGCTGTTAAGTGAGAATGGCCAGCTCCAGAAAGTCATGGCTCTGAAATGACCTGGACATGGCAGTGGTACTCTGGACTGCCTTTGGATGTGTGCAAGAGGGAGCTCATGCTTAGAGGGCCATGCTTTGGCCCTCCAGCTGGATGTGCCCCTCTTCATGCGGAAAGGAGACCGTAGGACTATGGGACAGGTCCATCTAGACCACACTCAGGGACCTAGCCCTTCATTTTCTTGCCCCAGTGTCTTGATCCTGCTTCCAGGGCTACATGGGCCTCTTCCCCACGTCATGGAGCTAGGAGCAGCCTGTGTTGACCTTGGATGGTGTGTGTACCTGTCGGCCCAAGGGCCGGCCAAGGGGTGAGAGGGTGGGGAAATCAGCTGGAGCTCAGCTGTGTTTCCTGAGGAGTCTACATAGCTGCATATGAGGTCCTTGAAGTGTGGGGTGGTGCTGGGGGCGGGCCAAGTTCGAGATTGGTTCTAGAGCCTCTACATCCCCTTGTGAGACCAAAGAATCAGAGAATTCTAAATTCAAGGGTTGACTTCCAGGTTGCATTAAGGCATTTGTCAGGGTAGGATGATAGAATCCATTCTGTTTAACTGTTGCCTTGATATTTGTCTTTTAAATATGACATTTAGTGAGTAGGCCTTCATATCTGCTCTTGCTCTAGGATCCACCTGTGATAGGGGCAGGCCTATTTTTAGCACCTTCTGCTCAGGTGTGTGGTCACAACTGAGGCCCAGCCCAGGTGGCACCATTCCATGGACAGGCTTTTGGAGACATTCATGAGGATTTCCCTCACCGTGCACTCAGGCCAGAGTGAATTAAAGGTGGGTCAGGCAGAAGTTGCTACATACTGCAGCTGCCTATTCAAACCGTAGAGCAGAGAGCTAGACCACTGGATGTGCAATTGTTTGTGGGAAACATTTATTGATTGTCAGAGGATATAGAAATGAAGTCGTATCTCTGAACTGCTCCGAAGCAGAAGGAGACACCAGTAACCACAGTTATGGTAGAGACTCTGTAGTAGAGGTTGAACAAAGTGGTTTGAGAGCTCAGAGGAAGAACAGCTGTATTTCTGGGGGTGTCATTTGGCTTCACAGAGGAGGTGATGCTCGAGCAGGACCTTTAAGGCTGGATAGGAGTGTAGAAGTGGGGTGGGAGGCAGCCTGGACCATGGGCCAGAGCTTGGAAGGGCCTGGTGTCTAGGGAAGGTAGGACAGAGTGGCCAGAGCATGGAAGAAGGAGTGGCTAGAGAGGGGCTGGAGAAAGACACTGCCAAGGGCTTTGGTCGGCTGAGCTTGGCATTTGGATCTTGCTCTATAAGTGTCCAGGAGTAAGGAAGAAGCATGGCTAAAGCCACCGTTTTGTCCTTTCATATTTCATTTCCTCCCTCCACTCTGTGGCCAATAACAGCAGGTTTTCTGTCCGAGTTATCCAGGTCAGAGTCATAATCCCTTACACCACCATGTGGATAGCTTTAGGCTATGTCTGGACCAGGTTGAAAATAGTGTTTTGTTCGCTGTCAGGAGAGAAGACACGTTGTTCAGCCAGGAGGGCTCTGGGAGCCCAAGTGTTTAGTCATGTCAGCCTCTTGACATGGATTCCTTGGGAAATTAAGTGGAGTGTTGCTGGGCTCCATGTGGATACCTGGTCTCCCCACACAAAGGCCTCCCGGTTAGACCCAGGCATCTGTCTGTCTGTCTGCCCTGCACCTGACACGTTGCCTTTCATCTCCTCACTCATGACCGGCCAGGCCAGGCTTTCTGATTCCAGACCACAGTGCAGTGGGTAAAAATACCTAAATTCTCTTCTGTAGACCCATAACATGATATAAGTATATTAAGAACAGAATATAGTGCTTAACAAGAGAGTGAAATAGTCTATTTAATGCAGTGTTGTTCATTTATTTTATCATTGAGAGCAAACAGAAATAAATCATATTCGCTGCTTGGTGAGTGGGTGTAAGAGTCAGCTTTTTGTTGTTAATGTAAGTTGATAGTTTTTTAAAAGATCAAGTTTTGTGTCCACAGACTGATTCCAATTCTTGGACCCTTTTTGAAAATGTTGCTAGAAACCTGCTGCTGAAGGTGAGATGAAGGGCAGCCGCAGGAATGCCCTGGGTTCAAGTCCCTGCTCCCCCTGCAGTGGTGACCGAGGACAAGTCACTTAAATTACTTTGAGTGTCCCTTTCCTCCTCTGTAAAATAATAACCTCCCTCTGTAGGCTCGTTGAAACTATTTATGCATTAAAAGAACATTGCAAGATGTAAAATATTACACCACGTCACCTATTATGTGTGAT
Organism: Nycticebus coucang; assembly: GCF_027406575.1. NCBI lineage: Eukaryota > Metazoa > Chordata > Mammalia > Primates > Lorisidae > Nycticebus > Nycticebus coucang. The sequence goes on from NC_069785.1 coordinate 69,753,409, forward strand.
GCACAGTTCTATAATATTGCCAGAATCCTATCTGACAGATGTGGAGTTAAGACTTCCAAGTTCACACCCAGATTTTCACAGAGACCTTAGAGAAAATGATAAATAATGCACAAAATTCAATTGGAATGTGAACTTGGGGCACACATGCTCTGGTACCTTGCACTAGAAGCTTCCATGGGCCATTGCTCTTGGTCTTGTGCAAGGATTTGAGTCAGAAGAAGGTTGAGTCAGCAGGGCTGACTGTTGGCAGATCACCCTAAGCCCACTCCTGGTACGTGCTGCACAGACTGAGAGCTGTGTGCCGACTGTACACCGTCCACTGGTTGATCTTACTTACCTGCAGTGTTCTGGGAAGAATGGGTTATCTACGCTTACAGAGGAGGAGGCTGAGGCTTTGAGGGGTCAGTGGCAGAGCAGGAATCTGAACTCAGGTCTGAAGTTCCTGATCCCAGTTCTCTGCACTCTGCCCCTCAGCCCCCCAAAAAAGGGGCTGCTGTTCTCATCCTCATAAAAAAAGCCATGAAATTGATACCATCACTCTTACTTTGTAAATGAGAAAAACAAAGTTTAGATTACTTAGGTAAGTGGCTTTGGATCTCATGATAAGGGGTAGAGCTGGATTAGCCTCTGAAGCTCTACCCCTTCTAGAATCTAAGGTGACGTTCTACTATTAATAATTTGTCACACAAACAAGGACACTTCTAAGCGTGAAAGAGAGTGACACTTAATAATTATAGCCAGATCGTGGGCATAAACCTGGACTGCCCAGCTAAACCTGGGTGGGTAGTCACCTTGCCTCTGTGTCAGTGATGGTGGGGTAAGTGAAGGAATTGGATCAGCCAGTTCACAATCAGTAGCTCAAGTGTGGAAGGGACTGTGCTAATTATTGACTGCCATTCTGAGTAAAGGGACTTTACTCAGACCTTGCCCAAGGTCTTGCCCCAGGTTGGCAATGTAATATTTTAAAGCTAGATGAGACCTTAGGGATAATTTAACATGGTAAAATTAACACCAGAGCTCTTAACTAACTGGGGTGGAAGTTAGGGGACTTTGGCTTTGCTGATGGCTGCTCTGAAGGGAAGGGAGAGAGAGGTGGAGATGGAGGTTGGGTATTTAAGGGAAGGTGGGGGCGGCCAGTCGGGATGGGTGGCCAGTGCATTCACATAGCTTTAGAATCTGCACCATCATCAGGCCCTGTCCCTTTGAAACTCAGGAGATGCCACTAGATCCGGTGCAACTTAGAAGATGCAAAATGGTCAGGAGCAGAGATTTCTTTTGGGAGCTGACTTCTGCTCTTCATTTTAGCTGAGGCCTCAAGGATACTACTGGCTGGGAACAGTGAAAGTTTAGTGGATAATCCTTCTGCTGAAGAATTTTGGAAGGCTTTGAGGAAGGAATTAAAAATAACAGCAAGCATGCCTTTTCTTTCTCTTTGACTGTGGTCAGTGCATGGAATGTGCATATGGCCCCAGATAACCCCCCTCCCCCAATGGAATTCTGCAGAGAGCATGCAGAGGCCGCACTGTCTCACCCCTGCTCTGTGCTGTCAAGGGTTGTTTTCACCATTGTCCAAACCTCTTCCTTTTTCACTTGCCCCAGTAATTTATTGGAAGTCTGGAGAGGGACTTGAGTTCTCTCAACTCTTCAACCATAACTGCTGCAGCAGGCCAGGTCCTGTCTGGTGAGCTCCAAGGAGGAGCAGCTGGAGTGACAAAGAGGAACGGTTGCAGGCTGAGAAAAGCGAAATGTAAATTCCGACCAAACTTGGCACCTATTCGGAGAACTTCAGCTGATACTGCGGCGCTCTAGTCGTTAAACTTTGTGGCTCAGCTGGGTCTTAAAAATAGAACAAGAGGCACTTCTCCTTTTGTTACCCCACAGACACAAAGAGGAGGCATGTGTGGGGGTGGGCACGAGCAGAGAGTATTAATTATTTATGTTGCTGTTCATCATAGAATCATGGTGGGAACAGAGCAGAGCCCTGGCTTCAGGATGACTACTAGGCTGTCTTGTGGGTAAGGTTAAGGTTCCATCTCCTTGCTATGGTCTCCCTCTCTGCCACAGCTGAGGCCCGCAGTCCCTCCTGCCTGGATCCGGCAGGAGGCCATTCGCCTCCTTGCCTCTCTGACCCATTCCACAGTCTGTATCAGGGGCCAGACTCCCTGTATCAGGATGCCTTGGGCTGAAAGTAACCCGAATCCCAGTGAACAGCGCTTAAGTTGTATGAGGGCCTGTTATCATCCCTTGAGAAGTCTGAGAGGTTCCAGGCATCAGAAAGACTCAGGAGCCATCTGTCTGCCTTGCTGTCTTCAGCCCAGAAGGCAACTGTTGCATCCAAAGGCAAAAAAGGGCTGCTTCTCTTTGAGTCTTTGGTTCTTGTGAGGCAGTGGGGCAAGGGATGGGGGGAATCTCTTTAGGAAGAGAACTTTTCCCAAGTGCCTCCTGATATCTCATTGGCCAGTCTGTGTCACATGTAGTCGGTGACAGAAGTAATGAATTGTCATAAGCCTCTTGAAGTTACGTCAGGCTATTCCTTTGACTCATTAGGGTACTTAGGACAGAGCTGGGCACTTAGTACATTTTAATCGCTACCTGCTGATTGCTGTTTTCCTTTTTTGAGTGAACTCCTGCAAATGTCTTGCTAATTTCTGAGGATATGCTGGTAAACTAGCCGGAGACCAGTTGCTGCCTTCATGGAGCTCATGGTCGAGGTGGAGAAACAATTATGTAACTGTGTTTGGAGCATCTCATAGGTGGCTTGTAGTGGTCTGCTGTGGCTTTGGCAGCTTTGGAAGAGGGTGTTAAATTGGGGCTCAAGGAATTAGATGGGAGTGAGTCACAGAGGGACTCCCGGCCTCCAACTACAGTGCTTGAGGACCATACACTTTGTGGCCCGTGCCTCGTCCTGTCAAGGAGTTGAGATACCTGTCTCTGCCCCTCCACTTGCCTTATTTTCCTGTTGATAAATTGAAGATAATGATTTGCACTTGACTGTGGTGTGGGGGGCAGGGCACAGAGCTAAAAGCCTCTTCCCCCCAGGGGAAATTTTCTAAAGGTTCTTGCGGTATTCTAGCTTCACAACCATATGCAATCTAATTGCAAGTTTAGCGTCTTTGTGCGTCTCACTTGCTTCGAATCTGCTGGAAACTTTCTCTGAAAGCATATATGTGAAGAAATAAAACTTCTATAAATGTTTAGTGGTTAAAAGCAAAGTGCCAGCTGACATAAATGTTTGCCATTTTCTGATGGAACTTTCTGCAGCCTTGGAAAGGCTTGAGTCTTCCTGTCACCTTGAGTCTTCCTGTCACCATGAGCAAAGGACTCCTTCAGGGCTGCAAATAAATGCTCTTCCACTGCAATTCAGAGAAAACAGAACCTGCCTAAGACCTCTTGTTTTATTTTCCTATTGATGTAGTAGATGGGATAACTGGGGACCCTAGGGGACATCTCGAAGCTAATTAAAGAGGTTTTTGAAGTTTTGCCTGTTTTTCTTGCTTGATTCAAAGAGTTGCAGTTTTTGCTTTGATTGTTTTAAAGAAAGACTCTATCGGCACTACTGATCCAAGGTGGGGGTTGGTGTGGGGTGGGGTTGACACCTCAGTAAACACAGGAAATCCTCCTCCTCCCCTCTTGGTGTGGCCCAGCGTATAGAGGCACCTTGGCATGTAGGCCTGGCCCCAAAGCATCTACTTTCCTTGAAAATTCTTCAGTTTCCAGAAGCAGTGGCCAGGTGAGCCTGGTTGTGAAACCAGACTAAGCTGCCTCAGTGTGAGGCTGGTTCTATTTGTTCACCTTCAGTTCTAAAGGCCATGGTGCAAGCTCACCACTCACAGAGGGAGCATCAGCGGGTGCGGAGATGGATGCCCTGCCACCATTCCAGGGTGCCCCCAACCCTTTGTTTAACCACAGCTGTGGACCAGTGGCCTCAGATGTTTACCATTGCCTGTTTATAAGAGGGAAGTGTGGTCATACTTCTTTCTCTCTTGTGGGCTGCACGGTTGCCTTACTGGGGTTCATGTGGGAAGTGGTTACCGTTGGGAGGAGGATGAAATAACAGTACTTACAAAAGGGCTTTGATCCAAGGGTCTTTTTGAATGTCATCTTTTGGCCACTGTGTTTTTTATTTTTATTTTTTTGCTATCTGCTTTAACTTCAGTGATGAGAAAATCAAACCATATGCTGGACATGGTTCTACCCAGCTGGGCTGAGTCAGAACAGCGGTTCAGACGTCATCTGCCTTCCCTGGGTTTCATTTGTAACTATTGTGGGGATAACTTCCAGATCTGCGTTTCTCGAGAGCTAGGAACCTTTAGCTCCAGCTCCTCTCTGGACAGCAATCCATGTACCTCAACATCCCTGCAATACCTGAAATTGAACTTGTGCTGTATCTTATTTCTCCTCCCACAGTCTACTCTGGTCTTCATCATTACTGGAACCCCCAGGTTCAGGTACGTGTACAGTCAGGAACTGAACAAATCAAACACAACACAAAGGCACTGTGAACTCAGAGTCCTACTTCCTGGGTAAGGCTGAGGCCCCTTGTCCACTCTAGCTGGTAGAGATCAGCTTTATGACTCTGGGGATGTCAACTTGACCCTCTCGGTCAATTGGCCTCCTCGTCTACAAAATAATAAACTCGAAAGGAGAATCTCAAGGATCTTTATCAGATCTAATATTTTGTGACACCTCTCTGAACCTTCTTCCTTGGTTTCTTGCCTTTTGCTATTTTCAGAATGCACATATTTTCCTAGAGGACAAATCTAAGTCTTCATCTGGTGCTCTGCCTTTCTTTTTTTTTGTTGTTGCAAAAGAGAAAAGATTTATTTACAAGGTCCTGCTCTGCCTTTCTTAATGACCTTGTTTGTGGCCGTCATCATTGCTTAATTTATCAGGTATTTACCGAGCTACGTTTGTTGATGGTGGTGCCTCCAGGCACTGTGGTTCAGTAGTGGCGGGTGCACTGTTGATTTGGACAGTCGCGCGTGCTTTTGCCCCCATTGAGCGTCCCAGGGTGAAATGGGCCCTCACCTGAGAAGCTATTCCAGGGCTTAGGGGAAATCAGTCTGTAGGCAAAGACCTGTTCTCATTTCGCCTGGAGCAAAGGTTTCCTGTGCTTCTAAGCACCAGCTGTGTTCCAACTGTGGTGCCATAAAAATACAGGAAGGAAGGGAAACGTGTTCACAGGTTGGTTAGAGATTTTGAAACTGACAATCAGGTCTCTCTTATCCACAAGAAACCAGAATCCACTGCTGGCTTCAGTCTCTCAGTCCTACAGCTCAACAGAGTGCCCTTTCAAAACTGGGTTAGACTCTCTATGCTAATGACTTTTTCCATGAACCTCAGCCAGCTAACAAATATATTCTTTAAGGATTATGATTGGATCAGCATGTTTAGGGATCTTTAAAGAGAAGCACTATCTTTGCTCTCCTTTGTTTTAAGGCCAGGGAGGAGACTGAGCCTTTCAGAGCTGAAGCAGTTTGAGGATGACCTCTGAAAGCATATAGATAAGTAAATAATAGACCAGTCCTTTGACATTGTTTTTGTTCAGTGTGGTCACTGTAGGAGCTCTCTGTGGTGTGAAAGAGAGAGAATTAGAGGCAGAAGACCTGGGTGCTAGGCCTGGCCCATTGTGAACTAGCTCTGTGACCTTGGATGAGTCACTTTGCTACCTCCGCCCCTGGTTTCCTCTGATATAAACTGAAGGCATTGACTTAGCAAGATTTTGAAGTTTCTTCCACCTCAAAATTTCTAATTCCTACATTTGCATTCAAAGAAATGACTCCATTACTCATTTGGATAGTTTCAGAATCACTGTACCTTCACTCTAGGGGATAGGAGGAGACCTGCAGTTAAGGACAGGATGGAAGGAGGTGGGGTTAGAGGTGAGCAGTGGCCGCTGGGATTCTTCATCCCTTGTGGTTCAAAATTGGTTATCGGGGGGTCACTGTAGAAGGTTCTCAACCTTGGCTGCTTAAGAAAATTCTGATGCTCTGACCACCCCTCAGAATTTCTATGGGTTGAGCCTGGGGAGTCAGTATTTTTACAATTCTCCAGGTGATTCTGTTAGGTAGCCGGGATTGAGAATTACAGATGTAGATGCTTTTATGTAAAGCTGTGGTTCAGTGTTAACGAGCATCTGTTCTGGGCGGAAAGTGATAGTGGTTGGTTAAAAAAATAAAAATAAAAAGCACATGCGCAGAGAAAGAGAAAAAGTACTAGTTTCTGAAAGTGTGTTGATTGGTAATCACGGCTGCCGTTGGTGAGTAGTTGCCCCGAGGTGTAGAGCCCCAGTTCTCTCCTATCTCTGGGTCAGTGGTTTCTCAACATCTTTGAAGTAGTGGGACCATCTGTAGTTGGTTATTTCTGCTCAAGAAACTCAGAGTCCTAAGTGGAGGTGGTGGAGCAGGAGTGGATTAAACAGGCCATTACACATACCCACACTTCTTTTCATGAGCTTAAGTCAGCGGCCTCAGCCAACACCGACATAGCTCAGTGTCAGATCTTTGGCCTTGGCCCCGTCCATTCTAGGGGCTGCAAAAAGGTGTAGGTGCATGTGTGGTTCCCTGATGCGTTGGTAACAGTGTCCCTGTCTTTGGTTGAGAGCATCTGAACACGCCTGTTTGGGCCCCTTGGTTCAAGGTTCCCTGCAGAGAATCACTTTCTACAGCCTAAGAAATGTGATGAGGCACAGCTGTGTGGGTTAAAATGCTAACAGAAAAGGTCAAACTGGGAAAGGGCAGCCCAGTGGGGCTTGATCGGTCAGGGAGAGGAGTGGGCTTATTTCAGTAGTAGGAAAATGAGCCACAGGGAAGAAGAGGACTTGTCAATTCTGATTAACTTCAAGGGGTTTCACAGATGAAGGTGGGGGGGGGGAGCTTTTTAAAATGGCAAGTTTTGAGATGCAGGTGTAGACACAGACGCCAGACGTAGATTACTGTTTTTCAGATGAATGAGAGTCCACTAACAAACATTTGTGAGGCTGAGCAAAGCGCTCAGAAATGGAAAACATGGCCCCTACCCTCAGAGAGCTTAGTATCTTACTGGGAATTTGATAAACAAGTATCAGACGGTAATGATGAAGGCCTTTGTGCTGTGGCCGAGCAGAAGGAGGAACTATGGAAAGGGGATGGGGACACGGGGCTGACCTAGCAAAACGTAGGCACAGGGGCCCCGTTGTCAGATTGAGGGCATCCTCTCCCTTCTGATGTCATGTAGTGTCTCTCGGGGCGTAGCCCCTGTGGGTATGCCATTGCCAAGCAAGAATGACTTTATGGTTTTGCTCCCATGAAAATTCTCCACTTTTAGGAATAAATTTTCCACTAGCTTTTTACTTTTCCTGCAAGGGAGGGGGGTGTTCTTTGCCACATCTCTGCTTTGATGATTACCATCTGCTTACCTTAATTTCTTGCATAGTTTTGGTTGGAAAGTCCTTTTTCTCTGGACCCCGAAATACCATGTAATATGATTGTTCTCGGTTTCAGTAGGTACTTTCAGTGGTGGCTGCATTTCTGGCGTGTATGGGAGTGATTATTTGTACATCAGAATACTCAAGTTTGCCCTGTGAGCAAGTTGTGTGATGATCAGTAAATGCAGGATGGTCTTTGTTAGGCTCTGACTGTGGCCAAGGTTTTCAGTTCTCTGTGGGTAATTATTTCAGGTTTCATGGTCATAAACCGAGTGTAATCAGGGACAGATAAGAAAAAAGCCCTTTATGGAGCATAGTACATACTTCTTAAGGGGTGGCGGCAGAGGCATTATGTGTGTGTGTGTTTGTGTGTTTAAAAAAAGACCCATATTTTCTGGGCAGCAGAACTTAAGTTTCCAGTAAACATCTCCCTTTTTACTTTACCTTTTAATTTTGTGTTTATGGTCTCTGTGCTTTGAAATTGTTTTTGCTGTGATGCCAGCCCAGCCTGAAGTGGGCGGAGCAAGCCCAGCCCTTTGGAAGCCAGGGTTTAGATTTGAGGGGTTCTTAAGCATTGCTCTGGCCCAGCTGATTGGCAGCTCAGACATGATCACTCCTCATCTGGAAGAATAAAAATAGAAACCTTGAGCTGGAGTGGGAAGGGGAAGGGCATTTGTTAGTTTATTCCAGTATCATCTTTATAACAGGAGGAACATCCTCCCCTGGGTAATTGTGGTCTGAGGTTGATTGACTCTGGTCCTCCTTTTCCTATGTTGCTGCCCCCAGCCCAAAACCTGAGACGAATTCTCCTGGGGGAGTGCGGCTTGGAGGATGTGCACTCACTACCTTAGCTGGGGCTACGTGGCTCCTCTGATAGACAAGGTAGACCTCACTGTTCTCCTGTCTTAGCTTTACTTTGGTGAGAGAGGGTGGCAGGTGGGGAAGGAAGTCCTCTGGGGTGGGCTAATGTGAAAACACGTGAAAGGCAGGGGAGTGCTCAAGAAAAGCGCCCCTTTTGTGGTGCAGCAAAGCCATCCAGGCCCCGATCAGTGTGGGTGGCAGCGAAGGAGACACGGAGAGTGTTTTGCTGCTTTGTCATCCCAGTTTTAGTTCAGTGCTGCTAGGAAGGCTATTTCAGAATTCGGCCCCTGAGCAGGGGGGAACAGCTGTTCTGGGGTAAGAAGGGGATGCTGGAAGCAGGTGGGGTAGACAAGGCTGACCTGGGACCTTTGTCAGGACAACCCTTCTCTCAACAAGGGAGCCCAGAGGGTCAGGAGTCCTCAGTGCCCCCTGACCACACAGTTCCCAGAAGACCCCCAGGAAGCATCTGGCACAAAGCCAGCAGTTCTGAGCGGGCGCACACTCAGTACCTTTCTCTTGCAAAGTGGGCTTTGGGGGGTGAGGTGGCTGCTTTGGGCTGTTACTTCTAAAAAGGGCAGACTAGGAGGCCCCAGAGTGATGAAAGGGATACCTCGAAAACCCAGGCTCACCCCAGGTCTGCTCTCCTTGCCAAAGGACTCTTGCTACCTTACTGATTTTTCAACAGACTACCCTTCTTCTCTCTCCTTTTTGTTTTCCTTTTCTCTATGAGCCTCTTGATGATTTTGAATGGCAGGAAAATAAGCCAAATTTCCTTCCATCTGTGCTATTCTTCATCTTCAGCCTCCTGGTGAGGTGACGTGCAGCACACTTTATACTGCGCCCCTTACTTTCCTGTTGTTTAGTCTTTACAGCAGCCCTGGGTGGGGATGGGGCAAATGGTCGTGTCCCCATCTTCTAGGCAATCAGGGGTGGTTTGTACTGTGCAGCAGCAGCAGGGACCGAGCCGTCCTCCAGCTCTTCCACGGTACTGTGTTGCCTCAGAAATCAACGCACCTGGCAGATGTGTGCGTGCAGGCGTGTGCGTGCTCTCTACGGCCCTCCGAGAATTACGAATTCTTTTTCAACTGCCATCACTGGGAAAGGGGAAACACTATGACTTTCCTGTGTACAGCACTGTATAGTTTACAGAGCTCTTTGATTCCATTTCATCTCTGTGACCACCTCCGGACGTAGGTGCTAGTGTAGATGAGCAAGTGGAGGCTTGGGGAGAATGAGGGACTTGACCCAGGGCACAGTTAGGAGGCAGGTAGCACCAGCTGGACATTGGATGAGGAAGCAAGGGCTGAATTGCAGCATCAGCAGCAATCAGTGGTGGCATTGGGGTTTGCTGTGCTCGCCACCAAAACCACACAGGCTCCTGCTTCCTGAGGGTCACACTCTTCCAAAGGCCTGGCTTGTGCGTGCTCTGTCCCCTTCATAGGAGCATGGACCAGTTTGCAGGAGGAAGGAGGACACCCAGGTCAAGTGAAGTGCTGCCTGCCCTGAGAAGGTGATAAGAGGTGGCTCCAGGAGCAGGTGGAATTGGGGTTCACCCTGCTTAAGGTAGAGCCTTCCTATTTTACATGACCAAGAGGTGGACTTTAAAGGAATATAGTACTTAAAATCTTGGTGCTGCTCCTGATGTCATAGGAAGAACAGGGAGTCAGAGTCAGATTTTGCTGAAAATCCCAACTTTGCTGCTTTGTAGCTGTGGGCTCGTGAGACAGTCACTTCAACTCTGCCAACCTCAACGGGTACTTCTGTCTCCTGCACAAGCTGTGGAGGGGTTTATGTCACATAGTTAACTTCCTAGCTCAGAAGTTACTCCACAGGTCACCTAGTCCAACTCCATCATTGACAGATGGGGAAACAGACCTTGAGGGGTACAATGATTTGCCCAAGACCATCCAAAGCTGGGGTAAGTCAAGGCGTCTTGATCCTAAGCCAGGGTTTTTCTTTGCTTGTCTTTGCATGAATCTGGAGTACTTATTTTTTTGTTCACAGCCTGGCCATTAGCTGTTTCCTTCACCATGGCCACCAATACCAGGGGTGATGTGAATTCTTGGGGAGAAGAGATGGGCCAGAGTGGGAGCCTTTTTGAGGCTTGCTTATAGGGCCTGATAATGAGCCATCCTAAATTGAATCCTGGTTTTTCAACTGTGCTTGGCAGGAGTATGGTTCAGATGCTGAGCTATTCCACTGGAGGTTTTGGAAAGTAGACTTACCTTCCCTTTAAAGCAGCGGTTCTCAACCTGTGGGTCGCGACCCACAGGAACTGTATTAAAGGGCCGTGGCATTAGGAAGCCACGGCTTTAAAGCCACTGCTTTAAAGCCCCGGATGCCTCTCCTTCTTCAGTCCCCCCTCCCCAGCACCCCTGCCTCCCTGTTTTCTGGGGCTTTAAATCAACTTTGGCTTGAGTGTGAAAGTAACCCACGACAGTGGTAAGCCTCCTGGTCTGTTTTCTGCAGTGTTTCAGGCTAAAATATTGTAAACAGAACAACAGCCTGTGTTCTGTCCAAGGCCAAGCCCCTCCTTCCCTTCTTGAGCTCTTGATTACCTGCCACGGGATTCAGTTTTGAGCTCAGCGGAGATGACTGTTCATTTTAGGGCTCTCAGAGCTCCAGCGCAGGAATCCAATATCCTTTATTGCATTGTCGCCATCTGGTTTCATAGAGTCTATTTCTTTTTATTTTAATAATCCTTCAAAATGTGGAAAAGGAAGATCGCACCTTCCTCCCCTCAGCAACCTGGTGCACACACTTGGCCATGCTGAGTGAAGTCCTCTTCCTCGTGAACATCCTTGTGTATTGTCCCTGTTCCCACAGCAGTCTCCAGGCCCCCGGCTCCTCTGGAGGGATTTCCCTGATGGTTTCCAGGCCAGGCCAAAGCCTGGCAGGAGAGATAGGACCTGCTTCCACAGTAACAAATGGCTAAAGGTGGTTTGGGGGGTTGCCAGTAACCTGCCCTTCCCCGGAGGCTAAGGATATGGTGTTGTGGTGATACATTATGTGACCTCTTCAGCAAGTGAGTCACTCACCCCAGATAACCAGCCAGTACTTTCAGGGGGAATGTAGTATCATTGTGGCTGTGGCCATGGTTTCTCCAAAATTAGGTGTTTTCAGAAATGAAAGTACAGGGATTGTTCTCTTAGATTTGCTGTCGTGGACCCCTGGCTCCCTAACATTGTCCTCATAAGGACTCAGCTGTGTTTCCTCCCCACTTGTATACTGGGCATCAGTTACCTGTTAATAATCAATAATACATAACTGACAGTCTTCTAATATTGGGGAGGGGAAGAAACCTTTATAATTTCACCTTTCAATCCTTTTCATATTACCTTCTAGAATTGTCCATTTGCATAAGCATTTTTTATAGCTGCAATCAGAGTGTATCTGTGAGCATCTAACCAGGAAAGGAGGAACTATATCAAGTGTTTACCACAAAGGGAATTTAACACGGGGCCTTGGTTACACAGGTGGTAAAATAGCTGAGGAGCCAGGCACGGGAAGGCGAGGTGACCCAGAGCTTGGCAGGAAGCCACTGCACTATTAGGCTGGAGGGACCAAGGGAATGGGTGGCGTTTGCAGAGCTTGGAGGTGGGGCACTGGTGTCCAGAGCAGGTGGAGCTGCTTCTGAAAATGCTTGCCCAAGGTAGGATCGGGAGAGAGGGAGAAGTTCCCAGTTCCTCTTTCCCCCACCCTCCACTTTCCCATAAGAGCCCCCTGCTGTGCCAACCCTGCCAGATGCCCCTGTGATTGGGCCAGTCCCAGGGAGACAGAACAGAGCACAGGAAGGTAAGGGGTGGATCAGAGGCAATCTGGATGGGGACCGGCATGGGGTGTGTGCCTAATTTGATATTGTTAGCAGCATCTTCCCACACTCTCACATGGCTTTCATAATTATACATATTTTTTCAAGTAACGGTGCCATACTTAGCCTAACCATTCCCAACTGTTAGGTGAGCACTTTAAATGTGATAAATCAGCAGTTCTCAAAGTGTGGTCCTAGCCAGCAGTGTCAGCATCGCCAGAGATCTATTAGACATGCAGGGTCTCAGGTCCCACCCAAGGCCTCTTAGATCAGAAAGCTTGGCAGTGATTGCCATGTTAAGAGCCCTCCGATGGGTTCCAATGGTCATTAAGGTCTGAGAACCATGTTTGTAGGTGGCACTGTCCATGTTGAAGTCTGGAGTGGGATACCAAGGGAGCTGGTGGCTGGGGGTTTCATGCAGAGCGATGCGTTGGAGCAGAAAAGGCATAGACACCAGGGCCGCCCCACTCGGGGATCAAGCCTCCCCTTTGCCTTAACTTCTTTTTTTTTTTGACCGGGGCTGGGTTTGAACCCACCACCTCCGGCATATGGGACCGGCGCCCTACCCCTTGAGCCACAGGCGCCGCCCTGCCTTAACTTCTTAATGGGATTCTTCTTTCCTCTTTTGTTTAACCGGTAAAAATACCAAACCATGGGGTTGCTACAAGGATTACTAGCGGTAAAGGCACACTGTTGCATACCTGTGGGGTCTTCTGCAGCTTTGGGAGAGGAAGTGTGGCAAAGCAGCCCACTTCAGGGCTCTGGAGAGTTGGTTCCTGTGCTGTACGTGAGTTGTGTGATCTGAAAATCAGCGATGTAGGAATGGAGGCTCACAGCTTTTTTTGAGTTGATAGGATTGGACTGAGAGTTTGGTATCTAGAGTCACACTTCCCTTCCCCATCCCCTTTTTTTGCTCCTGTCTGGCCACTTGATAAAGGGGGAAGAGCCCTCGTCTGAGGATTTCCCATGCTGGCTGTGTGTTCCTGGGCATATCACTCAACCCTCCTGATCTGTAAAATCTTCACCGTGCCTCCCTCACTCACCATGGTGCAGATCAGCTGGGTTGATGGAGGAAAAAAGTGCCACAAACACCTCCGTGGGCCTGTGAATGGAAAGCCTGTAGGGCCCACACCTCCACCAGGGCTCTGCGCTGGCCGTGCTGCCTTCGCAAGCTTCTCATCCCATTCCTGGCACAGGGAGCACTCAGTCAGGCTTTGTCAGGGAGAGCCGGCATGGTGGGTGGATCGCCATGCCAGCAGCCCTGGGGGAAGGCGAGCTTCTCTCTCCATCCTCCCAGAAGCCTGGTCAGGCAGGGAGTGTAACAAGAAGTAGCTGAGGCTCAAATAGCTGAAGAGGAAGGATGTAAGCAAACTCAATCCTGAGGTACAGACAGAGGCCTGCTTTGCCTCAGCCGCCCAGAGAGTCACCACTGCCAAGAAGGGAAAGAGGAACTGAGGAAAGGCTCTTGTTGCTCACAGGTTGGTCTGATGCACCAACCATAGCCCTGGTCACCTGAAGGACACAGGCAGCCAGTCCTTCTTGTCTTCTCGCCTCTGGCAGCACCTGAAAGAAACCTCTTGGACCAGTGGGAGAACTGACCACCACCCACTGTCGGTGACTAGGAAGTTGACCAGTGCCTCTGCTGATACGCCTGAGGAAGGCCAAGGGTTCCCTGAGGCGATGCAGGCAAGGGCATCTGAACCCATCTTGTGTGTTTCTGGCCTAGGGATCTTCGTGTGATACCAGGGTACTTCCCAGACCAGCACCCCTCGCGTCCCCATCCCATGGATGGGCTTCAGCACAGGTAGAGAACACCTGCGTGAGGTGGCTTGAGGTGTGATGGGAGGTCAGAGGACATTGTCATCCTCCAGCCAACTAATATTCCCCTACTGCTTGGGTTGCAACTAGAAGTGATGTCAAGATGGGAAGTGAAGTCTCTGACCCTATGTTTGGGGTCACTGGGTACTGTCCTACCCAGCAGCTCTTCCTGGGCAGGGCCGAGGCTATTTACCTGGCTACCTTCTAAGGCAGACTCACCACAAAGCAATTTTAGTGTTCAAGCTTTGCTCAGAATTGCTACCCCGAGGAGAAGGCTGTGGCCAGGCAGGTGAGGTGTGATAGCATGGAACCCAGCACCTGCCCGGGCTGGTCCTAATGACTGTAAATAACTGTGTTAGAGGCAGAACCTGAGCTTTTAACTTTATAAATGTGCATTACTCGTAATGTAGCCAGGGTTGATTTGAGGGTCATAATTACTGGAGGTCTGCTTTACAGGCTTTTAGGGAAATGCATGGGGCTGCGCTGATGTAGGCAGAGATACGGGTCACATACCTTTAACATACGTCCCAAAGAAGCCTTTGCTTTAATCCTTTGTTTAAGCCCTGGCTGGTTGCTCCTGACTTGAGATACTGGAGCATTTGGAGTCAGAGATGCTCTCTTTTTTCTTGGCTTAAATGCCCTTGAGTTTTAACCCAGCTTTCCTACTCATCCTCTTGGTGGAAACAGCAGGGCCGCATGGGGATAGAGGGGTCTCAGTGGGTGGTGGTAAGTCCAGAGAGATCAACCTAAGCTGGCTGGGCAGGTCTTGGGTAAGTCACATCACTTCTCTGAGATACAGTTTCTCCAGCAGAAATATGGGGATAAATGACACCTGTCTCTTAGGGTTGATGTAAGGTTGAGTTAAAGCGTGAACAAGGCCTTGCTCAGTGTTTGGCCCCATTCTAATAGCTGGTAAATGGTTGGTTGGTCCTTTCCTCCCTTCCATTGGCATTAACCACATCAACGGATGGTTGGCTGGTTGCCTCCCTTCTTTACAAAGGAGCTGTCGCACAGTGTGTTTCAATGTTGGAGCCTCTAGTGGACATTTCTCAGACCTAGTGCCATCTGACAGTGGGACCTCAAGCTAATATGGCTTTAGATTGGCCAGCAAAGGACAGGATAGTCGTGGAAGAGTGTCTTCAGTAGTGTCTGGCCTGAAGGCCAGTTTCATGAGCGTGTGGCAGGTGCTCATCACTTGGGAGCGCCCTATGCTTCGTTTATGCTCTTTCATTCCTCTTTTGAAGTTCCTAAGAATTTTATCTCTGAACTAATGTTTTGAGGGAGTTACCCAGACCATGGAGCATGTGCATGAGTGGAGGGGATGTGAGTGACGTGTGTCCATTGTTCCTTCTACGCTGCTCACGGGTAGTGTTTGCGGTGCCCCTCCAGCACCCTCTGCGGGACCCATGCTGTGGGGCGTCGAGTCAGAGTCACAGCCAGCTGGAGATGTCACATCTATGACTGAGTAGGCAGGGGCCCTATAGTCCCCACACTTTTCCATTTGAACTGGAACTTGTCT
The DNA here is from genome assembly GCF_027406575.1 of Nycticebus coucang. Classification (NCBI taxonomy): domain Eukaryota; kingdom Metazoa; phylum Chordata; class Mammalia; order Primates; family Lorisidae; genus Nycticebus; species Nycticebus coucang. The sequence continues at coordinate 69,768,823 of NC_069785.1, forward strand.
TGGATACAGAAAAAAGGCCGTGGTGTCCTAAGAAACATCAATAACAGAGAACCCAGTTGTGCCCTTTCTTGCTCATGTTACTTCCCCGTGTTCGCCAACCATGGCGGCTGAAGATGACGACAGAAGAGGAGAAGGAAAGATCGGGAAGCCTGTAGTGCCTTTTTCTCTCAGGCCTTCCTTACTCCTCGGGAAGCATAAGGCAGAGAGTGATGGTAGACTGCGAACACATCCAGAAGGAAGAACGACTGAGTTAGTTTTATGCAGCGTTTCTCTGTCCTGGTGAGTTACAAAATGCATATGCATATCCAAGCTCCAAAAATATAATTTGTGTAATTTTGGTGACTCCACATACTAGTTAAGTACTTTTATATTTGCATTTAAAACTGGCATCACACAATATAAATGTGAATGGTAAAATTTATGCTAATTTAAAATGTAATTTCTCTTTACTTAGAATAATATTAAATAGCAAATAAAAATACCATGACAAAAGAGAGACATAAGAGAAAGAGAAAAAGCTTTATCTTTTAGCGCCATGATGGTACTTTTTTCCTGCTTTTTTGAACAAAGGACTACATATTTTCATTTTGCATGGGGGTCCTGCGAGTTATGTACCCAGCCCTGATTGACAGCCTGGGGTGAGGTCTCAAGCTGGTCTTGCCCTTGCAGACTCCTGGCTGGATTTCTCATCTGCTCACATTGTCTTCCGGGTTACAAAGCCAAGAAACAAAATATAAGCAGATGAGTACTGGCACATGAAGATTCCAGGCTGGTTTAGGTGCTGGTGGCTCTGTTCATACAGATCACAGTTGAGGAATATCAGAGGCTACAAACATGCCCTCGTTGGAAGTATTTTCATGGTCTACCGTGCATTCATTCACTCTAGTGAATTTTTGAGCAGCCCATTGTAGAGACATGAGCCAAGTTGGTGGTAATGTAGTGAGTTACTCTCGGTTGTAATGAAGTTGCTAAGTATGTGCGCTACTGGGAGGTTAAATTCTTGGGTCAAATCTCGTCTCTGTCTCTTAACTAGTTGTTTGATCTTAGGCAAGTTGTTCATGCCTCCTGGAGCCTTGGTTTACCCTTTGGGAAAATGGGGATGATGGCAGCTACTTCACAGGGTAGTCACTAGTGTGAAGTGAGTGCAGGGGAAAGAGTCAACGTTGGGTCTGGCCCATAGTATTGAATAAATGTTAGCAATGGTCATGATGGTGAAGAATGGACAGATGAAGGAGTGATCCCTAGGAATGTTAGGACTGAGGTTGCATCTGGGAACCCCAGCCATTAAGGTCTAACGTGAGAGATTCTGTGAGTCCAATTCTAGACAGCCTCTGCCTCAGACTTTTAAGCACCTCTTCAGAGTCGTTGGATCAGGAAGAGCTTCAGGGGTTCTTGTCCTCTCACCCTCTGTCAGTCTCAGTCACGTGCCCTTTGACCATCCATCCCTTCCCCACTCAGCCTCAGTTTCTTCATCTGTACAATGGAGTGGTGATGAGTCTGCCTGCTTGTAGGTGAGACCAGCTGAGGTGACATATGTAGAAATCTTTCATAAACTTAAACACTGGTGTTAGAAAGAGCTCTAGGTGACTCCTCAGTATTTTTTTGTTTTCAATACGGTCTCACTTTGTTGCCCTCAGTAGAGTCCATGGCATCACAGTTCACAGCAACCTTTAATTCTTGGGCTCAAGTGATTCTCAGTCTCAGCCTCCCAAGTAGCTGGGACTACAGGCATCTGCCACAATACCCAGATATTTTTAGAGACCAGGACTTGCTCTTGCTCAGGCTGGTTTTGAACCTGTGTGAGCTCAGGGAAATCCACCTACCTTGGCCTCCCAGAGTACTGAGGTTACAGGTGTGAGCCACCGCACCCAGCAGACTCCAAAGTACTGATTTAATTCTTGCTCACTGTTATCACGAGAGACTCTAAGGAGCAGTTACTTTGCGTGGGCATTAGTTCATCATCTGGGAGATGTGAAGACAGGACTTTGTACCATAAACTGCCCCCTGAGCAGACTAAAAAGGAAGGAAGGAAGGACGGAAGAAGGTGGAGAGAGAGAGGAGAGAGAGAAAACCAGCAGAATTTGGAATTGTCCCCTAACCACAATGACAGGTTTCAGGGACTCAGGAAGGGGTGCAACTCCACCTGTGGTTGAGAAGCAAGCGTCAGATGTTGGGAAGAGAAAGACCTAGCTCGGTGTAGCCGGGGTTTCATAACGCCCCTGCCTCCGAAGCCCCAGCAGCTTGTCACTCCCCAGCCAACGGTATGGCAGCACAGAGGCAAACCACAGAGTGCATTCAAGGCCCAGATCTGCTCATTTGGAGGGTGGGGCCGCGTTTTTCTCCTGCCACAGTGAGCTAATTAAAGAAAACAAGCTTTGGGAGTGGGGAGAGAACTGGCCACAGAACACTTGGAGAGGATTGCTTCCACTGCCCCCAGGAGGCAGGTGGAAGTGGGCGTGGAGGGTCCCACACATCCCCGGGGGGTGCAGCGGCCCACTGTTGCTTAGCTGGAAACCCCAGATGGGGACAGTGGGCTTAAATGGATGGGAGGGTAGGCTTGTTTTATAAGGGGACCAGCATGGAAGAGTAAAGCAACCCATGAAGACAGGCAGTGCTTTGAAATGCTTCACAAATAGGGACTTTTTGCCCCCAGTTTTGGGCGGAGCCTAGGTCCTGAGAGTTGGCTTTGTGAGTAACAATGATGATTCCTGCCTCTGTGCCACTGTCCTTTTTTTTGCCAGCCTTTAGGGAAAGCAGCCGTCACTTTTGCCTTCCCTAACAGCAAACTGGCCTGCAAAGAAGTGACTTACTCAGAGCCACGGGGCTGGAAAGGGGGTAAGGACTTAGGCCTTCTGTCTCCAGATGCAGCGCACTAATTATGGGAGGGGCAGCAGACTGATTCCTAACATCTGACCATCCCAGACCTCCAGAATTGGAGCCCAACTCAGACAGCTGCTTGGTGTTTTATGGAGAAGGTGTACGCAGATTGCTGAAACATTGCTTGTGCAAACTGAGTTATGTTGGAAGACTTCTGGGGAAACCATTTGAAGGAAACCTGTTATGAATCATTTTGAAAATGAAGAATTAATGCCACCTCCCCAATGATTTTTTTTTTTTTAATTTTGGTCAATGTCATGCGCCAGATTCTTGGAAGAGGGGTTACTGCGTCAGGATGGTTTACTCCTCAGAGGCACACACACGTTGGAGAACCAGGGAAATACATAGTACGTGTGCAGAAGTGTTTTGATTTATGTCCTCAGAGATTGGGACCTGGACGGGGCCTCCAGTGCAGTAAGGTGTGATGACACATCACAAGCGAGGTGTGCTGCGAGGAATTTTTATTGATGGTGATGACAAGCTAATGCTAATTGGGCACTCACTATGTACCCTATACCTTACTTAGATTATCTTATTTAATTATTACTAATAATAGCAGTCGAGTTTGTGAATGATTTACTTAGCGTTCGGTTATTAAGTATAAAATGTTCAATTTCCTTAAGTACTAAGTCTGACAATTGACGTTTCTGACATTCCACCTGGATGCTTCTTGGTTTGTTTTTATATAAGGTACACCCTCATTCTTTCAAACGCACATCTTAGCTTGTGATCGTCTCTCATATTTTTTTTTTTACAGCAATTTTTGCAAAACCATGGGTAAATAAAAAAATGTGTGTTATTTTCGAAAATGAGTTCCATTGTGGAACCAATAGCAGCGCAGACAGCTCAAAATACCAAGGCAGCGTTTGGTGGCTAATGACCACATAGTAAGTCCGTGGTTTGAGAAGTTCTGTTCTGGTGATTTTAATCTTGAAAATGAGCCACATGGATGCCTGAGACCCAGGGGGATAAAAATGATGAGCCGAAAGCTGGAGGGGAGGCGAATCCATCTCAACCTATGTGTAAGTTAGCAGCAAGGTTTTTGATGTTATTATTCCAACAACATGGGACTGTTGAAAACAAATCAGCAAGGTAAAGATGTTGGATAGATGGATTCCACATGAATTAAACAAGCATGAGAAGAGAAATCACCTTGAAGCTTGTCTTTCTTTGCTGTCCCAACATAAAAGCCAAACCATTTCTACACCGTATTGTTATGTGTGATGAAAAATGGATTCTTTCTGAAAATCACAAGCATTAGGCATAAGGGTTGGCTACAGGTAAAGCAAACACAGTCCAGAATAGTATATTCATCAGAAAAAGCTGATGGTGTCTGTTTGGTGGTCTAGTGCGGGTACATGTATTATCCATTACGGGTTTGTGAAACGGGGTCTGTCGAGCTCAGCTGATGTCTCTGGCAGCCAGTTGGATGGAGGGATGAGGAGGCTTGTGATTAAGTATCTGAGATTAGTCAGAAGACAGGCCAGTTCTTTTGTAAGATAAGACTCGACCACAAGTCACACAAACAACTTGCTCAGACTATAGAACCTGGACTTGGAAACACCATCCAACATATTCATGAGACCTTGTACCAACTGACTAACACGTTGAACCACTTCTTGCAAGGAAAAATATACAGTTCTCAACAAGCTGTGGAAAATGCCTTTCATGATTTTATCGCCACTTGCTCTCCAGGCAGCTGGCACCCACAAGCAACTGTTACGATGGCAAAACTGTGTTGATAATTGAGGTGCATACTTTGATTAATTATGCTGCTTCTTGTTTGAGATAACAATAAACTGAACTTTTGATTTAAAATCAGACACTTCATCTTTAGTGATCTGAACACAGCACCAGTGAAGTATGCTGTAAGGAATTCTTGTTGATGGTGATGACAAGCTAATGCTGTTTGGGAACTCACTGTGCACCTTGCACCTTACATAGATTATCTTATCTAATTATTACTAATAATAGCAGTCAAGACTCTGAATGATTTACTTAGTAACTAATTCAAAAGTGTATTCTATTCTACAATAGGATGCCTTTTCAGCCAAGAAATGAAGTACGTGCTACATCATGACTGAACTTTGAAAACTTTATGATGAGCGAAAGGACCCGGAGACAAAAGGCCACAGAGTGTGGGATCCCATTTACATGAACTCTCCCCACACAGGCAAATTCATGGAGAGAGAAAGCAGATTAACTAACAGGTGTTGGGGTTGAGGAGAGGGAAATGGGATTGAGTACAGGGGTAATAAAAAATGATCTGGAACTAAGTAGTTGGCATAGTTGTACAACATTGTGAACGAACTAAATCCTGCTGAATTGTACATGTCAAAATGACTGTGTGTTTTATCACAATACAGCATGTCTGTAAAGTTCGTGTGCACTTTAAAATTGCACACTGCTAGGCCAGGCATGGTGGCTCATGCCTGTAATCCTAGCACTTTGGCAGGCGATTGCCTGAGCTCATGAGTTACCTGCCTGAGCAAGAGACTTTAAAATAGCCAGGCGTTGTGGCCAGCGACTGTAGTCCCACCTACTTGGGATGCTGAGACAGGAGAATTGCTTGAGTCCAAGAGTTTGAGGTTGCTATGAGCTATGACACCATGGCAGTCTACCCAAGGTGACAAAGTGAGATTCTGTCTCAAAGAAAACATGCACACTATTTTAAATTGCACATGAACTTTATGGATGCTCTATATGTATAAAAACACATGTATTCCTCTAACCATGTCCCTCTCACCAAGTTGGCTTCTGATGTTTGTGTTGAGTGGGAGAGGAAGGGAAGGGGTCATTTATGTGCATACGGAGGCCGAAAGAGACTGGGACTTTCCACTCCAGGCTCTATCTTTATGAGTACTAGAGGCCCAGAGAGGGCTAGTGACTTGCCCAAGGGCACAGAGCAAGATTCCAGAGTTGAGGTTTGGGTTCTAGTCTCCTTGGTGGGGAAAAAGTGGTTTTTAGCTCCTTTGGTGTCTCTGGGTACGTTCTGGGTTGCTAAGAGTCCTTTCTGTTCCACCTGGCATTTTGTGTCTTCCTTGGGGACTCAGGGAAACTATCTGTCCCACATTGGTAAAAGGGTCCAGGGCTTAACTCAGGAGGCTCTGGGGCTATTTAGCAGAAATAGCCAAAAGCCTGTGTGCGCGCGCGTGTGTGTCTAGAACAATTCCAGCTGTGCTACGCACTTAGGGCATTTAGTGAAAGGAACCAGTTTTGTGCAAACATATACATTTGGTTTTTGATGGGAGACTCACCATGTGACACTGGTTCTTCTTTTCTTCTCTTTTTGACTGTGAGCATCTGACACTACAGGAAATAAGAAACTTTCCAGTACCTAATTTGTGCTCGCTCTACTTTCAACCCCACTTGGCCCCTGCACAGGGTAAATGAAACCGTAGCTTATAGTAATATTTATGTATGGGACTCAACGAGCTGTTTAAATGCTTGGATGTCAGAGAAAGTTTTCAAATTTAGCAAGCCTCCTGCTCCCCCACCCTCTGGTATGTATCATAGATAGTCCTGTCTGCTCTCTCGGGTCAGGCTCCAGTGTACCGTCCTGGTTGGTGGCGGTATAGTGATGGTGATGACAATCATGGCTTTGCTGCCTGAAGAATCTGAGTTGTCATTAAATCGAATGAAGATGAATAAAATTTCAGAATCCTGGAAGTTTAGTTCTCAGTAACTGAGGTAAGATCTGTGGACAAGGAATGACAGACCTGAGTTTTCTTAGCTGTGTGATTAGGAGAGTGGCCTGAAGTCTCTTACCCTTGGCTTCCTCATCTTTAGACGTGAGCAGCCTCCCGTAGCTCACCGAGTCTGTATGAGATCACGGGCAGTAAAGTGCTTTGTTAGCTGGTGAGGCTCTTACTGAAATGAAACCAGAGGGTGGCTCCACTGAAAGTAGTCACGAAGAATGAACACAAACTGGCTCGGGCACAGCAGAATTTGCCTTCATTTTCAGGGGGAGCCTCAGCTCTGGGAAGCAGAACTGGGGATGCAATGATATTTCCTGCAGCCCACAGATTCAGCAGGGTCGTTGAGGTACCTCCTCTGGTAAAGGCAGTGTGAGTAAAACCCAGGTCCTCCAGGAATTCATGGTTTAATTGTGTTTGCATGGGTCACCTGGAAGGCGAGCTTGTTGAGAGTGAGGGGAATTGACCTAATGAATCCTCAGGTCCTCCAGCCCCCTGTGCCGTTTGCATGAGTGTTGGGGGAAGTGCTTGAGGGTGTGTGCGTGAGTTTGTGTTGAGATAGAGAAAAAAGTTAGGAGAGTAGGATGAGTCACATTTAGCCACTGTTTTTTCCCTTTTGAAACTTGTTATGTTCACACACACAGAGCAGTCATGCACTTGCTCAGAAATGTGCGAAAACCACTTAAAATGTGCGAAATGCAGCCCTTTTGAAAGTATGGCTTTCACCACATTTTCTTGAGCTGTGGAATGCATTTGTGAATGTTCAGATCTCTCCTCGTTGGCAGGAATGTTGTGTCTGCCCCAGGTGCTAGTTCAGGCCTAGCCCAGGCTGGTGTGTGTGTGTGTGTATATAGACTATGCCTGTGCGTAAGGGGACCCAGGCGCCAGGATGCTGTTAAAAAAGTGGAGCTTTTAACCTCTTGGTGGTCCTGGTACATCAGTAGCAGAGAGTGACTGAGGCTGGGCTAGAAAGAACCAGGCACAGCACATTTCTGTGGACAGGCTCATTTTGTGGACTTACCTCCTGTATAGACAAGAGGTGTGCAACCAATTTTTTTCTCTCTGCCTCACATCGGAAGGATTACAATTGTCTTGGGCCACACATTAAATAACACAGACAACTAACAAAAACTGATAGAAAAAAAAATTAAGATCTGTGCATACTTTTCATGATAGCTGACCCCTCCACAGATAAACAAAAATAGTCCTCCCCAAATCAGCACCTAGCCTGTCAGTTGCAGGTTGGACATACCTAGTATAGACTCTGCTCCTACGAGATGAGGCCTGTCACAGCTCCTCTACAGCACACTTTCTCCACAACCCCTGCCACATTTTAGCTCACCATTATGTTCCCTGGATGTTTCCTGGATTGCTTTCCTGTGTGTCTTTCTGTTTTTAAAACTCAGAATAGGTCTTGATCACCCCACCTCACTATGGCCCACTGAATCACTTCCCAGCTCTGGCACATAATACATGCTTAATAAATATTTATGAATGCATCAGTTTGGTCTCCATGAAGGGGACTCATCTGTGTGTCATTCATCTGCCCAGAGTTGACTGTGAGCTTCCTTTATTAGGAGCCGTATCTTGTGCTGGTGAAAGTCCCCTCCCTGCTGTGTCCCCCACCATCCCACTGGAAGAGCAGTAGATAGGATCATGTGAAGCCTGCACACTTGATCCTGTTCTATGTGGTTTCAAACAAGTCTCACAGCCTCTTTGGGACTGATGTTCTGTCACATAAAATGGGAATAGTAAGACCCACCCTGTCTGTATTGACGGCTGCCATAATGATCAGGAGAGAGAAGAGGATGGGCAAGAGTTTTGGGAAATGGCAACGTGCATTGTGCAAACATGAGCTGTTAACGGTCTTGTGAATAGGCATTAGAGCTGGGTCAGGCTCAGAGCATCTGGGGTAGACAGTGGGCTGGTGTATTCTATTGACCTGGAGCCCAGGACCCCTGAGTTCTACTCACTTTCCCTGTGCCTCAGTTTCCTGAACTCAGCTGCCCTTTCCAGCTCTGACTGGTGGTTGGGGAGTTGTATGTGGGGGGCTTGGGTGTGGACTCCCCATCCCTGTGTGCTTTTCTGAAGCATTCAGCTCAGCAGGCAGCTGGAACTCAGCTGGAACAATGAGGAGGGCTTCCTCCAGCTATTAGTGTGTCTGAGTCAGCCATACCAGCTTGACAACACCATGAATGACCGCTCCTTAAATGACCACCCTGGATGTTGTTCTTTGTGCCCAGCATATAGTCTGATTGCCATAAAAACTCACTTGGATTGGTTGGAGAGCCTATTTGTACTATTTAAGGTGGCCGAATTATTTTGCCTTCTCCAAAGGTGTTGACTTTCAAGGGTAGTTGGAGGTGACAATACAGAAGGGAGACAGGAAGCCTGGAGGAAGGAAAGGGGCACATAGCTGAGAAAGTGTACAGCAGGCCCTACTTTAAAAGTGCCTGCCTCTGCTGGTTCTGTTGTGGCAGTGTTCAAAGGCAGGAAGACAGATAAGATCGGACCTCAGGATTTTCGCCACCCCCACCCCCCCATCTTTAACAACCAAGGGCTTTTCCAGGGAAAGGAGTGGGTATATGTCAACTTCTATAACCCCTGGGTCTAGCACAGTGCTTGGTATTACAATGTGCTCAGTGAGCATTTGGTGAGAGAATGAATGAATGAATGAATGAACGCTGTCCCAGTTTTCATCACAGCGATGGGACGTCAGTGTATACATAAAGTCACAGGGAGCAACAGGTTTGATGGGCTAATCAAACTAATACTAATCAATGCATCTGATTATAGAAAGTAGAGCCCTTTGAAGCTGTCCTCTGTGTCCCTGGTGTCTTTGCATTTTTTGGTCACCCTTCATTATTCCTGAGGTCAGGAACATGTGCGATTCGAAAGAGTGTAGATCTTCTTTTCCTCTGTTCCCAGTAGGGACTTACTGTGGCACATAGTGAGTGATAAATATTCATGCTAACAGTAGGCAGTGTCCTTTTCCAGCCGATTTCCTATTAGTTGCCTCTGTTTCGGCAGGTAGCTGAAGGCAGATGACTTTGGCAAGGGGCTTGGCCTAAATGGCCAAGTTTACACTGATTCACTATATTTCATACTGTCTTGTTATCTTGTTTCCTCTATGGTTATTGTCACACAAGAAAGTACTTCCTCTGCGGGCTTTGCCCACCCCTTCCTTTCACAGAGACCTTTGGGCCGGGGTAAATTCATAGACTGTATTGCATGAATGAAACCATTTCTGTTAAGAGCCAGGGTTGTTTCACATGTCCTGAGAAGCTCCTACTGTCTCCAGAAACCTTAAATCTATGTCCAATGCTTCCAGTCCTGGTACGCGCTTTGCATTTGAGAGCTGTCAGGGGAGGGCAGGCGTGGTGGCAGCCATGTGCAAACTTCTTTGAGGGTTTGATCCTGTGGGTGTCTCAGTGGCCACTTTTCCTTATCCCCTTCCTGGGGGTCTCAGTATTAAAGCCACTCACAGCTCCATTTCACCTACCCAAAAAGAAGGCACAGTTTGTCAAGAGGCCTGCCACCTTTGACCTCATGGCCAGGACTCCAAAGAAAAACTCCTGGCCTGGGATTTTTGTCTGAGATCTTCTGTGTGACTTTGGGCAAGTCACTTGGTTTCTCTGAGCAACTCAGCTTACTCCTCAGAAAACAAAAAGGTTGGATGAGGTGTTCTCCAAAGTTCCTGTCATCTCCCTTCCTCTGCTCTGTCTGAGGAGCAAGGGGCTGCCTCTGTCCCACAGTGGGGACTCAGGGTGGGGGGGTTAGAGGCAAGATCCTGGTGCACTTCCATGGTCACAGCAGAGGCCCTGGACCCTGAACGAGGCCGCAAGTCCAGCACACCGAGAAGCCACTGGGGTGTGAGGTCAGCAAAGCCCCTACAGGAAGCAAGTGGTATTAATCAGCTCTGAGGAATGCTGAGGCAGGGCCTCTTGGGCAGGGTGGCTGAGAGGCTTGTGGCTGTAGCTGTGGGCAGAATTTCATGGCCTTGAAGAATGGCTACTGTATATACCAGTGATAAATATTAGTCACTCTGGCAGCAAAACAAGCTTCCTGTGCTACATTTTTGGCACTTCCAGAAAAGGGAAAGCCTTTCTCCCTGACAGGGCACGGGAGGGAGAAACAGGGATGTATCTCTGACTCTGACAATCCTGCAGTGGGGGTAGGGCATCTCACCTGCATGAAGCTGCCCAGGGCTTGCTGGTGCCTCCTGTTGCCCTGGGCCAGCCAGAGCCCAAGAGATGATGACCAGCTTATTGACATCACTGTTGGACCGCCTCTCTGGGCCTTGCTTGAACATGTCCCAAATCTAAGCCTGATCACCCCTCGTTCCTCTGCCCTTCCTGCTGTGTGCTCAGCCTCTTTGAGGCTCCCCCTTCTTGGGGAAAAAGCATCACCATCCACTGGGGTGCCTGAGCCAGACCCCAGGAGACCACTAATGTCACCTCTTTCCTTCTCCCCAGACATCTAGAGCATCACCAAGCCCTGGCAATTCTGTGTCCAGAATAAGTCTCCACTGCTGCTGCTTTGCCTGGATCAGGCTCTTTCTGGCCCAGCCTGCCTCCTTCTCTTCACTGGGCCCATTCTCCACTGGCAGCCAGCATGATCTCTAAAAATAGAAATATTCTTGTCATCTGGCATATCTGGTAAAAATGATTCACATGCTTTCTGTCACCTTGAGGGTAAGGATCCAAATCCCAAACAAGGGTCTAGACTCCAAACAAAGCCTGGCCTTTCCTTCCAGACTCCACTCCTAGCTGAGCCTTTAGCTCTACTCTAGTCTTTATTTCCTTCCTCAGGGCCTTTGCACATGCTATTCCATCTCCCTGGAATGCTCTTCCCTGTAGTTTTCAGCTGGCTAAGATGAGTTGGATCTCAGCTTAAATATCATGTAAAAGAGTCATCTCCAATTCCCCCTTGTGTGTAAACTATATCTCCTGATACATCCTCACATAGAGGCCTGTTCTTTCCCTTCTGAGACCTCACTCCAGCTTATAGTTATAAATCTGTGAGGATTTGTTTACTGTCTGTCTCTCCCTTGAGGAGAGGGGCCATCTCTTTTGTTTTCTACTATGCCCAGGGCCAAGGACCAAAGAGCATAGTAAATATTTGTAGACATGAGTCATACATGGAGGATGCTTATGCTGTGACTGCTCTGTATCCACCATGTTCCTTCAGGATCTGTCCCTCACTCTCCATTACCCACTGAGTGGCCACTGAGCACCCAGCTCTTCCTGGCTTCAGTCCTCTGGCATCAAAACTTATCAGTCCCACATCTCAATCTTTTGCAAGGTGACACTTCATCTGATTACCTAATTCACACTAAGGTGTTAATGGTGCTAATGACATAGTATTTATTACCCCAGGGGATGCAGAATGATGGTATCAAAACATATCATTCCCCAGTGGTTTAAAACTCTTTGGTCACTTTCCAGGTAGTCCAAGTAGATTCCAGTCTCTGTAGCTGGGTTTACAAGGCCCTGTCCCACGATTGGGCTTCTGCCTGTTTCCTCAGCCCCAGCTCCCCGAGCTTAGTCATCGCCCTCTCTCCCACCCGGTGCTCAGCACAGTACCTGGCATGGGCAGGCCCTCAATAAATGTTTACTGCATGAATTTAAAAGAAGTAGATTTTAATGACTCATGCTTTAACGAGGCTTGTGGTGTAGTCAGTCAGTCTTTGGGCCTTGGATGCCAGAGGAATGACAGATGTGGGAATTTCAGGCACAGTGACTGTGATAGCCCCAGGACACCGGGAGAGACATAGCTTTATCTGGGTGGAAGAGAGTTCCCCTTTCAGAGCCCCTAAATCCAGGTCTCCCCCAACCTGTTGTGCCAGTCAGACCATGTCAGCACCCTGTGGCGCCCAGGGTGGGATTTATCTATACTTTGCTTTCCAAGGTGACAGTGGAGGGCTCCATGTCCCCTGCTCTCCCAGGGCAGTCTGTGGTCCTCTGCAGGTAGAGAGGGACAAACCAGCAAAGGGCTGGAAGTGGTCTCTAGCCCCTGCTGCCTCCCCGAGCCCTGCCAAGGTCATGTTGGTTTGCCGAGGCCAACCCCTTGCCTGTGGCTGTGGTTGTTGGGTGGACAAGGCCCTCCTCTGACCCTTCCCTTCTCCTCCCTGCCTCACGTGGATGTAGCCTGAGAAAGGAAGAACCATTTGATTTTTTTTTTTTTTTTAAAGAAACCCTTCCTTTTCGATTTGTTTTAGTCTTGAGTGCAAAGAGAATGGCAACCGTTGTTGAACATGAGTGGGTGGTTTTGGTTTAGTGAAGGTTTTGGAAGGGAGGATTATCTGGGGCGTGGGGCCTATATGACATTGACATCTGGTGTGGAAAGTCACTCTCCCTCACCTGGGTGACGAGGCTCTGGGGCTTGCCCCCCTGAAGCCTCCTAAGATCTCCTCTCCCCATGTGCCTAGAGTGATGTTTCTAAAAGGGACAGGCCTGGCCCCAGCACCTCCTGCTGAGAACCCCTCCCAAGGCTCCCAGTACTTCAGGGATGACTCAGCTTGTCCCCCAGGTTCTGCATGATGTCTCCCATCTTCTCTGGCTTGGCCTTGCCCTCAGGGGCTCTAGGGAGGAGTGTTTCAACTTGGCAGCTGCAGGCTTTGCATGGTTGTGTATTTGCTGCAAATGGGCAGGGATTTACATGGGCACTAAGCATTTGTGCATTGACTAATTTCAAGTACAACTGCCAACATGGGAGAGGTCTGTGAAAATCACTGGAATTAAAAATGAGAAGTCTTTGCCCAGAAAGGCTGAGCACCCCCACTCTGTGGTGCCAGAGTGCTCTTTGCCCACCCCCACCTTCCCCCTATCCCGTGTGCCAGGGCCCAGCCCACAACATCCCAAGCCTATTCAACTTCCTTCCTCTAAATGCAGTCCCAACTTGATCTCCAGGAAGCAGCCTTTGGATGTCCCACCCCTGTGTCTCCCAGCCATTGAGCATGCCTGCCTAGGTCTGACATCCCCCCTCCCCACCACCCTGTATGTCAAAATCACCGGTTTCTGGGTTGTTCTTCTAAAGTTTCAGACAGTGAGCCCTCAAGGGCAGGAGCTCCAAGACTGGTCTCTGGGTTGGAGACTGGAACCCAGATCACTTGGGGGCATGACACTCTGCTGAATGGCAATGTGGCCTCTTGCCTTGTGATGTGAGCTCTGTGTTCTGTGCTGGACTTGTTTTAATACTGAGCATTTGACCCTTGCATCCTAATTTGTGGTTTATGACTTGACAGATTGAAAAAGACAGGTCTGCTTCCTTTTCATTTGGGAAGAAAAAAAGTGGAAATCTTGAGATTTCACTGATCTGGAGGTTAAGAGAACATTACAGAGATCAAAGAAGATATTATGAATATTATATAATTCAAGGCTTATTTGAAATAGGCTTTTAATAGGCTTATTTTCCATAGGTTGGTCTTGATCTCACAATTGGGTTCTCCGTGAAGGTAGAGGGACCAGTTCCTATTCATCTTCGTATCTCCAGAGCAGCAGTTCTCAACCTGTGGGGTCGCGACCCTTTTGTAACAATGAAAATACATTGCAGCTTTAGGAAGGTTGAGAACCACTGCTCCAGAGCCTAGCGTGGAGCCTGATAGAGAGTGGTCACTTGTTAAATACTTGTCTTGTGAATGCACGAGATGATATGCACTTGGATATTTTTAATGTTTGGTGATTAGAACATTGGCATGGCTTATTAATTTTTAAGACATTTTCACTGTAAATTCTTTGTGTGTGGGAATGCTTTCTGTGTCCGATGTTTGCTTGGACTGAAAAATGCTTTGTGGTAGCTGTTTTCACAAATCGCAGCATTTTGCTTTGCCTGAAGCTAGGTGACCTTGTGCAAGTCACTGTAACCCTTTGGGACTTGTACTTCTCATCTGTAAAATGGGTGGGAGTTGGGAAGGGGCCTTTGTACCCTCACACTGCATATAATTCTCATATCTTCTCACACTCTCCTCTTTGGTGGTTGGATACCAACCCTCTCCCCAAGGGTTCATGCACAGAGCTGGAATTTTCTCTGGCCTCTCTGACTACTTTCCAGTGGGTGGAATGCCTGGTTTCTCAGTAGCAGTGAGAAATGTTAATGTGGGGTTAGGAAAGCAAGCCAAGAGCCATGGAATAATTAAAACACACACGCACACAAAGAAGGAAAAGCAAGTGGGTGGGGGTGGGGGACACGCTTAATGGACAGGGGATGAGTAAAACCCAATGGACTGAGAAAGCCCCAGAGCTGAACTTCACATAACCCTGCTCGCTGCCTGCAGTTGTGACACCCGCGTGGCCCTTGCTCTCTGCCGGCCTCTCAGTGATGTCAGCAGACCGCGGCCCCACAGGAAGCAGGGCTGCCATCAGCTTGATGGAGCCTGTCTGCCCTCTCCTCCTCCACGGCCCAGCTGCTGCCCGCCCGGAGTCTCCAGATAACACGAAGCTGTAGCTCCCAGGCTAGTCAGAAGGGGAAACCAACTCAGTGCTTTTCAGAAAACAAAACCCCAGCCCATTAGTGATTCCACACAGGCCAGAGATGACCAAGAAGAATTTTTGCTTTTTAGAAGTTTCTCTGCCTGAAATGGAGTTTTCTTTAGGGATGTTACTTTGTGCTTGCTGGGAACACCTACCTCTAGGTCATCAGCTAATGAATTCATTCATTCATTGCTTGAGACTGTATCTATCTGTAAGACCCTGAAGGTATGGGAATAAGTAAGATACTGTCTTTGCCCTTGGAGTTCTGTGCTGCCTAGAGGATGAGACTCATAAACTGGGAGAGGTCTGTGGGGCTCAAATCAAGGCGTGGGTATGCAGTGACCCTTGGAATGGTTCAAGAGAGAAGTTCCACCTCCGCCAGGAGAGGGAAGGCCAGGAGCTGCCTGCTTCGTTTTCCCATGCTCCCAGCCCTTTGGGCAAGATATGTTAGAAGGTTTGGATTTAGATGATCTGGGTTTGGCAAAACAAAAATGTATGTATATAAACAGAGAATGGGGGGTGTGATAGGATGCTAACAGTACCTCAGGTTTTCCCTCTCCCTGGGTGACAGTATCAACCTTACAGTGTTGTATGGCTTGAAGGAGATAGGAAAGGGGAAAGGACCGTCCCTTGCTATGAGGAGGCAGAGCTCTTGGTTCCTAGCTCAGCCCCTCTGTGTCTGTGACATCTAGCCCAGTTGTAATGTGGGCCTCCTGCCTTTGACCTCCCTCTTTGCCTTTAAGGTTCTATATGATCAAGCTTTGCCTTAAAGAAACTTTTCCTTTTGGAACAATCGTGATTTGTGGAAAAATTGCAAAGATAACAGAAAGTTCCAGTATACCCCTTTCTCAGTTTTCCTTAACGCTAACAGCTTAGGTTATAACGGTACATTTGTCAAAACTAAGTAACTAAAATCAGTATGTTGCTATTAACACAATTCCAGACTTTAATTAATTTTTTGAAAAATAATAGCTGTATTGGCCTATCATTCATATACCATAAGATTCACTCTTTTAAGGTGTACAATTCAGTAGTTTTTTAGTGTTTTAGCAGAATTGTGCAACCATCATCACAAATTTTAGAACATTTTCTTCACCACAAAAAGAAACCTCATACTCATTAGCAGTCATTCCCCCATCCAACCCCCTTGGCAATGTGGTCCACTTTCCATCTCTGTGAAGTTGCCTGTCTTGGACCTTTCATGTAGGTGGAATCAGACAATATGTGAACTTCGGTGATTGGAGGCTTTCACTTAGCATAATGTTTTCAGGGTTCATCCGTGCAAAAGCATGTGCCAGTATTCCATTCCTTTTTATGGGAAAATAATCTGTTGTATGGATATCCCACATTTTGTTTGTCCTGTCTTTAGCTGATGGACATTTGGGGTGTTTTTACTCTTTGACTATCATGACTAATGCTGCCATGAACATTTGTGTACAAGTTTTTGTGTGGACATCTGTTTTCATTTATCTCGGTTAGATACCCTAAGAAGGGAATTACTGGGTCATTTTTGTGTTTAACTTTTGGAGGAACTGACAAATTGCTCTCCAAAGTGGCTGTACCGTTCCATGATCCCACCAATGCCTGAGGTTCCAGTTCTCTCCATCCTCGGTCACATTTATTATTGTCTATTTTAGTCATTCTAGTGGGTATGAAGTGGTATCTTGTTATGATTTTTGATTTGCATTTTCCTAATGGCTAATGATGTTGAGCATCTTTTCATGTGCTTCTTGGCTATTTGGATAACTTTTTTTGAGGAATGTATACAAAACCTTTGCCCATTTTTTAATCGGGTTGTCTTATTATTAAATTGTAAGAGTTCTTCATGTACTCTGGATATGAGTTCTTTTATCAGTTATATAATTTGCAAATATTTTCCCCTTTCTGTAGATTGTATTTTCACTTTCTTGATGGTATCTTTTGAAGCACTAAAGTTTTAAGCTTGACTAAATTTATTTATTTTTACTTTTGTCACGTTTGCTTTTAGTGTTGTATCATTGCCTAGCCCAAGGTCATGAATACTTACTCCACAGGGTTCCTCTAAGAGGAATTTTAGTTCTTTTTTTGAGACCGAGCCTCAAGCTGTCACCTTGGGTAGAGTGCCGTGGCATCACAGCTCACAGCAACCTCCAACTCCTGGGCTCAAGCAATTCTTCTGCCTCCGCTTCCCAAGTAGCTGGGACTACAGGCGCCTGCCACAACGCCAGGCTATTTTTTGGTTGCAGCCATCATTGTTGTTTGGCGGGGCCCAGGCTGGATTCGAACCCACCAGCTTAGGTGTATGTGACTGGTGCCTTAGCCGTTGGAGCCACAGGCGCCAAGCCTTAATTTTAGTTCTTATATTAGGCCTTGGATCCATTCTTATTTAATTTTGCACAAGATGTGAGGTAGAGGCCCAGTGTTATTCTTGTACACATGGATATCCAGAGGTCCACATACTCCTTATTGAGACGACTTCTTTCCCACTGAATTCTCTTCACACCTTTGTAGGAAGTAATTTAAACCCCAAAGTAAGGGTTTATTTCTGGATTCTTCAGTTCTGTTCCATTGGTCCATATGTCTATCCTCATTTTGATTACTATAGCTTTTGTAGCTTTGTATATTAATCAACATTTAAAATATACTTTTTCATAATTTGTACTGTATCC
The DNA here is from genome assembly GCF_027406575.1 of Nycticebus coucang. NCBI lineage: Eukaryota > Metazoa > Chordata > Mammalia > Primates > Lorisidae > Nycticebus > Nycticebus coucang. The sequence continues at coordinate 69,786,514 of NC_069785.1, forward strand.
AGAAAATAAGGAGATGATTCTCAGAAATACAGTGAAGAAAAATAGAATAGTCAAGGAAATCAAGGAAGAAGAGGAGAAAAAGATAGGAAAATAAGATAAGAGGCAATGTTAGTACATGGTATTGCATGTTGTAAGATTGGTGAGATTGTTTGATGTGTCCTGTAGATTTGATTTTGAGCTTTCTGGCAGCAAAGGTAAAATAGAAATGTGACTTCTGACAAGATTTAGTACTATGCATAGGTATCTGTAAGACTTAAAAAAAAATTTCTGGCTCGGCACCTGTGGCTCAAGCAGCTAAGGCGCCAGCCACATACACCTAGGCTGGTGGGTTTGAATCCAGCCCAGGCCCGCCAAACAACAATGATGGCTGCAGCCAAAAGGTAGCTAAGCATTGTGGGTGCCTGTAGTTCCAGCTACTTGGGAGGCAGAGGCGTGAGAATCGCTTGAGCCCAGGCGTTGGAGGTTGCTGTGAGCTGTGATGCCACGGCACTCTACCCAGGGTGACAGCTTTAGGCTCTGTCTCAAAAAAAAAAAAAAAAAAAATTCCTGTAAGAAGAAACCCAAATTTTGGAGACTGAAACCTAAGAGCATTTCTCCTGTGGGTCCCAGGAACCGTAGCACGTAATTGTTTCCCTTGTGTTAGGTGCGTCCCTTTAGACCAGTGTTTTTCATCTCCCGGCACACTTGAGCCGATAGTTAAACTTCTGTGGCACACTTCAATTATGTCGATTAAAAAAAAGAGTAAAGAAAAAGATTATACTTAACTGTACTTTGAACGTCTTTCAAAAATAATTAATGACCTTTAAAAATTTTCACGGCACACGTAAGATCCTTTCGTGGCACCCCAGTATGCCGTGGCACACTGGTTGAAAAATCATTTTAGACCAATAGCTCTTTGAAACAGAAACTGGGTCTTATTCCCCTCACATCCCCCCACAGTGCTTAGGACAGAGCACAGGACGTACTTATAGCATCTTCATTGAATTCTTTCTGAAGTTTGGAATGTTTATGACATCCATCAGCAACATTTCTGCCACCAGGTTGAGGTTAGCTGGGACCAATTTGGAGGTAGAGAAGTGGCAGCGGTTGCCCTCCTGGCTGTATTTTAGAAGTTATTTCTTGTGTGGCGCTTCCTGAGAGCCCGCTAAGCTGTGGGAACATTGGAAATGTCAGGCAGACAGAGGTGTGTGCCCTTGCCCTGAGAGATGGCCCGAGAGAAGGGAGGCGGCGTTGCCTCACCCACCGTGGGGACCACCTACCTTTCCACCTCATCAGTGCTGGAGGGTCCTCTTTCTTGCTCTCTCTGACACGCCTGTCAGCTTTCCTGCCTAATGGAAAAACAGCGTGTGTCAGGGAGGTCCTGGCCCAAACTGGACAGCTTCTCATGGAATCGGGGCCCCTGCCACCTACGGTTGTGGTTGGCACTGGGATGGCCACTCTGCAGGGAGGCCCAACCAGACAGGCTCCCCCACTGGGGACAAAAAACAAGCCACCTTTAACTGACCACATATGTCATATTGGGTAGTCCTCTTCCATTGCACCCCACAATAAAGGGCTTTGCTATTTTTCAGTAGCATCTTTTTTGTAAATTTGATTTCAAAATAGCTTTGAAGCAACCTCTAGGGTGTGGTTGTCACTCTTTCACAGTTTGCACACGGGGAGATAGAGGCTTAGCCTGCTTATGCTGCTTGCTCCAGGTCATACGGTCACTGACATGCAGAGACCTGATTGCAACCAGAGAATTTTGATGTTGACTTCACCCTCTTCTTCTTCTACCTGCCAGCCCTCAGTCTTTATCGAAATTTAGGGGGTATGAGAAGCCAGCGTTCTTTCTGTCTTGGGAACATTCAGACAGGTAAATGCAGTGTTTTCTTTAATGTTACCTTGGCCTCCTTGGGCGAAGCTGTCAACAAACAGCCTCTTCCCCCCAGGGGAGAGAGCACTTTCTTTACTGTCATTCCTGTGCCAGGGACAGCCTTATAATATACCATGTTTGGTTACTGCCTGTGACTTACAGAGAACTTTTTGCACGACCTTTCTCATTTGAACCTGACTACAGCCCCGTGACAAAGGCAGTGTGGGTGCTGTTCACCCCTTTGTGCCCATAGGAACGTAGCATTGTTAGGGTCGCCCAGCTGGTCAGGGTCAGGGGTGAGCCCAGAGGCCAGCTCTCTGATTCCTGGTTTAGTGCTCTGCCCTAGCCCTTAGGCAAATGTGTATCAAGTCACACCAATAAGCTTAGCATTCCTGGAACTCACTACCATGAGTGCCTCCAGGAGCACCTTTGCATGTCATCATGTAGATGATGGGGCCATAGAAAAGTCTTCTTTTCTCCCAGAAAAGTAGAGTCTCACCTATACTTATCTTGGTGTCCCTCCAGGACTGAACTGTGTTCTAAGGACAGAGCAGGTCAAATAGAGTCAAAATGCAGACAGAATGTGGCCTGCTTCCAGAATCTGCTGATGGAAATGTGATCTTAAACAAACAAAGTTGTTTTGGCTCTACCTCCGAGGTCACTTGGTTGCTGTTTCCATGTATTTGGGATCCCAGGCTGCTGTGCGCTCAGAACTGTGCTAGTTACCAAAGAATCCACCAAGAAGGCCTTACCCCTTTGGGGCACTTCTGTCCTAGTCTTGACAGTGCCCCAACCCCAGGTGAGAGATCCATGCCCTCTGAGCCATGATGTCCTCACCAGGAAAGCAGGGATCACATCTGGTTAGCCTCCCTCCTGGAGTGATGGTGAGGCGGAAATAAGATTCAGTGGCTTCAACTCCTTTGTTCATCCATTCGGCACATTTTATTGGCAGCTTCCACTGTGCTGGATACAGTAGTGAACAAAAACAAAGCACCTGCAGACGTAACACTGCACGCTGGAGGAGCTGCGAACAAGAAGTTCCGGGAGCCTGATTCCACTAGAGGGAGAGGTGGTGGCCTGGGAAGGCCTCCCCCCGGGAAGGGACATTTGAGTCAAAGTCTGTAGAAGTCCCCAGGAGAAGAGCATTCTGGGAAGATAGTACAGGGGGTGCAGAAGACCTGAGATAGGAGGAATGTTTAACAGCAGAGAGAAATCCACCTGAAGGACTTGGTACAGCCCCTTCTCTAACCACCTCCCATTCGGTTTAATTTAGCAGGCCCTTTCTGAGCAACTTTTAGGTGCCGAGTGCATCACCAGGTGCTGCAGCATGAAAATGGCAAGTGGTTGACTGCCCGAGAGCAGCTCCCAGGTAAATCAGGGCACTGTGGTTGAGGGGTGGCCTCCAGCTGACAAGTGAGGTCCTACAAGCACAGTCCCGCCACACGCATCCACCTAGCCCAGAGTGGGCAAAGAGGACCAGTGGACACGCTGCCCCGGGATGCAGGTCTGTACCTGGCCTTGCAAGGCACTTAGAAATCCTCCTTACAGGCTGGCTGTGTGGCCTCAGGCTAGGGAACTAAGCTTTTGAATCTTGGATCCATCCCAGATACAGTGGGGATGAGGGTAGTGCCTACCTCATGTGGCCTGTGGGACACTACAGTGATAATGACTGTGATGGCTGGAAAAGCATGTGGTAAAGGGGAGTGGCTGTGATTATTATGGGTATTATTCCTAGTGGTTCTGTGATGAGTCTTGGCAGTAACTGCCACAGGAAATCAGAGGAGAACTTGCTGGCGCCACGAGTGCTCCCCAGAACCTGTGGGATCTGCATGGGCACAGGCAAGGAGGGTTCAGGTACAGCAAACCTGAGAGCATCAGGAAATGAGGAAAGCCGGCTGGTGATGGGGAGTCTGCTAGGCAGGGAGGAAAGTTCACATGTTCAGTGAGCTGGGGCAAATGGCTTCTCAGTCACTGGGAAACTATCCAGCCAGCTTTTCTGCTTAATGGTTGGAGAAAAATCTTGTGATGGGTGGGAGTGGCATGTCGGGTTTGAAAGGCAGAAGTCAGGAGGTGAGAAAGCAGATAAATTCAATGTTTATCTTTAAAAAACGTTGTAGGCTTGGCGCCGGTAGCTCAAGGGTTAGGGCGCCAGCCACATGCACCAAGGCAGGTGGGTTCGAACCTGGCCCGAGCCTGCTAAAACAAACAAAAAAATAGCCGGGGATTGTGGCGGGTGCCTGTTGTCCCAGCAACAAGGGAGGCTGAGGTAATAGAATTGCTTGAGCCCAAGAGTTTGAGGTTGCTGTGAAATGTGACGCCATGGCCCCTTACTATGATATAGTGAGACTCTGTCTCTAAAGACATACATACATACATATTGTAAACTGCTTGGAAATCCCCAGGCTCACTTCCTCCAGGAAGCCGTTCTGGAGTGCTCCACCCTGCTCTCATCAGTCCTGGTCCCCCATCTCCCCAAAGCTGAAGCACACACTAAAAAGGGCATTTGTCTGAATGTGTCTCTGCCTCCCTTTTTGGAAGAACGGCTCCTGGAAGTCTGGGGCCATGGCTGGGCTGTTTAGTGGAGTTACTGAGAAGAGTAATAATTCATTTTGAATGCACAAAGTTTACTGGGGGCTCACAAGTGGGAAAAGGCTAGTTAGGACACAAATTCAGGTCTTTTTATTTATTTATTTTGATTAAATCATAGTGTACATTAAGGCAATCAAAATTCAGGTCTTTTTGAGTTCAAATTCAGGTGTTTTCCCACCACGCTGGCATCACTCAGGTAATGACCCAGTTCTGCCCATGAGGAACCAGTAGGCATGGTTTTGTTCTGTCGGGCTGTGACGGTAGACAGCAGGCTGTCAGACCCAGCAGGGGCCTCAGACCTCAGAAGTCCTCCAACTCCTTCATTTCACAGAGGAGGAAACCACATGTCCCTAAAAAGGTCTTCCAAGTCCCAGCCCAGAGCCACCCTCACTGCACAGAGGGGCTGTCTTCTTTGATCATTAGGAAGCCACCAGGTCCCCAGTGAGGTTTGAGCAGGTGTGCCGGGTGTGAGATTCTGGTGGGTGTGAGGATGTTTCCCTTCCTGCTGGGAAGTCCTCCAAGAACATGTGAAAGAGATGTGGCTTGTCAAGCACAGATTTTCAGACTTTCTTTATAGAGAATTGTTGTTAGCTTTAAAATGCCTGGAAACATGATCAAGTGGTAATGTTTTAGTGATAATGTGCTTAGTATTTGCTTTTTATGTTATCACTAAAACATTACCACTTGATCATGTTTCCAGGCATTTTAAAGCTAACAACAAATATGTAGATGATAATTTACAGTCAGAACTCACTAGGAAGAGTCTGAAATCCATTCTTGCAGCATGCTTGAGTTGGGTGCTGACCTCACGCCTGGCACACTGTTTGGTCCCTGATAACTCACAGTCAGGATAGATGGCGGGCACCCGGCACGTCTGTCCAGTGTGGACTCTGCAGTGTGCGGACCCAGGCAGGGGCTGAGAGAAGGCTGGGCAGCACAAGTGAAAGTACGGATAAGAGTGTTCCCCTGCAGAGCATTCCTTACCACGGTTAGATGAAGTAAATCCAGTGTATTTTTTATCAGTAAGTGGTAATTGTCGTTTTGTTTGATTTCTTGTCTTTGGTATTTGCCGGAAAGGTAATACTCTGTCATTGAATTAGGTTGAGACTGGAGTCAGCAGACTTGGATCCAAAGGCATGTCACTTGTATACAGACCTGAATGAAGAGGGGAATAAAGAGATCAATATTGTCCCAGAAAGCACTGTTAAGAGCTCTCCTTAGGGGCGGCACCTGTGGCTCAGTCGGTAGGGCGCCGGCCCCATATACCGAGGGTGACGGGTTCAAACCCGGCCCCGGCCAAACTGCAACCAAAAAATAGCCGGGCGTTGTGGCGGGCTCCTGTAGTCCCAGCTGCTCAGGAGGCTGAGGCAAGAGAATCGCTTAAGCCCAGGAGTTGGAGGTTGCTGTGAGCTGTGTGAGGCCACGGCACTCTACCAAGGGCCATAAAGTGAGACTCTGTCTCTACCAAAAAAAAAGATCTCTCCTTAGGAAATGCCTTTCTGTAGGAGATCTCCATTCAACCTGGGATGCAAAACACCGGTTTGAAACAGCAAGGCGAGGCCTTGTGCTCTCTCAACGTAATGGAGGATACTGAGACCTGCACACTCTATTGTGTGGGATAAAATTGTTGGTTTCCTGAGCTGTCTTTCAAGACACAGCCCAAATTTTGTCTTCCCAGAGGTGCCTTTGTCAGGACCCCCAGCAGAAAGGGGGTCTGCCTTTTCTCTGAAATGTCCTAACTTTTTGGCCTTTGTGGCCCCCTCGAGCCCAGGGATGTGTATCTCCTGATGTCTCAGCACAGAGCTGGTCCGTGTTTCCCAGCAAACATGTATAGAGCACCTGTCACAAGGGATGTGCCCCAGAGAGCTGGATAGATGAGCACTGAGTTTGGAGGAGAGGCCTGAGCTGAGATACGCACTTCTGAGTCATCACGTACAGATGAGGCCAGGTAGGGGAGGATATGAGGGTGGGACGAGAAGGTAGTTAAAGAATGAAGTTGAAGAAAAACTTCATTTAGGAGATAGAGGCAGAGAGAAAGGAAAAGTAAGAAGGTGCCTAGTAACACTGAAACCAAGAGTATCCAGCGAGAGGGAGGAAACAGCAGTGCTAGATGTCACAGAGAATCCAGGATGGCAAGGCCCCAAAAGCATGTGTTTTGGTTTTGGGAACCTGTAGGCCACTAGGCGACCTTGGTAAGGGCAGTTGCAGTGGAGTGCTGGGCCCAAAGCCCATTGTAACAAGTCCCACAGTGAATGGGAGGTGAGGAAGTAGACACAGAGGGCCGGGTTGCTCGGGCTGCCTGGCTGTGTTGGGGCCAGGGGTGGAATGGTGGGAGCTAGAGCGAGACCTGGTTAAGGGCTGACCTTCGGTAGGGAGAGCCTGGAGGACTTTGGGGGACCAACCAAGTGGAATTGTTTATTAAGTAAATGGATGGAACCCTGGCTGAGTTGTATCTCAGACTTTCCAAAGATAGACATCCATAACATTCAGATCCATATACACTCAGGGGAACAGGATGAATGGATTATTTTGTAAGAAGCTGAATAGTCCAAAGGTAAAATTGCCTAAGAGAGCTTCTGAAAGTAAAAAGGTGAGCTGGTATTTTTTAAAGTAAAATAATGTAAGTTGGATTTTTCTAGTAATTTAAATGGGTGAATAGTTCGGATTTAGTAAACCTGTTGCACTTATAGGGAGAGAGGATTTTGAGGACTTTCCACCTTCTTTTTTTGCCTGTTAGTTCTTTTGCTAGCCATGAGTCTCTGAAGTACACTGGGTACTTATGGGGGAAGGTAAAAGCATGAGCCAGACTTTGTCCTGAGCTTCTTACTATGACAGTGGGGCACGGAGGGGTTAAGAGCCTCTGGCAGTTCAGGCAGACCCACCCTGACTTGGAGTTGGGGAGGGGTCAGGTCTAACAAGTCTTATAAACATACCACACTATTTCTCTGCATCAAAACACGAAGGCCTCTCTATGCATCAGACTCACTTTGGAGGTAGACAGCTTGGACTGTCCTGGAAGGGCAAGCAGTCCAGCTGAGGGGAGGGCAGAGGCACTGTGGAATGGGATTGCGTGGGAACGCCCACTGTAATGCGTGGGACTCTCACCCTGGGTACACCCCTTAATCTTATACGTAAAGAGGCCTAAGAAGGGTAAGGGGATTTCTGGAGCTTAGTGTCATTTTTAGGACTTGAACTGAGAAAATGAATTTTGCTGTTACTGAAGGACCTTGAATCCCTACCTAATATATTTGGACTCTGTCCTGCACGTTTTGGGACAGGGTGTGATTGTATCTGCAACATTATAATTCATAATATGCAAGAACTTTCATGTCTTAGTCTTTGCAGAAAGGCGGGTGGCCTGTTTCCTGCAGCCTGCCCCCATGCCCCACCCCATCCTGGCCAGGGGGTGGGAGGGCAGCTGGCTGGCCAGCCCCGCTGAGTCACCCTCCGGCATGGAGCCTGGTGGGGATTTCCACGCGGCCCCAGTGTTGTCTTCTCCTTGTTTCCTGTCGGGCTCTGATGCAGGCTGGCTGCCAGCCGGTGCCCGTGGGCACTCCCGACACACGCCCCTGCCAGCCGGCCTTGTGAGCCCCAGGGGCACCGTGGGCGGCTCTCCCCCAACTGGTGATGTGTCCAGGCAGGGTGTGCTCTGCACTCTGTTTTCGGGTGGGCAGCTCTCTAGAAGCCCAGGGAGGGCTGCAGATGGGCCGGGGGTGGCCACCCGGGAGCATGGAAGGTTTTGTTGAAGGGAAAGGTTGATGGTGGGGGCATTTAGGGTTATAAAAACCTAGGTTGGCCAAAAATGGCTGTCTTTTATCTTCCAGCAAGAATATTTGTGAAGAACAGAAAACAGACGTTCAGCCATTCGGTTTATACACTTTAGAGGATGGTTTCAGTGGTCTACCTGAGTTCTCTGGGTCTTTCTAAAACATTTGTGTGCCTCATTTTTCCTTGTGAGAATATTCCAGTTTTTTTTTTTTAATTTCCAGTGGTAGGACCTCCGCATATTCATATACTTTTTTCTTCCAGAACTTTGTGTTTTACATACTAAGCTAGACAGTTTACAAATGCTATTTAGTTCTTACCACTACAGTCTAAGGCTGTGACGTCTCACTACCCTCATGTGACTCTTTTAATTTCAGGTAATTGAAATAAAATCCCAAATCCAGTTCCTCAGTCACACCAGCTGCATTTCAAGGGCGCAGGTGGGCTGGTACCATGTCAGGTAGTACAGAGAAGCACGTTGTCCTCATCACAGAAAATTCTACAGGATAGCACTGGTCTAAGCTCTCGGCATATATTTTATAGATGAGGAAACTTAAGTCCCACAGAGATTAAGTTGACTTTGCTGCTTGTAGGAATGATCAGATAAACACTGTCATTTTACAAATGAGGAAACTGAAGGTTATACTTTTTTTTTCCTCCTTAGAAAAGAGAAACTGGCTGTAGGCTTTAGGGACTCTTCAGTTAGCCTGGAAGTGCTGTGTGTGTTGACAGCTCTTGTACCGTTCCCCGAGACCCCATTGAGCTGCGGGTGGCTGGTTTCTCTTAGTTTCCTCACTAGAATTTGGGAGCAAGCAAGTTAAGGCTGCTTTCCTCACGGTAATTGGCCCATTTCCTAGTGGGGGATTTATGGATGTTGGTGATTTCTTAGGTTATTGGCCTCTTGTTAGAGCCAATAGAAGTCTCAGGAAATCTATACTGTTTTCATAGTCAAAATGCTGAGATCCAGAGAGATGAGGGGACTTTGGGAGTCATGTAGCTCACGGAGCTGGTTATGAAACTTGTTTTCAAGCCAGTGCTTACCTAAGAATCATAAAAAGCAATCTTCACTCCATGGACAAGGACAATTTTCTGCGCAGAGCTCCAGTGTTCCCTGTGGTCCCTCCCTATGTGGGGTGGTGAGGGACAGGGCTTTGGGGTCACATAACAGGGTTCCAATCTTGCTCTACCACTTAAAAGTTATAGGACTTTTGGCATGGATTTAAATGTTCTGAGACTCAGTTTCTTTATCTGTAAAACAGGGATAAAATATTTCACTGAATTTATTTTAAAGATGAAATTGTAACATGTTTAAGGGATTATAACAATTCCTAGATGTTTTAAATGCTCATTAAATGGTAGCTGTTAACATTTTTGAGGGTATCACTACGTCATCCTCCCAGCATTCTAATTTTGTAGTATAGTTTCCAGCACATGGGAAGCACTTATATAGATGGGCTGCCCCAACGTTGAGAAACAGGATACATTTATTTTGAAGTAGTCTTTTAGTAACATTTCAAAACAATATATACTCAAATATTCTGCAACTCTTGGACTTCTTTTTGGGTGAAAGACCTCTAAATTTAAAGCAGTGGGTTCAATTGCTAACCTGAAAAGGTATGATAAATATATCCCACAGTGTCCCAAAAGTCTGGAAACAGGGAAAACGGTGTATCCTGTTTTTCAACTTTTGAATATGCTGTAGAATAAGACTGAAACGAATCACTGGAAAATAGGTTGTTGTCAATTTTATTTTGAGGCTTTTGTTCCTTTGAGAGAAAACATTGCCGGTGACTGTCCTGGGTGTCTGGGTGACCTGGCCAACCACCCACCTCTGCAGCCCACAGGGCTTGTTGATCCTCCCCAGTGAGAATTCACTTCACAATCTGGGCCGGAGGGACTGGACAATCTTCCTTTCTCTTAGAAAAATGATCTGTTATCTTTAGGGGAAATAGACTTGTTGAGAGAGAAGGGTAGACACATAATTTCTGGAAATTCAAAGGGAATTAGAAAAAAGAAAACAAGGTTTTTTGGGTTATTCTTTGATGAACAAGAATGTCCACGAACAGAATGTCTCATTACCAAACAACACAGTTGACCAAAGTCTCATCTGTGACTAATGTTTGAGTAGAAGCTACATTGAAGGTGAAGCTTTAGCTTTTGATTTCAGCTTCCAAAGTACACCTCCACTTGTGACCTTGCAGCCCATTGAAAAGCCTCACTGCTCTGTGCCTGAATGGTGAGGCATCTGAAGGGTCTGGAAGGAAAGATACAGTGGAGGGCAGCCAGCGGGAGGTGGGATGGCTGGATGATGGCCCTGACCTTTGGGAATTTACCTGGGAGGTGGGCCTGGCCTTAGCAACTCAGAAACCTCATTTAGTCAGGCTCAGAGGCTGCTGGCTCTTCCTATAATAACTAGCAAGAAGTTAAAACACAAATCAAGCCAGTAGTTCATTCACTGAAAACTGTGGGTTTATAACCAGGATGCCGTCTGCTTCTGGGCACCCCACCTGAGAAGCCAAATGGTCAGAGGCTGAGTGGGTCAGGGAAGGGGAGAAGGAGGCAGTCACGGAGTGGCCGTGGGCCCTGGTGGCTGGGTACATCCCTTGTGCCACGCAGGCGCACTTACCACTGGGCACTGCCTGGGTTTGCCACTGACCCTCATGGCCAGGCAGTATCTTTCTTTGGAGATTAAGACCTGCTCCATTGTGTGTTCAGAGAACCTCTTTGGTGTAGGGGTGTCGTTGATCAGGCCTGTCTCTGCCTAGATCCACAGTCTTCTCTTGGGATTACCCTGCAGGACATTAGCTTTTCACCTTCTCCAGTGGCAGTGAGAGCGTGAGCCTCTGCCCTCCAAGTTACTGGCCATGCCAGTTGTCAGGACCACTCTTCTAGCCCACAGTGGATTACCCCAGCAGGGTCAGGATGGTAGGATGGTACAAATTAACTACTTTTTAGGCCACCTCAGGCCTTCTCCCTTTAACAGCTCAACAGAGACATCTGTGATGGCTTGCATCCAGAGCGTGTGGTATTTATTTTTGATTTGGAATATGAAAAGCATTTTTTTGAAGACAACTGCCTCCTCTGAGTCATTCCCAGGGGAGTAAACGGCCTGAAATGCGAGTTTGTGCTTGCTGGAGGAGGATGACAGAAGAGGCTGCTGCTGAGTTAATTAGCGCTGGGGTTAGGGCACTGCTGGGCTGAAGTGTGCTGACCATAAGAGCAATATGCGGGCGAGAGTCGTGGCAGGGGGTGATTTATTGCAGCCTCTTGCTTAACCAGGAACCCCACATGCTGGGTTCCCACAGGATGGGATAAGTGCATGGAAACCCACACATGGGCCCGTGTTGAGCAACTTGGCTTGAGTAAGAGTTATCTTATTTGGCAGGGTAGGTTACACGTGGTGGGGTGCTGTCACTGAGAAACCAGAAACTGCACATTTGACAGTCTCTGAGTTCCTAGGTGGTTGCTGGTTTTCTTCACTTCTTTTGCTAGGTCCACTGCCACCAGCAGTCTGGTTTAAGAATGTGCATAGCTCACATTTGTTCAGCCTTTCATAGCCTGCTTTGAGTCTCAGCATGGTCTTGCAAGGTAGGTCAAGCTAGGTGTTAGGATATTCTGTTTACAGATGAGGAAAGTGAGGCACGAGTTACGATTCTCACTAACAATTGCTTCCCGAGTAGTGGGGCGAAGCCAGGGCACTGTGCCCAGACGCAGACTCCCAGGGGCCCAGGACCTTACCTCCACTCTCCTAGCCTGCTGGCTACACATGTCTATTCCCTGGTCTCTCCTTAGATGCCTAATGCAGGGTGTGGTCTGGGAACATGCATTGCTCACACGTTTTGCAGTGATTCTTATGGACCTGTATGTTGGAGTGGTGGCCCAGGGGCTGACACTATTCTAACTTCCTCTCTTAGACATTAAACCTGTATCACTTACAGAAATTACCTTCATTTTGTGTTCTGTGTTTAAGGCTCAGCTCCTCCCATGAGATGTCGGCATCTCAAAGACAGAGCCCTGTCCTGTCTTGTCCACGGCTGTATCCCAAGTGCCGTGGACTGTGCCTGGCACCCAGTAGGCCCTCATATATTTGTAAATGTTTTGTTGGATGAGCGAGTCTCTCCCTCAGCTCTGTGGTTAGTGTGGAAGCACTCTGATGATGGAAGGGTCCCTTCTGTGTAACTTTGTGTAAATGGCCGTGGCCTGGAGGGCACTGTGCCTCCCCCTTGGAGCTTCCTGGTGAGGAGGAGATAGCTGCTGCCCACACACACACATACTCTTGGATATTCCAGCCCGAGGTGGGTGCTCATTAGAGGGCAGTCCATCCTGCTGCCGCCTGGCGTCTGGGCGTGAGCAGCAGGGTCATCATGGCAGTCAGTTTTTCCACTGCCATCAAATGGGATCCATTTAGCTCTCAGACAGACAGGTATAGGGCCGGACTCCATGCCATGGGCCAAACACTGGCCACCTCAGGCCTCAGATCAAGACCAGACACCAGCATAAACCCAGGTGGCCCAAGCCAAGGACGCTTACCAGAGACAGGCTCATGAATGAGTGAGTAAATATTTACCCTGTCTGAGGGCAAATGTGAACTGTCTACCAGGTGTTTTGTTTTCCTGTCTCCTCCTCCTCTTCCTGTTGGCCCTCCCCCTTTAAAAGAGGAAACTGAGAGGCTGACAGGTTAAGGGACCAGCCAGTCATTGGAATGTCCAGGCCTATCTAAGTCCCATTCCTCCTTGGGCACCTCCTCCTTGAAGCCTTCCCAGATGACTGGCTTCCCCTGCCCTGGCCCTATGAGCTCCAGCCTGCAGGCAGCCTTCTACCCATGAACGGGTATGGGGTACACAGAGGGGAGGAGGGTTTACCTGTGACTAACTCTGAGCCACCTGAACCTTCAGTCCTGTGCAGGTAATATTCATTTGTCTGCTAGTCATATGCAGCTCTTGCATTGGCCTTTCATGTTTCATGGCTGCTGTGCCCTGACATAGGGGTTCCTGAAAACAAGGACTGAGTCTTCTGTGCCTTTAAAGTGTTTCTTTGCTGTTTGGTTGGTTTGTGCATCCATCTACACCCACCCCTACCCCCACATCCAACAACATACACTTGTGGTCAGGCTATTCTGTGTCAGGTGCAGGGCCTCTCCCTACAGGGTACTAAGAAGTTCATGTCCAAGGCCAGAGTGAATGATCAGAGCCGAGAGGATCTAGCTTGGGCTGAAAGTGGCAGGGAGGCTATTTTTAATGGCCTTGGGTAGAGCTGAGCATCTGAAATATGGGAATACTCAGCCTTGCTTATGAGTGCCTTTGGAAAAATATCTTATCAGGCCCTTTGCTATTTACCGGTTCACTATTTCCAGGTTCTAGCCTGCACCCTGACCAGGAAGTTCATAGGCAGCAAAATAGAATCCACCTTCCCTATCACTCACCCCTTTTAAAATGTGACTAACTCTGAGGTAGCTGAGCCTTGGCCAGACATGGACATGGTTATGCGTGGACTCTCTTTTGTGGTTATTTCTGACTTGGTGGGAAATCCTTTGGTGATGTTGCTGGGAGTGGGATGGAAAGTAGAGCATCTCTGGGGCTGGAGTTTTTCTTGGCTGTGTAAGATTTAGGGGCTTCGTGCTGCAAATGAAGAGTGTAGGCTCCATACTCTGCCTGTGCACAGCAGAGAGGAGCCTGGGTTTGGAGGAAGAACAGCCTTTGGAGGAAGATTTTGCTCCTGACCATTTAGCAGCTTTGGCCAAGTCACTCAACCTTTCTGAGCCTCAGTTTCCTTATCTCTAAAACCCAGGGAATGAAATTTATGTCACAGTTAGGTGGGTGCAGTGGCTCAGGCCTGTAATCCTAGCACTCTGGGAGGCCAAGGCGGACGAAAATAGAAAAACTAGCCATGTGTTGTGATGGCTAGTTGTCAGCCTCTCAGTTTCCTTTTAGTCCCAGCTGCTCCAGAGGCTGAGGCAGGAGAATTGCTTGAACTCAGGACTTTGAGGTTCATCCTGTGCATGAATTCCTAAGTCAGATGCCACTGCACCTAGTCTGGGCAAAAGAGTGTTGACTCTGTCTCAAAAAATAATAATAAAATAAAAAGACATTAAAAAAAGAAGAAGAAATTTACCTCATAGTGTTCTTGAGGTAAAGGAGGTGGTGTATATGAAACGCACAAACTTAGTTCCTAGCGTATAGTGACTGCTTAGAATTTCTAAAATCTTGAGATCCTGTTTCTAAGATTCCTAAGAGTATTTTTTTATTTTTACATTTTTTTAATTGTTAAATCATAGCTGTTTACTAATCGCCTGTACCCATTCTAAGATGCACCATAGATGTGGCCCCACCCATTACCCTCCCTCCACCAAAACCTCCCCCCTCCCTTCCCCTTCCTTGGCCCTTTCCCCATAGTCTTGTGCTATAGTTGGGTTATAGTTCCTAAGAGTATTTTGATGTGCACCTTTAGCACTGTGTGTGAAGTGGGAAAAATAAAGTAGGAGCTAACAGGGGCTTTCTCTCAAGAAGCAGTTGCTACTTAGGTAGAAGATAACATCCAAGCAATGACTCATTCAGGATTCTGGAGCAGTGTTGTCTGATAGAAAAATAACTTGAGCTACAGTATTCCCCCTTGTGTATGGTTTCACTTTCCAAGTTTCATTTACCCCTGCAGTCTGAAAATATATGAATATAGGAAGGTATTGGAGAGAGGGACCACATTCACATAATTTCTGTTACATTGTTTTGTTATAATTGTTCTTTTTTCTTATTAGCTATTGTTGTTAATATCTTACTATGTATGTATAGGAGAAAGCATAGTATATATAGGGTTTGGTGTTATCTGCAGTTTCAGGCATCCCCTGGGTGGGGGGCTCAGAACATGGGTTCCTCCAGGATGATTATAATTACTACTGTGATTTGAAATATTTTGGCCATGTTAAAATGTTAAAAAAAAATGAAATATTTTTAAATAATATATTTTGTTTAACACCATAGATCCAAAACACTATCATTTTAGTGTATAGTCAATATAAAAATTATTAGTGAGTTATTTTATTTTTTTTTTGAGACAGTTTCTTACTCTGTCATTCTGGGTAGAATGCTGTGGCATCATAGCTCACAGCAACCTCAAACTCCTGGGCTCAAGTGATCCTCTTGCCTCAGCCTCCTGAGTAGCTGGGACTACAGGCATCTACCACCATGCCTGGCTAGTTTTTCTATTTTTAGTAGAGCCTGAATCTCACTTTTGCTCAGGCTGGTCTGGAACTCCTGAACTCAAGGGATCCACCTGCCTTGGTCTCCCAGAGTGCTAGGATTACAGGTGTGAGCCACCCTCCTGGGCTCGTGAGCTATTTTACGTTCTTTTTAAAATCATACTAAGTCTGAAATGAGGGTGTTTTTTATACTTGTGACACATCTCAGTTTAGACAGGCCACGTTTCTGGTGCTGCCACCACATTGAGTGTGCAGCTATAGGATTTCTTTGTTTTGTTTTTTTTTTTGTAGAGACAGAGTCTCACTTTATGGCCCTCGGTAGAGTGCCGTGGCCTCACACAGCTCACAGCAACCTCCAACTCCTGGGCTTAAGCAATTCTCTTGCCTCAGCCTCCCGAGCAGCTGGGACTACAGGCGCCCGCCACAACGCCTGGCTATTTTTTGGTTGCAGTTTGGCCGGGGCCGGGTTTCAACCCGCCACCCTCGGCATATGGGGCCGGCGCCTTACCGACTGACTGAGCCACAGGCGCCGCCCAGGATTTCTTTGTTAAGTCAGCTGATGTCATCTGCATTTTCTAGGGGATCATTGGGCTTACAGAGGCGGTGACTGGCTTGAGTTGCACAGTCAGTGAGGAGCAGAGTAGTCTTCTCCATGAAGGAGGAAGGGAACCTTGCATTTGCGGAGTGTTTACTATCTTCCAGGCACCTTTTGTCATTCCCTTAATTCTGGCAGCCTTATGTGGGAGATGGGTATTATGTGCATTTTACAAATGAACAATAGAGGCACAGAGAGGCCCAGCAACTTACCCAAGGCCACACAGTCCAAGGGAGAGTTGGAATTTGGACCAGGGCTAACTGAGTCCACAGCCAGATGCCTTTCATTCACCTGCTCTCATTCCTCTACACAAAGAGAATTTGCATTCAGGAACTTGGGCTAAGTATTCAAGAGAAGTGCCAGAGGGGCATCCTGGGTTGGGTGGCCTGTTCAGCAGTGGCTTCGGGGATAGGAGTTAAGAAGATCTGGACCTGCTTTGGGGAGGTGGTGTGGGTGTAAAAGCAGCATCCTATGTAATCACAGCTTCTGCCCAAGAGCAGACACTGAAGCTTTTAGGGGGCAGGGTTGGTGATGGCTGCCGGGGTGTGGGGGAAGGTAAGAGCTGGGATTGAAGAGTGGGTTATGTGCAGCAGTTGCAGAGGCCAGAAAGCTGGGCCCTACTCGCCCTGTCACCTGGAATGCTGAGCACTTCCTGAGGCCCCAAGCACCTAAGACCTTCTGCTTGGGAAACCTTTAAGAATGTGAGGAGACTGGGGTCGAGTAAGCTTTTGAATGTATGCGTGCATTCACACAGTCTTTCACTCACTCACCAATTATTTACTGAATACATACTTTGGGCAAGAATGATTGGGCTGTGATCTTGTCCTGCGTCATACTGCCTTTCTGTCTGAGTTCAATCCTTAGCATGTTTAGATCTCCCTCTGAAGTACTCAGCAGACCCCCATTTTTCAGTATGGTCAGAGCAGAGGGCCCTCACAAGAAGTCACGAGACTCCTGAGATGGGAGGTCTGGGACTTCAGTTTTGATTCATGGGTCCATCTGTCCATCTAGCCCTTTGCAGGAGGCAGTCACTGGACTCTTTCTGTTTGCCAAATATTGGGCTGCATTCTCAGTGGTTTTATTTATTTATTTCATTTTCAGTTTGTTTGTTTTGTTTTATTTTTAAGAGCAATCCCAGTGTTCCCAAACGTTGAATAGTGACCAGTATCTCCTGCATGCCAGGCACTGTGCAGAATGCCGGTTGCAGTCGATTGCAGGGATTCCTCCCAGTCCTGGGGTAAAGAGGAAGCTGATGCTTAGAGATGTGTAACTTTCTGACGGTCAGGAGTTAGGGATTTCCATCCAGCCTTTGTCTTCAGAGCCCTGACTTAGCCACTGTACCTCACTCCCTCTCTGCCCAGGGTCGAGTACTGGTTCTGAAATGAAGCCCGGCTTGCCAGAAGCTTCTTGTGAAGCCTTGTCTGGTCTTCGCTTTTATCATGTAAAATGTAGGCTGGAATGGCCAGGCATGCTCTTCTTCAGAAATCAGCCTACCCAGGAGATGATGCTTCTTCGGGTCCTTGCCTGGCTGAGAATGCCGAGTTAGCAGGAGAGAGGGTGTTCGTGAGCTCTGTCAGGGCATCTCACTGTGCCTCCTTTTGGCTCCTTCTCCCTCATCATGCAGAGCAAGCTTGGGTGTGGCCCTGCCTGGATTGCAGGACCTTTGAACAGTCATCCACCATGGAACCAACAGCCTAAGCAGACCTGCAGAGGACCCTGTCCAAACTGACAGCCATCTGAGAGGTCCTACACTTTAGACTCTGTGGTAAGGACTTGAGGGCGCAATCTATCTCCTGATCTGAACGGCAGGTTCCCATGCTGGGAACCCCACCCTGACCCTCCAGTACTTTACAAAAAGTGAATGGACTTTGAGAAGGATAGCCTCACTGTCTTGCCTATATCTGAGATGGGAAATCAAGGAATGTTCATGTGGCATGGCATTAGGCCCCCTAGAAATCTGCATGTCTAGACAAGATGAAAGCTAGACCGGGATGGACAGCCTGCACTTCTTGCTGGGCTGATGGGGGCAGAGAGAGGTGGGAAGACAGAATTCCCAAGCCCAGCTTTCTGATCTGAGAGGCAGGGGCTCCAAGGCTCTAGAATGGGAGGAATTGTCAAGAAAAACAAAACATGAGACAGAAGAGCTGGGTCAGGTCCCTGGACCTGTATTTATTAGCTGTGTGACTTGGGCATACATAGCACCAACTCTGAGCCCCGTTTTCCTATCTAAGGAGATGAAGTTGCAAAAAGGTTTGGTCCCCGCCCTTGCAGAACTGTTGCATGAATCAAATGAGGTGCCATGCTTTAATGTAAGACAGACTTTTTATCATTGGGAAGCTGCTGGCACCTCCCCACTCAGCATTCCAAGGCCGCCTGTTGCAAAACTCCTCCTTGAGTTGAGCCGAAATCAGACTCCCTGGAACCTCTGCTGCTCCCTTTTAGACCAGCCCACCACTGAGCATGACATCCTTTGGAACATTGTCTCCTGTCCACTCAGATTTCTCTCCTCCCTGCAAAGCATCATCAGCTTCCTCCTCTGACTTGCCTTGCCCTGCTGGTCACTTCCCTTTAAACGTTTGCCCAACTTGGTCGCCCCCCAGGGCAGGCTGCAGTCACCTAGCCCAAGCAGCAGAGACCAAGGCCCCCTTGGCGTGGGGTGTGTGCCCTTTCTACAGGCAGATCACTGTGCCGGTCTGACTTTATGAAGGGGTGAACGCTGTGACATTTGCTGAACTGCTGGTCAAAAAGGAAAAAGCCTCCCAGACCTCTTCTCTCCCTTCTTGCCAGAGGAAGACCACCTCCCATTTGGCCATTTCAGCACTTTCAGGCTTATGGCCATGATCTTCCACACTATAACGTAAGATTGCCCCAGATGCCAATATTATATTGTCATTTATGTTTGTTGTTATTCAGAAAAATGTAATTGGAATTTTTAATGCATTTTGGAGGATGGGTTGTGTTTTCATTTGCCTTTAAAACAATGAGAAGGAAAACAAAGTATGACCTTTTGCCAGAAATGATGGAGCCAAATCTGAAATTAATTTAAAGTCATTAGTATTTTCCATTTGTGGACCCAAAAGTAACTTGTAAGTGCAGTTCCTGGTAATTAACTATAAATTAGGAAAGGGTTGGGACCAATGTACGAAACTTGAGCACAAGCAGATTTGGTGGGGGGTTCCCAAGAGTTTCTTTGGTTTTTCACTTGAGTATGTGATTTGGGATAGTATGACAGACTCAAATATTCCCCAGAGAGAGCACTTTTCCAACACTTTGAAAACTGGCAAGGACTTCCAGAATGATCTGTTTTAACCTTCTAATTTTCTGAATGAGGCAACCAAGAGATTCAGTGAGGGTAAGTGACTTGCCCAAAGTCACATGGCCAGTAAGGTCAGAACTGGGACCAGAGCTCAACTTCTGACTCCAGTCCTCTAGTACCACTGTCCCCAGTGTCCTGGGCACTTGTCTGCTTGTGCCTGTCATGTTTAGCACTTGAGATACTTCCATGTTCAGCTGAGATAGCACAGGAGATTCCAAATGCTGGTGTCTAAAGCAGTGCTCCTTGTTAGAATGGAGGGGAAGGCATGATCTGGTCAGAATCACACACATGTGCACACTCTTCAGATGTGCTGGTGTGTACCAAGTGTCACGCTGGCTACAGGGAGAAAGATCGTTTGTCCCTTCCTTCTGTTCAGTAGTCTGGTTATTTCTAAGGCTTCTCCTCCTAATCCCCTCCCCCCAAAGCCAGGCCCCACCACTGCACATTGAGAGTGTGCCGTCCTGTGAATGACATGGGCCTGGGCTTAGCAGCCAGTGTGTATCAGCGTTTATGTGTTGGCAGCAGGAGCCCTTCCTGCGGTTCCCTAAGCTCAGATGAACTGGGCCTTTAAGATGTCATGGAGCCATCAGAGGGATGCAGGAAAAGCCTTTTGAAATGCTATTTCCCCTGACCCATTTGAGAGAAGGCCCTGTGGCGTCATTTCCCCTGGTGGGGGGAGAGAGAGAGAGAGAGAAAAGAGGAGGGAGGGGGGAGTGTGAGAGAGCATACAGCATTGAGAAAAGCCCCCCACTCAGAGTTCACAGCAATTGCTTTAAAGTTTTTGTTGCTAACAGGGCTTCTTCAAGGGCTTCGAGTGACCCTCCTTCAGGTTCTCCAGCTGTCTTCTTTCCGTGGATACCTGAACCTCAAACCAGCCCTAAATTACTAAAGGCACAACTCTTGCCCTCAAAGAACCTGAAGTCCACATATGGGGAAAAACTGTTTATATGGCATTGTCAAGGACCATTAGGTCGATGAGAACAGATTACCACGTGACTTCTAGACCCTGCTCTGAGAGCTGTGTGTGCTGCCACATCTCACACTCAGAGCAGCCACGCGAGGCAGAGCAGTGAGAGATTCCTTGTGCAGACGAGGAATCTGAGGTTTAAAGGAGTCACACTTGATGAATCTTTGGGGTCCTGATGGGAGATGTATGTCCAAGGGTGCCTGTGCCGGGAGAGCAGAGGAAGGAGTGGTGCAGGGGGCTCAGGTGTGCAGGCTGAGGGGTGCTGGGGGTGGAATTGGCCTGGTTGAGAGTGGCGGGAGAGGACATAGCAGGGAAGGGCGGTTTGGGAAGGCTCCTTGATTGAGCCAGAGGGCAACAATCTGGTTTCCCGCACTGAGAGGGGCAAAAGGTGGGCTTGTAAGAAAGAGAAAGAGGCCCCCACTGAGGGTGAGAAAGATTGGCCTCAGTTAGCCCTTTCCACCCTGGGCCCCTTGCCTGTGCCAGAAGACCAGGGGGAGCCCCTTGGGGGGCCCAGCTGTCCCCTTTCACTGCCTCCTATGCTGGGTGTGAGACCTTGAGCCAGTGGCTTTGCCTCTTGGAAGTTCAGTCTCATCTGGGCCAGGAAGGGATTATAACACCCTTTCTCATTATTAAGATTAGATGATCTATTTGATTCAATTTGGGAGAGGGGAAGGAAGAAGTGGGTAGAGAGGAGGAGGGAAAAGGACTAGTGTGATCTCACTTAATGGGCCCAATGTAAGGGCACACCTCTTGGGTGCGGGACACAACTACAATAGGGACCTTACCTAACAAATGCAAACATTGTAACCTAATTGTTTGTGCCCTCCCAATAATCTGAAAATTTTAAAAAAAGGAAAAAAAATTCAAAACAAAAAAGGATTAGATGGTCTGATAATGGAAGCTTCTTACAAAGTTGCTACCAAGTAGGCCCTCTCTATATAATAGTTTTTATTTTGCCTTCCACTTATTTCTTTTTTAAAAATAACTTTTCTCCCTATAATAAAAATTTTAGAAGACAGAGACGAGTTAATACTTTGCTGTACATACTCTTAGGCCAGGAATTTCCTAAGTACTTACATACTTTTTTGAACTTTGATTTTCTCACCTGTCTATGCTGGTTCTGAACCTTGAGATGCCAGAGCCAGAAGGATGTGTGTTTGTGTGTGTGTGTGTGTGTGTGTGTGTGTGTGTGTGTGTGTGTGGAGGTGGGGGGTGTGTGTCATTGTATCATAGCAATTTGAAACATTGGGGTTATAGGCAAATGAGAACTTACCCATGCGTTTTCTACTGGATTTAACATATGTTAATCCAGTTTGCTTCAGATATTTGTACCATCTATTTCTTTACTAAAAATAAAAAGATTGTGCTGAGGGCCTCCAGTTACCCCCCACACCCTTCTTTCTAGTCTTTTCCTTCCCTTTACTCTCTTGAAATTGGTATGTTTCCTTCACAGCCAGGATTTTGTAGCTTTATTGTTTATAAAGCCAAATAGCCCCATTGGAATGTGTTTGAAACACCGAAGCAAATGATCAGCCTTTGGGAAAAGAAGCCTGATTGTCCAAGGCCAGGGGAGTGACTGCAGAGAGCAGAACAAACCCACCTGCTCCCAAACGGAAATCTTTAAGTTAGAAATACATTGTTGTTGCTTTTAAAACTTGAAGCCCTCCCACCCCAACCCCTGGCATTGTTGAATTTAGTTGCAATCAACGTGTCTCTGTCTTGAGCTCCCATAGAGTTTTCATGTGAATAAATACATCCCAGAACCAGGTATTCTCAGAGCAGGTGTTTTTGGCTTTTTTTCTTTAATGCCTCCCCTCCCCCACCACTTTATCATAACGGTAATACATGATTATTGTGAAAAATTTAGAACCTATGGAGAAGTAAAGATTAAAATTGTTCACTGCCCTCCTATCCTACACACACTTTATCCCCACAGAGATACTTTCTTCCCTATCTCCCCCAGGGCTGGAGGGTAGATGTCAGTGGCCTTGGGGGGCGGGGGTCAGCACTATGGTGTCTTTGTTCTCCCATTTATAGGAAGACATATGTCCCCAAGGTAGTTAGATGTAGTCTCCTGCCTGAGGCAGGCCAGTGGGCAGGGCTGGAGCCAGAAGGCATCTCCTGGGCACCTTCCCCCTTTCCCATGGTCTCTGTGCATCAGGCCAGGGCCTGACCTTTCCCTGGTGCCTGGACCTGATCTGGGTGGGGTGAACAGTGTCCAACGAGACGTCTGGCTCCCTTGGGTAGCAGGGAAGTATGGGGCACAGCAGGCTGCTTTTGCCTAAGCTTAATTTTTGACCACTTTTCTGAAAAAGCATAGGGCATTTTTTTTGTTTGTTTGTTTCATCATTTTGACCCAGTAGAAGTTCTTAGTCGATTTACAAATACAGACACTTTACCCAGATTATATCAGCATTGCAAGTCCGTGTCTGTATACCACAGTGGAACTGTTCCTGAGTTCTTCCTCTGTTTTTTTAAAAACTGAAGTTACTTTCGTTGGAATCACTACTTTTCCAGGTGCATTTTATCACAGAAGTTAGTTCTAATTCTGTTTGTGGGCGTGGGGTCGATACTGATTTCTCTTCTGCCACTCTGGAGTTTTCTTTTGTGCCGTTATTTCTACCAAGTCGGGTAACATTTTACATATCCGAGTTACGGGTTACGGGATTCTTTCCTCAGTTTTTAGTCCAAGCCTTTCATTGTCTGCAGATTTAGCTACTTTCAGTTTTATTTTGTGTTGAGTTTTTGCTATGTGGCCTATTTGTTTCCCGGGTCAATTTTGCAGTTTTTCTGAATGTTGCCAAGAAATGTGCTTCTTTGGTTTGCTTTTTTATTTTCAACTAATGTTTACAGTGGATGATTTTAGCCGTTGCGCCGTTTTTGTTTGGGGTTGATTATTTCTCTGAAGTCTAATTTTCCCTGGTAATCTGGTCAGAATGTCTGTGGGGTCGGAATGGCAGGTCAAATGTCTTCTTTCTTGGAGAGTTTGCAACAGGCTTGCAAACAAATGTCCTCTCTTCGGATTTCCCTTTATTGCTGTTGCCAGGGCTTTCCTCGTAGGGATAAAGAAAACAGCAGCTTTCAGGAGTTGGACTTCTCAGAGGAAGCGTTGTATCACGTTTATCATAGGAATTCCTTCCGTCCAGCCTCTGACCTCCCAAATTCACAACCACGTGTTGTCTATGCACTGAGCAGACATCAGAATGGGCAGCTCAGGTTGGTACACTAGAAAACATAGTGGATGGGAAGTTAGAAGCCCTATGCTGGGGATAAGTCCTCTCTCTTCTTTGGGCTTGATATTGATATTCCCATCTGTCCACAAGGTTGCTGGCCAGGGGACTGTTAAAGTTCTTCTGGCTTTCTCCTCCTCTGGGCAGGGGTGTGGTTCTTGGGATGTCAAGAAGCCATTGTTCCTGTAGCAAACCCATGTGAGTGAACAGGAGGCATTATTTGTGTTCCTTTGCTTGGATTCTGGGTCCTGGGACCCTGCTCTTCTGCTGGACACCAGGGGAGAGTCTGCTTGCCATAGCAGTGGGTCAGCATGTGAGAGTCCCTAAGGGTGGGGAGAGCCTTCTGGGGGAGGGGAGCTATTTGTTCCTTTCCAAACATCGCCTGGCTGAGCCAGGTGCCCTGGGACAATTGAACCCAGGGGAACTGAATTCGTCTGTGTAAAGTAAACATCCATCTCCCTTTAAAGCAAAAGCCCTGCTCAGCCTCCCTGGGCAGCTGGAATGCTGCTCCATGGGTCTGGGCTTTTTTTTTTTTGTTGTTGTTCCTCCTTTCTTCCTTTGATTTCTTGCCTTCTCCTTCAATTATGCCTCTGACTTTTTTTCAAATGGTTATTTGTATATACTAGTCATGTCAGGCATCATAATTTGTGTTTGTCTAGATCAATAAAAGCAGCCCTAGCCAAAGGGCAGCTGAGAATTTATAAATACCCTTTAACTTTTCCTCTCCTTGGGAGCCCCCTCCCTGGAAGACATGAAAATTCCATCCCCTTAACCCTTCAAATCCAAAGCTGTTGGTTGACTTGATCAGAGGAGATGTAAAATGCGATTTCTTTTAGTGTGTTTTCTCTGTACTCTTCTTGTGGAATTTGATCAGTGTTCAAGCAACTGTAGCTGATTCCCAGCCCACTTCAAAGCCAAAGTCCTTGCCTGTGCCTATTTACAAAATTACCTTTGTGAGACTAAAGTATTAAAACGCATTGAGACGGAGTGTGTGTGCCTTGTCTGAGCTCTCTGTCGCCCAATAAAATAAGTTTGGGTGTATCTGAGGCAGCTACCAAAGGAAACTTAAAAATAGATTCTGGCTGTGGTGATTCTTTCACTTTGGAAAAGAAGGTTAGGGATTGGAATTCACATGGTCCTTATGGATTTTAAGAGCCAGATTTCTTCTTTTTGCTCACATTAGGGGAAAAAATAAACCTCAGATGCTCTGCGATATCCAGTTACATTGGGTTTTCCTATAAAATGTCAAGAAGGCAATACTTGGTTTCCTGGCTCACTTCTCCCAATGGGTTTACCCCTGCCAGAATTTTTACTGGGGGGTGTGGGGGTGGGGGTGGGGGTAGTAGGGGAACATTCTGCAACCCTCCTCCATCAACCCTCCTCCGTCGATGAAATCATTTCTTCCCCGGCCTTTAACCCATTGAAGATTGGGAAGAAAGAACTTTGATTTTAGGGTTAAACATAGAACTTCCCTAGAGCCTAGACTGCAGTTAGGACTTACTTACCCAGGGCGACAACAGCCCTGTGGGTCCCAGGCTGGCGGGATGCTAGTATCAGCTTCCCTTCCCAAGCCAGCGCCTTCTCCAGCATCCCTTCTAAAGCCAGGGCCTGCTCCAGCTATGTTAAAAGGCCCTGAGAAATGTTAACTGATTTAAGTAAATAGAATTATTATTTTTTTAATCCTGATCAGTTGCAATCAGTTAAAGGTTGGGCTGTCTGCTATCACCAGGCATGGGGCAGACATGGGGTAGGCACGGGTGGAAACATACTTGATAAGGGAATGTGTTCAGTCCAAATGGAGGTAAAGCAGTGATTTTTAGCCCATGTGCCGTGGGAGGATTTTAGGTGTGCTACAAAAATTTTTAAAGAACATTAAAAAAAAAGTTTTCAAAAGAAGTTCAAAACACAATAAGTATTTTTTTTTTTTTACTCTTTTTTTTAATCAACATAATTTATGTGTGCCATTTGAAAAAGGTTGCAGAACACTGGGGTAGAGGTTTCTGTGAAAGACAATAAATACAGATGTCTTTTGTCACCATAAAAATTTCTATCTGCTTTCTTCTTAGTCTCAAAGTGAAGTGGAGGTGGCTTAGCTCTGCCTTCGGATTCAGGGCAGAGAAATGGTACCCAGGTAGTAGAGTTGATTAGAGACTTCTCTTTCTTGTCATTTCCTTTTTTCTCCCTTCCCTTTCTTCCGCTTTTGTCTTTACCTTTGTCTACCAGGAGAGTACTCGACTGCAGGGCCTCTGGGGCTGGCTACTGCCAGCCTCAGAAGAGCCCTCAGCAGCCTCCATCTGAGCTCTGCAGGGTACGTGAAGGCCCCCTTTGTGGAATGGACTCTGCCAGAAGGAAGTTTGAAATCTCCCAGCTGTGAAACTATGCAGAGAGCTAATGACTTTCTGAATCCTTGGTATGAGCCAGGTGAGTCTAGAGCTGGCAGAGGCTCAGGGTAGGCATACAACTTACTGCCCCAGCAGGACGCTTGCAAGTGAAAGGGAATGACATTAATAATGACACCAGGGCAACACGTGTGAACCCAGCTGCCCTAAGCATGGAGCATGTGGTTGCCCTACAAAGGCCAGCCCTTGTCCCTTCGTGTTCCATGTTCTGGTTTGTCTTGTGAAATGACACGTCCACTTTGGAAGCCGAGGCTAGGGTTGCTCCAAGGCCAGGCCGAGCACGGGAGGCTGGGCCTGCTGTGAGGAAACAGAGCAGGACTCAGGGTTCACTCACAGTCTAACGGGGCATTGAGGCCCTGCGTCAGCCAGTGGCTGTGTTGCCAGATCTTTTGCGTGTTTTTAAGGAAGCCAAAAATCTAGATTTACATATGAAATCTCCCAGCTTTTAAAAGTTGGCAACTAATTTAAAAATTTAAAAATCGCTATGCAGGCCAAGCTCAACATCTGTGGGCAGCTGCCTGTTTTCGACCTCCAGCCCAGACCGATTAATTGGTGGCTGTCTTCCGCGTGTTCCAATTCCAGCAGTGGGAAGTTTCATATAGAATTTGCCTGGACTGGCCATGAGGGAGGTGGGGAAGAGGAAAAAGGAGCTCAATGTGGCTTCTTTTTGCATAATACTCATTTGCACAATAAATTATTATTATTATTTTGAGACAGAGTCTCAATTTGTTGCCTTCTATAGAGTGCCATGGCATCACAGCTCATAGGAACCTCAAACTCTTGGGCTCAAGTGATCCTCTTGCCTCAGCCTCCCAAGTAGCTAGGATTACAGGTGCCCACCACAACCCCCGCTAGGTTTTCTATTTTTAGTAGAAACTGGGCCTCGCTCTTGGTCAGGCTGGTCTCAAACTCCTAAGCTCAGGCAATCCACCCGCTTCGGCCTCCCAGAGTACTAGGATTACAGGCATGAGCCACTGCACCCAGCCTAATAAATTATTTTTTTTTTTTTTTTTTTTTTTGTAGAGACAGAGTCTCACTTTATGGCCCTCGGTAGAGCGCCGTGGCCTCACACAGCTCACAGCAACCTCCAACTCCTGGGCTTAGGCGATTCTCTTTCCTCGGCCTCCCGAATAAATTATTTATTGAGTGGCTTTTTTTTTTTTTTTTTTTTTTGTAGAGACAGAGTCTCACTGTACCGTCCTTGGGTAGAGTGCCGTGGCATCACACGGCTCACAGCAACCTCTAACTCTTGGGCTTACGCGATTCTCTTGCCTCAGCCTCCCGAGCAGCTGGGACTACAGGCACCCGCCACAACACCCGGCTATTTTTTGGTTGCTGTTTGGCCGGGGCTGGGTTTGAACCCGCCACCCTCAGCATATGGGGCCGGCGCCCTACTCACTGAGCCACAGGCACCTCCCTATTGAGTGGCTTTTATGTTTGAAGCCCTTTCTCTGTTATGGTGTGTTTTCTGCTCCATATCTGAGGATTAGCTGTGTCTTATGGTTCCGTGCTGCTCCCCTGAGAATTTAACCAGGATAGATACAGAGGGGGGAATCTCAAGAGGGGGATGTGTGAGGACCCAGGGTCCAGTTCTCAGGCCCTGAAAAGTTCACATCTGTCAGCTTAACACAGCAGTGATCCCAAGATGAGATAGACGGTCCTCATGTGAGTAAAGGGCCTGAGGATTTGGATGCTAGAGCAGAGGGAGTCCAGCCAGGGACACTTGTCCTGCAAGGTCCCTGAAGGTTGTATTCCAACCAGGAGGTAGAAATCACTGACGAACAGGCTGCATTCACCTCTATATGTGGCGGAACTTTTTAACAAAGCACTGGGTCCACTGTTGGTGTTGGACGGACTTGCACTCTGCTCTTCCCTTACCTAGAAAGTCTGATTCCTTGAGGCTGCCTCTTGCACGCCCATTAGATTCCCATGCCTTAAACCCTCTCTGGTTCATGGCTTATCTGACGGGCTTCTAGCCGGTACTGGCATTTATTCATACTCTCTGGCAGCTGAAGTTGGTGTAGACTCACTTTTCTTATGGGTGAGATGGGTGGTGTGGAAGAGGCAGCTATGAAACATCTTGCTGCTATGAAGCATCTTTCATGTTTTCTTTTCTCCTGCTCCATGAACTGCAAATTTGGGATACTACCTTCCTCACTGGATTGTTGGAGGTAACTAAGGCACAGAGAGCTTAAGTAACTTGCTCGAGGCCACATAGCTAATAACCACGAGGGCCTGGCGCGCAGACCAAGTAGTCTGGCATCCATTGCTCTTTCTCTCATCCCCTTTGCTAAACTGTTAGGTTTGCATTTCCTTTCGGTACGTTCATTCTTCTGTGTGTTCTGTGTGTCTCCCCCTCCCCCTATTGTTTCTAGGACTGTCAGTGTTCAAATGTTCAATAGCTATGTTTTTTTTTCCCCCCTGTACACTTGGCCAGAAATAGGAATTCATCACCATCTGTGAACATTTACTGAGCCTCCATGGTTTGCGTGGAATTGTACTAGAAGCACTCGACCCCGGGGCTTTGTTGGCAATAAACTAGGTCTTTCTGCAGAACTTTTGAGGACAAGGCACCAATGAGTTGGAAAGCATTTCCTTCAGGAACAGCCAAAATTCTTATTTTTCACCTTGTTAATGCTGCCCCCACCTTTGTTTCCCCCCTAGTGTCAATCTTAAGTGTGTTAAGTGATTTTTCTGCTCACTGTCCTAGATAAGAGGTTTCCAAATGATGTCCCCTGATCTGTACCGCTCCCCACCTCCAAATCTCAGCCTTCTGGATGGACAGAGAATCAACATCTGGTTTGTTTTGGAATGAGAGGTTAGACTGAAGGGCGCCTGGTGACTGCAGAGGCTGCTGCCCCCTTAAGACATTCAGGAACCAGTGTCCTGAAGAATGATGGGGCAGTGGGGACCTCAGAATTTAAAGGAGAACTGCCAGGCACAGTGGCTCCTGCCTATAATTTCAGCATTCTGGGAGGCCCATACAGGTGGATTGCTTGAACTCAGGCGTTCTAGACCAGCCTGAGCAAGAGCAAGACCCCGTCTCTACTAAAAATAGAAAAACTAGCTGGGCATAGTGGAGGGTGCCTATAGTCCCAGCTGAGGCTGAGGCAAGGCGATTGCTCAAGCCCAAGAGTTTGAGATTGCTGTGAACTATGATGATGCCATGGTACTCTACCTAGGGTGACAGAGTGAGACTCTGTCACCAAAAATAAATAAATAAATTTAAGGGCGAAAAGAGTGTACTAAGTAGGCTTATGACATTTGTGAAAGGAGCCCTGTGGGTCATCTGTTGGGTGCCCCATGTTGATCTGGAACACAGGGACATAAGCCTGTGTGCATCTGAGTACCTGTCAGCTCACTCCTGGATTGAAACATCCTCCTTACTTTCTCTGGCAAAGTCCCTTTGCTCAGTGGATCATTCCTGGCCAGGCCAGGCATCCTTGCTGGAGAGCCAGGTCTCTGCACCAGTCCTGGTATTCTCTAGTGCCAACTTGAAATTGGGTGACCCATCTTGGGATGCTTTGTCCATCAGGGCTTTTCATCAATGACCAGTTGTTAGGAGCAGTGTCAGCCAGAATAAAACTTTGCAAGTCATCTAGTAATGGATCTGTACGTTTTATTTGCACAGAGAACTAAGTAGCTAAGATAGTGAAACAATGTAGCAGATGTGTCATTGCTATTTTTTCAGTGAAATCTTTAGTGTATTATGTATTTGTCATATCTTTTTTTTTTTAGAACACATTAATGCAGCTTGTCAATGTCTCGATGTTGGCTCTTTTTGGAGTTTGTCATGCCGCGAGCAAAGGTGGACACTTTTGACACAATCTATTAGAGCATATATGTCTGGGCCCTTTCCTTACTTTGTTGCATTTTTAAATCAGGCTCTGATAACATTCCCATTAGAGAATTGAGCTATTTATTTATTTATTTATTTTGAAACAGAGTCTCGAGCTGTCTCCTTGAGTGGAGTGCCGTGGCATCATAGCTCACAGCAGCCTCCAACTTGGGCTCACATGACCCTCTTGCATCAGTTTTTCTGTTTTTAGTAAAGATGGGGTCACTCTTTTGTTCAGGTTGGTGTCAAACTCATGAGTTCAGGCAATCCACCTGCCTTGGCCTCCCAGAATGCTAGGATTACAGGCATGAGCCACCGTGCCCAGCTGAGAATTGAGCTTTTTAAAAACATTTGTGTTGGCCAGTGTGTTGGCTCAGGCCTATAATCCTGCCACTCTGGGAGGCTGAGGTGGGTGGATTGCCTGAGCTCAGGAGTTCGAGACCAGCCTGAGCAAGAGGGAGACCCTATCTCTACTAAAAATAGAAAAATGTGATGGGCACCTAAAGTCCCAGATACTTGGGAGGCTGCGACAAGAGGGTAGCTTGAGCCCAAGAGTTTGAAGTTGCTGTAAGCTAGGATGCCACGATATTCTACCAAGGGCAATGGACTGAGACTGTCTCAAAACAAAGCAAACAACAACAAAAAAAATTATATTGAGGTATAACTGACATAGAGGGTGGCCGTAAAGTTTGTCTGCAATTTAAAATACTTTGCACATGAACTTTACAGCCACCCTGTATAATAGACTGCATGTATTTAAAGTGTACAATTGGATGAGTTTGCCATTTGTGTACACCATGAAACCATCACCACAATGATGACAAATATGTCCATCATCCCCAAAAGTTTCCTTCTGCACATCCTCACCACCACCACAGCCACTGATCTGCTTTCTGTCATTATATGATAGGTCATGTTTCCTAAAATTGTATATAAATGAAAACCTTACGTATGCTTTTTGTCTGATTTCTTTTACACAGGATCATTGTTTTCAGATACATCCATGTTTTTGCATGTTTCTGCATGTTTCATTAGTAAATTCCTTTATATAGCAGGGTAATATTTCACTGTATAACAAGGAGTATTGTTGATCTTAAGGGATATTTTATTTGTTTTATTTTCATTTAAAAGGTTTTTGTGGGGTTATTTTTTATATGTTTTATTTTCATTTCAAAAGTTTCTCATGAAGTAGTAATTTTTCTTTCTTTTCTTTCTTGGAAAACGTGCCTTGAAAGAACAAATGTTTGTTTAGAACTCATTTAGGCCTCAAAATGTCACTTCATTGATTAATTCAGTGAGTAAGTATTTAGTATGTCTGATATGTGCCAGGCTTGGTGGTTCTCGCAGAGCACAGAGGCTTTCATGTCCCAGCCAGGGCTCACTTTGCTTATGTGGGTCCATCAGTAGTTCCCTGGTGGTGCCAGCCACACCCTATGTGAGAGAGCGCGGCTGTGCTTTTAGACACATAGCTGTCTTGTCTTTGCAAAAACATGGAGGTCTTGCTTTTCACCAGCTTCTCATTTTCCATGTCTCAGTTTCTGATTCTGCAGAATGCACAGCAGATACCCCATTCCTGTCCTTAGTTCTTCCATGGCCAGGCGGAGGGGGCGGGGGTGACAGTGCCTGGAACCTCAGAGCTGCTTTTGCTGTGATTCTCTGATTCCTGCTCAGAGTGTTGCATGCTGGGGGCTGGAGTGCAGGCAGGAAGTTGGCCTTGTGGTTCCCTCATCCTCACAAATCCAGGCTCACAGGCAGGTGGGGGGACTTGACCATGGGAGCTTTTTCCCCAGCAGGAACCAGAGTGTGTTGCTGAGGAATTGGAAATGGGCTCCCTTTTCCGTTGCCCCATGAAGTTCTTCTGAAAGAAATTACCATATGTGAGAAAAAAACAGTAAGTCTCTGATTAATAGTCACATATTATCAGAGAAAAGGCCTTGGACATATCTGATCTAGCCTGCCCATTTAATGGATGAGAAAGCTGAGGCTCAGAGGGTGGAAGTAACTCACACATAGTCACTAATAGCTGAACTGGGACTTGGGAAACTCAGGCACTAGGCCAGTGGTTCTCAACCTTCCTAATGCTGAAGCCCTTTAATACAGTTCCTGTGGGTTGCAACCCACAGGCTGAGAACCACTACGCTAGACCTCTACTGTCATAGTTTGTGAGCGTGGGGGTTTCAAGAAGGCTTGGCAGAATTTGGTAGTCTTGGGAAGGAAATTGTTGATCTCTTAGCCTGTGTTCAAAGCTACTGTACTATTAAAAAAAAAAAAAAAGTGACTTGTCCCTAGATGGTAGTTCTAGAATGTTCTGGTATCTCACAGTCTCCTGCCCTTGCCACCATCTTATTTCAGAAATGACTTTAAAATTCAGGGGGTAGGTGCTCGGCGGCATCACTGGGCAGTATTTTCTGGCACGTGAATGAAAGGTAGGCTGGCACCTCACGTCAGCGTAGCACTTCTCGGAGTGTGAGGGGCTTCGGAATGTAGTCTCTCACATGAAGCCCTTGATAGTCTTCCCAAGCGGTCCCGTTTTACTGATGAGGAAACTGGCCCTTGGAGATTAGACACCTTGCTTAACGGTGGCCCAGGTGACAAGGAGAAGAGTCAGATTTAGCATTCAGGTCTCAGGTCCCAGGCTCATGTCATTCCCACCAGGTCCCTATGCAAGGTAGGTGGGGGCGTGCAGGATGACAGCATCACATGGTGGGAAGAAGCTGGGCTGTCATGTTTGCAAGTTCAGAGCTCAACTCTGCTCTCCTGCCTGCTGTGTGACCTTATGAAAGACTCTTAACCTCTCTGAGCTTCATTGTCTTCTTTTGGAAAATGAGGCTCTGTCCTAAAGGATTAAAGTATTTAAATATAAAGTGTTTAGCATAGAATTTGCTCCTAGGAAGCAACTGGACAGTGTTAACCTCCTTAATGATGGGGAGGTAGGAGTGGGCAAAGCCAATTATTAAAAGATCCTATATAGCAAAAATTGTGAAGATTAGCACATTCCATGGGGTGCCCTTGGCCCTGTTCTTTGTGCACATAGAATCTTAAACATTTCCATTAGTCTTTGACCTCTTGCAAAGGAAGTTTAAGACAGGTGCTCATCAGTACATTGCACGTAGCAAGCCTGTAATAAACACACACCGGATGACCGGCGCTCTCCCTCCAGATGCTTGGAGCAGAGAGCAGGTGCCTGGATGTGCACTCATGCGCTGTTTGAATAAAATAGTACAAAATCCTGGCAGACATTAGACTTTGAAGGTGATAGGCCCAGGGCAGATGGCCAGGGCAGCCTGCCGGTCGTTGGAAGTGAGGCCTGGAGTGGGGGGTGTAGGGGCTGGATGGGGTCTGTTCCAGGCAGCAGGGTTGAGTGGGAATTGTGCAGACTTAGGAGAGCTGTATGTGTTTGGGGTGGGGAGCAGAGGAAGACTTCTCTCAGATAGATGGGATCTCAAGTTTGTGTAGCTGTGTGTTGTGTTTTCCTTTGGGGACATCTCCGTTTAAGTAGGTGATAGTTGGCATAGGAAGTGTGAGGGGTGGGGCGGGGACCATGAGGAGACTGGAAGAGAGAATGAGCCTGTTCCCTCTTTTAGAAGAGCCAGCACCTGCCTGGTCAGGCTCAGATGTTTTAAGGGGTCTGGGGACAGTTGGGTCAATATTCTCCATTCTCCCACTTAGTACAGGGAACAGGGACAGCGAGGGCAACTCTGGAAGTGTCTGGGGTGATTCTGGGAGTGGATCACACCTGACACGTGAAGCTGCTCACAGCCAGGCAGAGTTTGAAGGGTGCCTTTGGTGGCCTAAGAAAAGAACAGCCCCTGGGAAGATCACCAGCCTCCCTGCTGCTCTCAGCTTTTTCCGTGGAGAATTCCATGATTCACTTCTCCTTGTCAGCTTGTTTAACATTCCCCTCCATTGTTACCAAACAATCCAGGCCGTGTGTGGGGTGGGGTGTCCTGGGAGTCCAGGAGGGAAGAGAGAGCCACATCTGTTTACAGAGCCGGGAGATGGGCCTGGGCTTGACAGCCGGGTTTTCTTGAAAGACAGACCCGACAGCCAGGTGTGTGGAGGGTGGGATATTGCCGGGCAGTTGCCCCCTCACAGAAACCATCCTGTGCTTCCTGCTCTTCCTAGGAGCCCTGTCCTTTGTTGTGTTTCTTTGTTCCGTTATGCTAACAGCTGAGGTTTCCATTTGGGGACATAGTCTTGGGTTCCTGAAGTAGTAAAAGAGCACTGTAGTTCATTGGGGGGGATAGTTGGGTACACTATCCCTGGGACCTTGGTTCCTAATTCCTGAGGGAAAAGGGGGTGTTGGTGGTGAAATGTCCCCCACCCCAGCTCCCACATCTGTGGTTCCTGAGAAGTCATTTGTGTCCCGAGCCGCCTGTCCTCCCTGTCCAGAGCCAGCCACAGATGTGAGCGTGTCTCTGACCTGTCTCGTTCGTGTCATGACCTCTGATTTTTGAGGTCAGTAATTCTGCAGTCTCCCTCGCCTCTCTAGTTTAAACAGCATCTCCTAGGAAGTTGGTTGCTATCAATTGAGTTCCTTTATATCACGTGATAGCTGTGACTGCCACTCCTGATATTGTTACTGGATTTAGGGTTTTGGCAGGGGGCTTAATTTTGGTTTTTGCTTCCTTCAGAAAAAGCCGAAGTTTTCTCTCTTACCCTTTCTGTCCATTGCTGTTTGCAGTAGAGAAGAAAGGAATGCTTATGTATTTGCTCTGCCACTATGATGATTCATGTTTGTTTTCTCCAAGGCCCTAGGTGCCTAAGGGCAGTTAGGAATGGAAAGTGTAGCAACAGACTACCTTGTGCTGCTTAGTCCTGCAAATTAGTGTATTTCACAGGTGTGTAGAAGGCTACCTGTGCTAGAAGGTGAGGCGACATCAGTTGAACCCATTCTTTTCTTAGATGAGATGACCTACACCTAGAGACTTTCCCATTATTTGGCAACCCAGCCAGAGCAAGGACCACAAACAACCCAGCCCCCTAATGAGATGGCCCAGGGCTCCAGTCCACTCCCTGGGGGTACCCCCAGATGTCTGCAGGCTTTTTCTTCTCTCAAATGCACTGCTGATAAAATCTCCAGTTAATAAGTATTTGTTGAACAGATTTATTACAAAGCCCTCTATCTGGGGTCTGCCTGCGGCCGTAGCCACACCTGACTGTCTCCCCCTGGTATGGCAAGTGGAGCAGTTTAGCCTTCCGTACTTCCCCACTGGCTGCTGTAGCCTACTTAGCTGGGCTTGTGGCTGTCAGTTCCCTGCTGTTTTTAATTGCACCTCTCAGGACCATCTGATTGCTTGAAGACCTTTCTGGTGGTCGGCCTCTGGTGCCATGTGTGGGTCGATCCCTCTACCTTCTTGATTGAGCTCACTAGGCTGGTGGGCAGCCTCAGGTTTTTGCTTGTTTCCTAAATCTTCTGAAAGAGACTGTGAAGTTCAGCTAGTGTTGGTGCACGTTATCAGTTACTAATTCCATTATCGTTACCTCCTTTCTGAGCAAAAGTGACCTGCAAACCCCGTGTTCCATCCAGGATCCAGGAGCTCCTGGCTTTGCTGGGAAGGGAATCGTCATACTGGGCCCTTGGTGCTAAATGATGATGTGGTTGAAGAATGTGGGACAGTGGGGACTGTAAGGCTTCGAGGAGGGGGAGGATGAAGAGAGCTCCCTCTGAGCAGAAAGAGCCACACGGTGGGATACTGTTTAAAACTGGAGGATAGATAGGCCAGGCATGGTGGCCCATACCTGTAATCCTAGCTAGCACTCTGGGAGCCTGAGGCAAGTAGATTGCTTGAGCTCAGGAGTTCCAGAACACTTGAGCAAAAATGAGACACCGCCTCTATTAGAAATAGAAAAACTAGCTGGCATCGTGGCAGGCGACTATAGTCCTAGCCACTTGAGAGGCTGAGGCAGGAGGATCACTTGAGCCCAGAAGTTTGAGGTTGCTGTGAGCTATGAAGACACCACCACACTCTAGCCTGGGCAACAGAATGAGATTCTGTCTCCAAAAAAAAAGAAAATTAAACTGGAGGATAATTTGGCCTGTCAGAGGGCTGAAGGAGGCTCCGCACCCACCCACACATCAGCTCAGTGTGCTCCATGCTCAGATCCTGTGGCTGTGACCTCTGCTAATAGGGCAGTAAAGCATTTTGAGTTTCTGTGCCTGGGATTTAGGCCTGGGTGACATTATTCTGCCGTCTCAGAAGTAGGGGTGAGGTGGTGGGTGGGCAGCTACTCTGCAAATCCCAGCTTGACTGGGTGGGCTGGTATTTGGGAGACAGTTCTATCTAGGGTGTGGTGGGAGGGAGCCTCATTTGGATTCTGTGTTCCTTTAGGGGTGCAGCCTTCAGCCAGGAGTCCCGGATGTGTTGAGGCCAGCCTAAGCCGGAAGGATTATTGCAACCCTAACATTCTAAGTGCTTGCCTGCTTGTTTGGATCCTCCCTTCTTGCTTATTTGGAATTCCTGTCTTCCTACCCATAGGGGTCCTTTGCTGTCCTGGGTGAAATTGCCCCCAATGAACCAGAACCTTTTGTTTAGGTACAATAGGAAGTCTGTACCCTTAATCCGAAAGGAATACTAATTGGCTGCTCAACTGTCCTCGGGATACAGATGCCCAGAACATACAGGACACCCATTCTTTGTTACCATTTCGGATGGAAACTGCTTAGGTAAGCTTGTAAAGCTTTGGTCCAGAAAGAAGCAGAGTGTTTGTGGAGTGTTAGTGGTTGGTGTCCTGAGGACGCTGCATTTCCTGCATGCAAAGGTACTTCTTGAACTCAATGGTCCTTAAACTTTTTCAAGAAATGTAGTCATTTCCATCCCCTCCCTTACTTCCAGAACCTCCATTCTTACCCCACAGTGGCTGACCTGAAAGGATTCAGAATCCCTGGAGGCTTCGAGGCTTCTTTTAAAATAGAGAACAAGTTGTAAATGTGCTAAGACTGAGATATGGGAATGTTCCTCTCCGGCCATAGTAGGTGACAATGGGTAGGAATTGTAAGTAGGAGCTTGGGTGAGCATTTGTCCCTCAGCACTTGCCTCTCTGTGGAAATGTCACTGTGTCGCCCTGTTTACCCTTTGCATGATCTACAGCACTTGTGACATTATTTTATCTCTCTGGCCAGTGACTCATAATTAAGGAAGTCAAAACTGTGCAATTAACACAAAACCTCTTCTTTGCCCTCTTCCCCTCTCCCCCCCAACTCCCCTAGTCACGAATGCCCGCCTGACATTTTCCCTAAGTCTTTGGAAACTTTAAGATTTGTTTTGATAGAACAAAGCAGCCAGTTATCATCACCATCGCCCGGTTCCCCTTGTTCTACCTCCAAAAGGCTGTGAGAATCTTCTCCAGGAAAAAAAAAAAGAGAAAAGAAAATCCCACCCGCGAGCGTGCAGCCTGCCCACGGGAAGTGATTCACTGTGTTCCAATTCATGCAGACCTGTCAGCAGGAGGTGGGAGGCTGGGAAACGGGGCCTGGGAAAAGAGGGCAGAGAGAGGATACTCTGACCTTAATCGTTTCTGCTTTGTGGAAGAAAGTGAAAAACAGAATGACTAAGAGCCCTGTAATAAGAATTGTTTGTTTTGTGAAGTGAGCTAATAACGAAGCTCGCAGGCAGATAAGACATGAGAAATTACAGTTGTCAGGGGAGGCGGCTTTTCCGTGTCCTGCCCTTTTTATTTTTAAGAGAACAAAGGTATTTCTCAGTCTTACGACATTGATTAGTGGAAGGTGATCTGGATTTCCGTTCCACCTTGCCACCTCTAAGCCTGTTTTCTGAAGAGTGTCCAAGACGAGGTAATCTAATAGCTCTTTCTTCGTACTATTTTCCCTTCTTTTTACCTTTTGCCTCCAGTGTCAGACTTTTGAGGCTGGCAGATATTTTCCCCTGAATATACTTATTTTTGTTTCCCCAAATGGAGTATCATGTCAGAGAAAGAAGGAATCCTTTTTGTCGTATGGGCTTTAGCTGGCATTTTATTTTCCTGTTCCCCAAATTGACAATGCAAATCGATTTGATTCCCCAAAGCTGTTTGGGAGCTGAGAGCCTCTAAGTGTGTCGGCCACGTGAACAGCCCCACTGCCAAATGGGAGGCCTCAAGGAGAAGGGGCATCTAAATACATCTGGCTTGGTGACACCATTTCAAGCTCCCTAGGTTGTGTGAGCTTTGGGGAGGAGTGTAATAAAAGCTGGGGTGAAGTGTGCTTTTACCTTAAGCCCATCAGAACATTGCCAAAGGCCGTGAGTATCCTGAACATTCCACGAGTGATCCCTTAAAAAACAAATAAACCATCTTCAGGCTTAATCCCACTCCAAGGGAATGTTAAACCTCAGAGTTTTCCAGCAGAGTGAATCGGCCATCCAGAACGTTCTGTGAAGCCTGGCAACTTTTCCCTTTCTTCCAGTAACCAGAAACCAATCCAGATCTTTGCAGCACCTTTTGTGTGTGACTTGAAAGTTCTATGATCCTGCTGACACTCCAGAAAAAGCAATCCTTATCAAGCTGGTGCTTGGAGGGAAAAAACTTTATGAAAACCAAAGCTATTAAATAGAAGGGTCTCAAATGAAACACCCACCTCCTCCTCCTTCAAGATTTAATCACTTTCTTTGCATAAGCAGAGAGAGGGGACAAGGATGGTTGTATCGTCAGAGCCAAAGGAGACTCTCTGCTGATTCAAACACAGTGTTTTTTGTCATCTTAGAGAACTGGGTTTGTGATGTAACACCCAGGATCAAGGCCAGGCACTGCTTCTTGCTGTTCTCTGGACAAGTCACCCAACATCTTATGAATTTTTCATCTGTGAAATGGTAGCAATGATAAGCAGCCTGCAGGATCCCTGTATCCCATGAGTTACTGAATGAGAAGTGCCAGGTAAACACCTGCTCTAAGGTATAAATTCCTTGATTTCTTCCACCTGTGTCCCTCTCAGAGAATTTTCTTTTTTTTTTGGAGACTCACCATGTTGCCCTGGGTAGAGTGCCGTGACATCACAGCTCACAGCAACCTCAACTCTTGGGCTTAAGCGATTCTCCTGCCTCAGCCTCTCAATAGGTGGGACTTCAGGGCCCGCCACAATACCTGGCTATTTTTTTTTTGTTTGTTTGTAGTTGTCATTGTTTTGCAGTCCCGGGCCAGGTTTGAACCCACCAGCTCTGGTGTATGTGGCTGGCACTCTAACCACTGATCTA
This sequence comes from Nycticebus coucang, assembly GCF_027406575.1. NCBI lineage: Eukaryota > Metazoa > Chordata > Mammalia > Primates > Lorisidae > Nycticebus > Nycticebus coucang. The sequence continues at coordinate 69,825,448 of NC_069785.1, forward strand.
TAGGCGCCAAGCCAACCCAGGGCATTTTCTTAACCTAGGATTTCTCAAGGGGAGGAGAAGAAGTGAATTTGCCCCTCATGGGGCATTTGGCAATGTCTAGAGACATTTTCAGTTGTCACAGGGTTGAGGGTGTTACTGTTATCTGGTGGACGGATGCCAGGATACTGTTAAACATCTTACAATATACAAGACAACTCCTACCCCCTAACAAAGAGTTATCTGGCCCAGAATAAAAAGTTCTTGGTTTCGACCAGGCATAGTGGCTCACTCCTGTAATCCTAGTACTCTGGGAGACTGAGGTGGGTGGATTGTTTGAGCTTTGGAGTTCGAGACCAGCCTGAGCAAGGGTGAGACCCCATCTCTACTAAAAATGGAAAAACTAGCCAGGTATTGTGGAGGGTACCTATACTACCAGCTACTTGGGAGAGTGAGGCAAGAGGATCTCTTGATCTCAAGAGTTTGAGGCTGCTACAAACTCTGATGCCATGGCATTCTACCCAGGCAACTGATTGAGACTTTGTCTCAAAAAAAAAGAAAGAAAAGGGCGGCGCCTGTGGCTCAGTGAGTAGGGCGCCAGCCCCATATGCCGAGGGTGGCGGGTTCAAACCCAGCCCCAGCCAAACTGCAACCAAAAAATAGCCGGGCGTTGTGGCGGGCGCCTGTGGTCCCAGCTGCTCGGGAGGCTGAGGCAAGAGAATCGCGTAAGCCCAAGAGTTAGAGGTTGCTGTGAGCCGTGTGACGCCACGGCACTCTACCCGAGGGCGGTACAGTGAGACTCTGTCTCTACAAAAAAAAAAAAAAAAAAGAAAGAAAAAAGGTTCTTGGTTTCCATGTGCTTTATAGATGATTAAAATGAAACCAAGTTTTCTCCAGTAATCCGCCTACTTCTTTTCCAGTACACACTCTGTGCCCATCCCTGGCCCTTGGGAGGTGGGATGCCCCAAGGTCCAGATGATCTTCCTTTGTTTCCAGTGGGGTCCAGCCCTCCCTAGAGGGCAAGGCCAGGTGTTTCCCAGCTTCCCTCTCCCCCTCTCCAGGGATCTGCCCCAGAGGTTCCTACAACCTCTCGGGTTCAAACTCAGGCTGTCTTATCTGCCTGGGCACTCGGTGTGGACCTGAGCCAGCAGCTCTGGAGAATTAGCAGGTGGAAAGGAAAGTGCTGCCTATAATGGGGAGAAGCAAAGAGCCCATCTGCTGGTCTAGAGAATGGCACAGGAGGCTTCAGCCTGGCGCCCACCAAAGCCTGGAGCAGCAGTTAATTGTTCATTTGCAAGTTCAGATGGAAATTGAGTTGTTCTTGGTGGAGGCGGTTCAGTGAGTGGTATCAAGGGTTGTGAAATCCTGTTTTCAGCTTCTCATGGGCCAATATAAACTGGAACATTAAAAAAATGTGCTTAGCACCGCGATAGAACTTGATGAGAACACTTGGGAAACACACATAGAGATGGAGCTCATGGTCACTGTGATAGAACATGTGACCAAACCCTAATTATCCAGAACTTGCTCACCCACAAACCTCACCTCCGTGGATTTCTTCTTTGTGGTACTGGATGACAAGAATAGGCTAATTTTATCTCCATTTGGAAATAGAGTGTAAATAAATAAGAATAAAAAACATTGAAAGTGTCTGGGGATAGTACATTTAACATACAACCTGATTTCTTTTCGCTTGTAACTTTTTATCTTAATACAGTAGAAACTCTGTAAGTTGACCACCCAAGAGGCTGCAGCAAACTGGTTAACATACAGAAGTGGTCAAGTAAGAAATTTCCATTGAGTGCATGTGGTGCATGACTGGTCTATGAAAATTAGGTCAACTTAAGGCGGTCAGTGTAGGGAGGCAATCAACTGTGAAGGTATAATTCCAAATTTTAGAAAGTTACAATTATAGGACAAAGAATTATATTCACCTAGAGTCACCAATTGTTCAGTTCCTTAAAAAGAAAAATTGTCATCCTAAAGAGTGAAACATTCAGACTTCAGACAACTTACGATGCAGCGCAACAACAATAAAAAATTTTTCCATTATTCTCAACACACCAAGGTGGGAAAGTGAACTCAACGTATGTTTTACCGACATTTTCTGCAATGAGGCCTACAAGGCCAGCCTGGTTGTAGGGAAAGAGCAATCAGGAGGGCTCCTTGGCTGCAGTGATTTGCTGGGTGACCTTGAATAAGGTACTTAATGCAACAGAGTCTGTTTTCATAACCACAAAATGTGGGTTTGGGGCTAGATGCTCTCAAGGTTCCTCAATATCCAGCTGTCACTGTTCTCTTAAGTAGCTTTTTAGGTGGACATAGAGTTAGCAGGATGCCACTTTTTTTTTTTTCTCTTAACATTGGGCCTTTGTGGTTTGTCATGCACAGCCAAGATACTCAGCCTGTAATTCCTGGGAGAACTTCTGCCCAGAACAAAGGATGCTTTAGATTTGAGTGTTTACCAAAGGGTATGGATGCTGGGTGAACCCTCAAACCAAATACCCCCTTGGCAAGCAGTGTTTTCAGGGCATTCGTATTTACTTCTCTATTAAACAGTTGTCCATTGCATGGAAGAAATAAATTCATGTTGTAATACTTGAATATTAAGGAACAGTCGAGAGAGATCTCAAGGTGAACTGCTTATAGCTCACAGGCCAAATAGAATCTATGCAAGGGGCCTTTTAAGCTGCCAGCAGAATTTTTTCTGCCTTCCTAGAAGGCCTGACAAATGAGCACATAGCCCAAACTTGAAGTCCCTCAAGACTTGCTTTTCTTTTAAACCAGAGAAAAATGAAAATAAGACTCACATATTATACAAAACTCAAGAATATTTAAGTACAAAGATTTTATTGAGGTGGATATATATATACACACACACCACTCACACAGAAAAAGAATGAAATCATGTCCTTTGTAGCAATATAGATGAAACTGGATGAAACTTTATCTTAAGTGTAATAACTCAGAAACACAAAGTCAAATACATATTCTCATTCTTAAGTGGGAGCTAAATAATGTGTACACATGGTCACAGAGAGTACAGTGGTAGACCTTGGAGATGGAAGGAAAGGAGTTAGGAGGGGGGTAAGGGCTGAAAATCAATGGGTACAATGTATAGTGTTTGGGTAATAGATGAGCTATTTGCCTGTAGTTCACAACTATGCACCGTATTCATGGAGCAAAACTATACCCCTAAATAAAAATTATTTTAAAAGATCTGACTGTACATGAGTGAACATGAGCAAGGTAGCTTGGTTGTTTTTAAAGGGAAAGAGGTGAGAGAGGAATGTATCAAATGGTCAGGGCAGGTGGGCATATCAGCTGGAATGGGTATGTTCTGGGAAGTAGGTATCTGAATGTGACTTCATGGCATTTATTGGCCACCCCAAGATCAGAAACAGCTCTTGTTTCTTACACTAAAACATAGCAGGTATTACAGGGAAAATGTAAAGATAAGACTAAATTGAGATGGTGACATGGATGTGAGGGGGTTGGTTTTTGAGTTATTAAGGTGCTACTTGGGCCACTTCAAAAAATTAACATTAGATGAGTATTTTCACATGTTGTGGAAATGGGCTCTGAAAGCCTCTAGCTGGGTTGTTCTTTATACACAAAAACGTAAGTCCTTCTGAAATGATTGTCTCATCCTTGTATTCAAGTTCGGAGAATAGGGGTATGTTCTGCTAAGAATGAGGAGAAAGAATCTGAGTTATATAGTCTGGCTTTACTTTGTATTAACATTAATTCTGGGGCCTTAGGAAAGTTGGGTAGCTCCCCCAGGTGCTCTATTTCTCAATTAGTATACAAAACGATACTTGTGAGTTTATTGGGAAGAGTAGTGGTGGAGTCAGTGTATTGGTCAGCTAATGCTGCGTAACAAGCCACTCCCCAAACCCAGCAGCTTGAAACAACCACTGTTCATGCTTACTCGTGCTTCTGTGGTTTCCCTGGGCTTGGTTCCTTGCTGTGTTCCGCATGTGTTTAGTTCCGGGCGCAGGCTGTGGGGCAGCAGCTGCCTGGGGGATCCCATGGTGGTGGCAGGGGTGCAACAGGGCAGGCAGAAACACACAGTGGCACTCTGTCCCTTCTGCTCACATTCTGCTGACCAAAGCAAGTCAGTAACCAAACCCAAAGTCAAAGCCCAAGAACATACACTACACCCATGCTAGGAGGAGCAGCAGAGCCCCAGAGCAAAGGGTGTGGGTACAGAAAGGGGTGACTAATTCAATCTATCGCCATCACCAAGGAGCCAGCACAGTACCTGGCATGGGGGTAGCGATTCTTGACCACTGTTGTTATTACTGCTCTATGGGCAAGACGAAAAAGGAAGCTTGTCTCTGAAAGAGGCTAGAGAATTCAGTCTTAAGAGAGAGAGAAAGTATGTATTTTAAGTAGGTTTCGATTGAAACATGGTAGTTTTAACAAATTTAGTTTTTCTCCACTTCATTGGCCCAGGTAACTGGCACAGTGCCTGGCATATGGTAGGTGTTCGATAATTATTCAATGGTTGGTAAGAGTCAGTTTTCCTGATAGTGGCATGGAATAACAGAAAAAGCACTGTTCATCCCACCCCCGTTTTTTTAGTGCTGGTCTGGGTTAGAATCCTGGCTGAGCCTTTTACAAGTTTGTGACCTTGGGCAAAGCCCTTGAGCTCTCTGAGGCGGGAAAGGGCAGGGTCTGCAGCAGGGGGCTGCCACTTTTGTAATCACACGCAGCAGTGGCACGTCTGGCTCATAGTTCATGCTGAATAAATCTTGGTGTGTTTCTGGAACTTGCATGGTCAGCTCCCAGCCTTCCCCCTAAACCTCACGTTGTCCATCACATGGCTGTGGGTGGCTGATCACTGGTAATAAGGACAGGAGTAGTACTTGGCGTGAGGTGGGCTCCAGTACCGCCCTCTCCCCCAGGGAGCCCTCCGGCAGGCCCTACCTTCACCATCGGCTTTGGACTCTGGCATGTCCACATCCTTGGCTGTGGCTCCACCACCATTCTGGGATACTTTATGGGTCCCACTTGAAGCCAGTGGGAGGAAACCTAATTTCCTGCCAAAGGAAATTGTTCTGCTGGTGAAGAATATATTTAAGGACTAAAACCTTCTGTCAAAAAGAGCTTGAGGGAGTTGCTGGAGAAAGACTTTAGGGGGTCTCTAACCAGGAAGGCACTGGGTGTGGGAAGAGATCAGTCATAAAAGGGGAGGAGGCCCAAAGGCGGGTCTTGGGGCTGGACTCTTGGCTCTAGCTGCTGGTCTTGGGCTAGGAGGAAAGGCTGGGTCAGGGAAGCGAGTGGGCCACAAATAGACCCCTTTCTGCAACCACGTATGTTTATGGTAATACCAGCTCAGAATTAAGTCTTATTTAGTAGATTTATTTAATAGGCCCAATGCCTGGTAAGGCTTGGGAGGGTGTGTTCTGGACACATCAGCTATATTAAATCCAGCAGCTGAAACTCCCTGTTCACTTTACTATTTTGGTAAGCATTGGTGTGGTTTTGTGCGGGCCAGCGGGAGAAAGAAGGAAGGACACCAGGGCTCTGGGGAGCCCAGACTGAGCCAAAGGGAGTAGCTGTTGATGCATAAGAAGTGAAGGAGATGCCCTCCGTGTCCTGAGTTTGGGAATTGTATGGCCCAGAAGCAGGGCCATGGACTAGGTGACGTCTACAAAATACTACCAAGCTAGACTGGTGGTCATGTGCTAGTGAGCTGGAGAGTGAGGGTGAGTTTGTCTCCTTGGGTCAGGACCAAGCCTGGCAGCCAGTCCAATGGTGCAGACTGCTGTGTGATCCTGGGACATGAGCTTCGCCTCTCAGACATATTGGTGGGGGTGGGAGGTGAAATGAGGTGGTACCATTACATGGTGGGTCTTGTTACTCACATGCAATTGTGTTGGGGATGATCTGAGGTCAGGGGCACAGAAGCCTTGTGAAAATTAAAAGTACAAGGCGGACATGAGGCCTCAGTGTGACCCTCGTGATTCTGCACCCAGCTGGCTAAGTCAGGGAAAGGGACTAATGTCTTTGAGCACCTACCGTGTACCTTACTTTGCCAGGCACTGTCATAGTGATAAGGCAGTCACAGTTAGATGACAATAATCTCTGCCACTTACTGTGTTCTCACTGTGTGCCAAGGGCTTTCCAAACGGAGTATTGTTTAGTCCTTCCAGTAATCCAAGGAAGGGGCTTATATTTCAGATGAAAAATGTTAAGACAAAGACATCAAATGATTTCCTCACATTTATACAGTTAGCAAGCGCCTAGTCAGTATTTAAATCCAGGTTCAGCCAAGGCCAAAGCCCTTACCTTAAAAAAAAACAAAACTGTAGGATGATTTGCAAATAATAAACTATTCAGATTAATATTAAAATGTACAATATGGCAACTGCTAACATATTTATACACCCGTAACAACGCCATTGCCATCCAGACAACAAACTAATTGTTATCTCCCCAAAGTTTCCTCGTGTTTCATGGTATTCCTTCCCTCCCTCCCCAGGCAATGACTGATGCACTCTCTGTTACAAGATACTTTTGCATTTTTCCTGTAAATTACCCTGTCATTTTACTTAAACAGAATCATGTCATTCACTCAGAGTAGTTAGTTTTAGATTCCCTCACAGTGTTGCCATGTATCGGTAGCTCATCCTTTTTTATTGCTAAGCAGTATTTCTTTTTATGGTTACATCATTTTCGTTTATTCATTCATCCGTTGATAACGCATGGGGTACTTTGCAGTTTCAGGCTGTGACATTCATGTTTGAGTCTTTGAAATATGCTTTTATTTATCTTGGGTAAATATTTAGAAGTGGAATGGGTAAATCATATGGTAGGCTTATGTTTTTAACTTTTAAAGAAACTTCCAAATGTTTGGGGGATGGATATCCCAATTACCCAGACTTGATCATTACACATTGTATGCTTGTATCAAAATAACACATGTGCCCCATCAATCTGTATGACTATTCTCTCTCTTTAAAAATCAAAAGTTTAAAAGATGAATTTCCAAACTTTCCCAAATTAGTTGTACCATTTTGTACTCACACCAGCAGTGTACATGTATGAGAATTCCAGTTGCCCTACACCCTTGCCAACATGTGGCGTAGTCAGTCTTTTTAATTTTCACCATGCTAATAATTATATAGTCCTGTCTCCTTGTAGTTTTAAATTTGCATTTTCCTAATGATGATGTTAGACATATTTTCCTGTGCATGCTTGCCATCTTTACATCTTTTTGTGTAATGTCTATTCAAATCATGGACTGTCTGTTAATAGTGAGTTCAGAGTTTATTATATAGTTTGGAAAACAGTCTATTGTCTTATTTATGCTTTGCTAATATTTTCTGCCAGTTTATGACCTGTCTTTTTATTCTTTTAACAGTGTCTTTCAAAGACCAGAAGCTTAACTCTTGATGTAGTCTGATTTATCCATTTTATTTTTTACAGCGTATGAATGAACATATTGTATTATCTGAGAAATTATCCCAAGGTTACTGAAGTTTTCTCCTGTGTTTTCTTGTAAAAGCTATATAGTTTAAAGTTTCATATTCCAAAACACTTAATTTTTGTATTAGAATGCAGTGTACAATTTGAAGTTCATTTTTCTGCATATGGTTAGCTAGTCGCTCTAACACCATTTGTTGAAAAGAATGTCCTTTTTACACTAAATTGTCTGAGCCTTTGTTGAAACCAGTTATCCGTGCATATATTTACATATTTGGGGACTTTCTTAGGTTTCATTGATCCGATTGTCAGTGCTCATGCCATTATCATACTGCCTTGATTACTGTAGCTCCCTGCTTTTAAAAAGTTTAATTATTACCAAAATAATCCATGAGTGATTTATATATATATATATGTATTTTTTTTTTGTTTTTTTTTTTTTTTTTTTTAAGCAAGAGGCCCACCACCTTCCATCCCTTAGCCCTGCTGTCCCCTCACTACTGGCCTCAGCCTTTCTCCTCAGCCTGGCCTGTGTCCACCTGGCCCTCTGTTGGAGCTTCTGTCAAACACTGAATCATAAATGTGGCCACTTCCCTCATCGTGGGTATGTGGTGGCTTTGCAAGAGAAGGAGAACAGCTGAATAATCCTCTGTCACCACTCTCCCTTTCTCTCCCTCTCTCCCTCTTTCCCTCCCTCAAGCTCACAGCTCACTTCACTTGTCCAGACCAGGTTTGGAGAGGGGCTGATACAATGTAGAATAATTCATATTCCTTTGCTGGTGCTTCATAAAATGCTCACATAGACACCAAAGCTTCCTGAGGTCCCCGTTTTATGGACGGAGCACCCTAGAGATCCCAGGACTTGCCCAGTGTCTCTCAGCTAGGAGAGGAAAACCGCTTCTTGACCCCAGGTCTTAGGCTCTGCACCTGCCAATCTTCCTTCTGTACCTCAGGGACAGTCCCAGGATGTCCTCTCTTGTTCTGCCTGGTAATTACTGTTTTTCAGCTGCAGGGGTTCCTTGGAATGGCGCCCCATGGGAGGGAAGTAATTACATCCTTCCAGATGTCCTTAGTCAGCAGCTTTGGGTCAATTCCTGTGACCAAGCCCAGCTCTGACCTTTGTCTGTCCTCCCCTATTCCCAGGCCAGTTGCTTAGAGAATCTGATTGGATCCCTCTGTTTCTCTCTTTTTGCTGGTACATTGGGTACATCTGGCTAGCCCCTCCCTCAGAGTGCCCACAGATTCTGCTTATGCAAACGGGTGCCCTTGGAGATAGCGGGTAGGGGTGAGAGCTTGCAAATCTCTCCCTGTTAGCCCTCTCCAGCTGATAGAAAGATTGTGCCACTGACTGATGGGGTATAGGAGGAGCCTCCTTGCTGGGAGAGCAGCACTGCCTCCTAACACCCTCCTGATGCAGGAGCATCCGTCGCATCTCTGCACTTCCCATCCGCACTGCCCCGTGACTGCTGGCCACACATAGCGGAGTTATCATAGGGCCTGTCCTTTTCACCCACACTCACAGCCCACTTAAACATCTAAGAGGCTACTTCTTGCATTTAGAAGAAAAGACAGACCCCTTTGTCATGGCCTCCAAGGCCCTACAGAGTCAGCCCTGCCTGCCTCATCTGTGCCCAGCCCTCCAGCACTCTAATGCCCTCCTCTCCAGTCGCTCTGGCCTTCTTTCAGCTCCTCCTGCCTTAGCAGGCCTTCCCAGCTGCACAGGGTCTACTACTGGAAATATCCTTCTCCACACCCCCTTTGCCTACTTACTTCTTCTATATCCTATAGCTCTTCAGGAGGCCTTGTCCAACCCTTCAGCAAAGTGAGGGTTGCATGGTCCTACCCTCTTGTGGGGTTCCCTGAACTTCAGGCCACTTTCATCATGTGTAACCCTTGCTTTCTGTGATTATTTGTATAATGTCAGTCTTGCCCACTTGACTGGAAACTTAATGGGAGCTAGGACTGCTCTGCTGGTCTGTTCTCACTCTGAGGTCTCTTTCCTCACCCCTGTATCCTTTTTGCCACACATAATATGTGCTCGTATAATACGTGGCAAATAAGGGATTTCTTGTCAAAGGCACATCTTCACCTGTCTTGATTGCGGACACCCTCTGAAATCTCACACCCCCTTGCATCCTGCCTCCCACCTTTGTTCATAGCTGATGATACCGTTGTTGCTCCTGAGCCCGCCCGCCGTCCCCATGTAGATCCCCTGGGAAGATTCTGATTTAGTAGGTTAGGGTAGGCTCTGAGACTCTACTTTTGTTTGTTTGTTTGTTTGAGACAGAGTCTCACTTTGTCCCCTCGGTAGAGTGCTATGAGGTCACAGCTCACAGCAACCTCTAATTCCTGGGCTTAAGAAATTCTCTTGCCTGGGTGGCACCTGTGGCTCAAGGAGTACGGCGCCAGTCCCATATGCCGGAGGTGGTGGGTTCAAACCCAGCCCCGGCCAAAAACCACAAAAAAAAAAAAGAAATTCTCTTGCCTCAGCCTCCCAAGTAGCAGGGACTACAGGTACCCACCACAACACCTGGGTATTTTTTTAGAGATGAGGTCTCGCTCTGGCTCTAGCTCTGGCTCAGGCTGGTCTTGAAATCATGAGCTCAGGCAATCCACCCTCCTGGGCCTCCCAGAGTGCTAGGATTACAGTCGTGAGCCACTGCACCCGACCAAGACTCTCCATTTTTAAAGTGCTTCCCTGGACTACTGCTGCTGGGAGGTGGGAGCACCAGCTTTCAACTGCTGAGCCAGATCACCACTTAAGACATTGTCTGCACAGGGACAGGGCATCAGCCATTTGCAAGCAGTCTGGGGACACTGCAGGACCAAGCCTAGAGTAGAGTCCCAGGCTCTTTTCCTTCCTGCCTTGTGGACAGCTGGTAGGCCTCAGCTCTGAGTCTAGAATCAGGAGTGGTGGACAGTCACACCTGGGTCGATCTGCAAACAGCCTGCCCGCTGAAGAGAACTCAGAGAGGTCTGGAATGTAGGATTTCACCATCAAAAATGCCCTGTCGTTTCCCTCTTTCCCCCTTTGCTCCACTGCAAATAATAACTAAACAGGAAAGAGTTTTATTTTTCCTGTTTTCTAATGTGTGTGGGAAGAACTGGGTGAGTGATCCCAGACAGCCTGTGTACTTTGTCACCCTTCTTCTGATCACTTGTGGTCCTCAAATCTGCATCTGCGCCTAAAGAACTCTCACTGTCCTGCGCGGTCCTAAACTCTCTCCACCCTGCCCTGAGAGTAGGGACCAGACTGGTGGCTTGGGGACCTTTTCTGAGTGTGATTCAAGGGCAGGTCCTTTCGCGTATGGGGTTGGGGAGCTCTCCATGGGCCTCTCCGCCGTGGAGTGACAGTGGGCCTCTGTTTTCCACATCAGGATCCCTTCCAGCACTAGCAGATCTCTGCGATCTGCAGGTGAGAGAAATGAGGGGGAGAGAGCGTCCCGACTAAATGCCAGCAAACTCGCCAAACCCACCCCTCCATCTCCACTCGCCCCTCCTTTCCCCACAGGTCTCTGGATGGCCGGCTGCAGGTGTCCCATCGGAAGGGGCTCCCTCATGTCATCTACTGCCGCCTGTGGCGATGGCCGGATCTGCACAGCCACCATGAGCTGCGGGCCATGGAGCTGTGTGAGTTTGCCTTCAACATGAAGAAGGACGAGGTCTGCGTGAATCCCTACCACTACCAGAGAGTGGAGACGCCAGGTATGCCGGCCGCCTCCCCCAGGGGAACTGCACTGTGCTGGGCTCGCTCGGGGGTGCAGGGGCTTTGGTGCCAGCCTGGCTTCTACACTGAGCCCTCTGCTCTGTCTCCCCTGGACAGTTCTACCTCCTGTGTTGGTGCCACGCCACACAGAGATCCCGGCCGAGTTTCCCCCGCTGGACGACTACAGCCATTCCATCCCCGAAAACACTAACTTCCCCGCAGGCATCGAGCCCCAGAGCAATATTCCAGGTATGCTCATGGGCAGCCCAGGGGGTGGGATGGTGGACCCTGGGATGTCGGGCCTGTGCCCTGCTATCTGTCCCCCTCAGCCATCCCATCACCCCCTCTTTGTGCACAGCACTGGCCGGAGGACCCCAGACTGAGAACCACATCCCTGTGGGGAGAGGACCCATGGCCTCAACTCCCTGCTCACTAATGATGCTTTTCTTGGCACGGAGGAGCGGCGTGACCCTTCCGCCCCGGCCTTGGTGCAGTCATTTATTTTGGAAGTGGAAATAGCAACACTGTGTTTCTCTCACTGCCCTTGCGGCTGGTCCTGGCGTGCAGACCGAATCCAGGCTGGCTGGGGGCTGCAGGGGCGGGTGGGGTGGGGGGAGAGCGCAGGGCTGGGCTGCAGGGAGTGCAGAGAACTGGTCCTGTAACTGCCTCTGGCTACCTACAGGATGGGTATTGAGGCTGACTTTGAGTTTTTGCTGCAGGGAGAAAGGAGCTCTCTGACAACTGCAAATGTTTTTAGAAGCCCCTCATTTACATGCAAATAATGTGTGAATCACCAGCTCTCTCTGGTGTCCAAGGGAGCTGCGCTTGGCAACACTTAGGCTAGTCCTTGCAACATTTGCTTGCCAGGGCAGCGATCCTGCCGCACCTTACTCTTAACTTAGACGTGTCTTTCACCTTGGTTAGTTTACTCTGCTGAGGTTGACTACAGGCATGTGTGCTGGGGTCAGAGTGTTAAGGAGATACCCAATTTTCAGCCTTTTCAGATCCTTAGCAGGTCCTGGTCTCTGAAGGGTAGGTTATCTACCCTCTGTCCAAGTACTGAACCTCAGTGGGCTAAGTCAGGGTATGGGAGAGTTTCAGGGAAATAGATCACACGGTTTCTGCCTCTGTTGAACTTGCAACCTAACTGTGGAGCTAGGACACATCCTGTAGAGATAATAAATAATAATGACAGTGGGTCTGCACAGGAGGAGACAGTAGGGGCCACAGCTCTCCAGGGGACAGAGATGGGTGGGGCTGAGGCAAGTTTGGAAGTCTCCCTAGAGGGTGGGGTTTAACCCTGACCTTGAAGGACAGGGAGAAGTTGGCCTGGCAGTGACTCAAGGAGTAGGCATTTTGGACTGGGGAATCGGTCTGGCATGGAGGAGGCAGTTTTAATCCAGGTGGGGAGCTGGAGGTTGACAGGCGTGAACATAGCAGGTCCAAGAGCTGACGGCCACACGTCCTTGCTGCCTGGTGGTGTCAATGTCTGATGTGTTTGCTTCTCAGAGCCAAGGAGGTCTTTTAATGGATCACTTTCCTTCTGATTCCCAGAAACCCCACCCCCTGGCTACCTGAGTGAAGATGGAGAAACCAGTGACCACCAGATGAACCATAGCATGGACGCAGGTCAGTCACACAGGGGTGTGCTCTAACTCTTAACTGCTGGGCAGGCTCGTCCAGCCCTTCTGCACTTTCCTCTTCCCCGGCTCCTCTTTGCCCTCTGTTACTCCATTCATTAACTATTTGTAGAGTGACCACTGTGTGCCAGGTGTTGAGCGTAGGAGGAGCCCTGGGCTACTGGCAGATGACAGGGGGGTGGACAAGACAACAGCAGTTCCTGTACCATCGCATATATGCTCCGGTGGAAGATGCGCAAAGCAGGGCCCCACCCCCAATCTGGGGAGGATCAGTACCTTGCAGTGTTTTTTCTGAGTTGAGTCTTAGAGATGTACAGGTGTTACCCAGGCCATCAGGGTGGGCAAAGGGTGTGCCAGGGAGTCATGGAGGCATGGGCAGGAGAGCCTGGTGCATTCTAGGGACAGGATGGCTATAGTCCAGGGAGTGTCCAGCCCAGGGACCTCAGTGTGGCAGTAGCATACTGTCTCTCCAGAAGGGGGAGAGATAAGAGGGCCGAGTGTGCTGGGCCTCTTATCTCTTCAAGCCAGATGGACCACTGGCATTTAGCTGGGGTTGTCGGGGAGCCACTGCAGGCCGTAAGCAGGGCCTGTGCCTCTGTGAGATTTCTGGCAGTTGGGTGGCAGGTGGGCTTGATCACCTGTCCTAGGCAGGTGAGAGGCAAGGAAGCCTGGAGTGGAGGTAAGGGTTTTTCTAATGGCCAGGAGAGACTCCCGAGGCCACTCTCTTTGTGTGGTGATCAAATGTGATCCTGCCACAAGGGACTAGGCCTGGTTGTCTCCTGCTACATCTCCAGATGTTTCCCAAGTCACTTGTTATGGGACCAAATTGGCTCCTGACCAGCAGCTCCTTGAATTGAGCCCCAGCTGCCACAGAGAACACGTCCTGCGTTGTGTGTGGTTGGGCGAGGAGGAGAGGGGGCTGAGCAGATGTTCCCTCTGGTGACGGTAGGCACGCCTCCCGCACACACAGCCACTAGACACAGTAGAGCCACCTGCCTTTGCACACAGCCCTCGAGAGATTGTGCGCTGGCTGAAAGGATAAGAGACTGGCATTTACAAAAGTGTAGTTGCTGAAATGCAGCCTGGGCGCCGGGCACTTGGGGTTGAGCACACCCCCTGAAGTGAAGCACACCCACCCGGGCGAGTGGCTGGCAACGTGGACCCTGCTGGAATGCATTACAGACCTTCCTGAATCGGACGCCAAGTGACCGCTGCAGGCTCGCAGCTACGGAATGCTGGCACGGGAAGCAGGCCAGCGAGGCAGCATCTCCCAGCCGCTGTGCTGCTCACTCGCTGTCTCTCTTCCCTCTCGGCTGCTGTCCGTATTTGGAGAAGGATTACTGTTACAGAGGAAAACAGGCCAGATTGGAGGGCCTGTGTGTGGGGAGAATGGCCCTGCTTCCACACTCCCAGTCTTGTTTCTTCTCCTCCGCTTCCTTTCTGCCCTGCTTCTCCCTTCTTCCTCTTCTCCCATTAAATGTGCCCTCAGGGTCCTGCTGTGAATGCTAGTGTTTATCCAAGGGCAGAGTTGAGGCTCTGAGGCCCGTGCATTGGGCGGAGGGTGGGGTAGGGCTCACCTACGTTTTCTCTGTTTGTCACTCAAGCTGCCTAACTGGGGTCCCAGGTCAGTTGCTTGTGTGCCTGGTTCCCTACCAGTTGAGGTGTGGCAGTGTCTCAGGGCCAGAGGGTCACCCCCGTGTCTCGCCTCGCAGGCATATATGCCCATGAGGACCAGTGGGAAGGTCCCTCCACCTTCCTAGGTCTTCATGATTCAGGCTGTCAGAAAATGGGGAACAAACATTCCTCAGGTGCCTACTGGGTACCAGTGAGAGTGTAAGCATGGCTGTCCATGATCTCATTTAAGTTTTTCATGTCACACAGTAGATGGTCAAAGAGGTGAACCACTCTGCTGGTGTGTGTAGACACTCTGTTCTTCCCACGACCCTTCCACCTCCCCCTCTGGATTAGGTGCCACAGGGAAGAAGAAATCCATGGCTTGTCCCTGATCCTCAAGGAGGTTATCGCGAATTGGGGGCAAAATAAAAGACCCACGGGAAAGGGCTCAAAGCAGCATATGCTTGAGGCCCCAGTGCAGGGCCCAGCCCAGGACTGGTAGATTTCAGGGGGTGGAGCCAGGTGTCCCCCTCCCCCATAGAAGAATAAAGGAGGGACAGGCAGGATGCTGCTCTACAGAAAGGTAGCCACTGGTTGTTTTTGAAGGCTGATGCCATGTGAGTCTTCTTTCTTTTTCTTTTGGAGCAAGAAGTGTTGGGAAGGTAATAGAGCAAGAATTGGGTAGATTTGGACTTTTTCTCATGGGCACTACCATGTCTTGCATAACATGCCAGCTTGGTTGCTGAGTTGCAGGATTTCTGAGCCAGATTTGCAGGTTTCCTGAAATTGATCTTTCCAGGCACCTGAGCCACCATAGGATCTGATTGAGAGGAGTGACAGGTGATGTCAGGGAGGCCTCAAGCCCCAGCTGGGGGCAGGACTGGCCTTTAGCTGCCTGGGTCTTCACCCACTGGGGAAGGGGGCTTCCCTGCTCCTCTCACGTTCCTGGGGGCATAGTTAACAGGACAGATAGATCGTATAAGCTAAAGGAAAACCTGTCACCTATTATAGTTGAGAATTCAGCGGTCTGTGTTGGGACTCTTAGTCAGGATTCTAAAAACTATGTCATTTAAGAGACCTCTGAAATCACGCAGTCCCTTCACTTCACAAGCAAAGAACCTGGGGCCCAGAGAGTGAACTTGGGACAAGGGTTTGGGGTTAGGCCTTCTAGAACTAGAGGGGCTCTGTCCAGGGTTTTCTTCTGCTGTGTTCAGCTATCCGCCTTGATGTAAGTATTCAGTAATTTGATTGTCCAAGCCAAGAATCTTTATGAAGTCTCACAATTGTGTCTCACCTCACAGGTTCTCCAAACCTATCCCCAAATCCGATGTCCCCAGCACACAATAACTTGGGTAAGTATCTCCTTGTCCCCAAGACTAGAACCTGCTCTACCTGCTGCCCTGGCTGGTGGCCAGTGTGGGAAGGGGGCCTTGAAGCTCTCCCTCAACTCCTACCATTCATTGGCTTTGCTCAGCTCAGCCCATTATCAGGTTTCTGGTTACAGTGATGCTGAGGTCACCACAGAACGGGGAAACCTGAGAACAGTGGTGACAGGAAAGGCAGCCATGTGCTGGGTTTGTATTTCCCCTGGGGGGCAGTTAGATGTGAGTGAATGAAAATCCCCCAAACCTTATGCCCAGGAGACGAAGGTCTGTGGTCAGCTGAGCATACGTGTGTGGTTTGGTACAAAGCCATGGGCAGCCACGCAGACTCCAGCCCCTGACATTCATAGACTTACTTCCAACACATTTATTTAAATTATACCTGAGTATTTCCTCTTGCAGTTATATAATTTTTATTACAACAGCAATATATTAAGAACTCTGGGGATCTGGGAGTGGGAGCAATGTACCTCTAGTCCTACCACCCTAGCACAGCTGCCTTTGTTTTATCATAGTCCTTTGTCAGGCACATATATTTGTGCCTTGCCTTTGAGATTGTAGTGCATATCTGGTTTCCTCATCCTTTTTCCTTTTTACAATATTTTGTAAACATGTTTTCATGTTTAGATTTTGTGTTACTTCACAATGTTCTAGAGTGGCTAGACCATCGTTTCCACAACATCCCTCAGTTGTTGGGTTTCATTCTTCTAACCTGGGGTGTCCTTCTGTTCCCCAGCCTGGAGTAGGCTTCCTTGTGGCTTTCTCAAAGAGCCTGCTGAAGCGCTCAAAACAAATGCAATATCCATTTAGTTTTCATTAAGGGGAATTTTTTATATTCTGGGTCGTCATTTTAGACAATGCAAATTTGATATTTTTTGGCCAGGGGTTTTCTTGCTGAGGCTTATTTTGTGGCTCAGGAAAAGAAATAGTTACTATCCAATCTTAGTCAATTAAAGTGGATTGGACTAGCTTTGTTTCCAAACCTTGACTGATGGTGTCATCAAGTGAGGAAACTCATTGTTTGAAATACTGGAGGGTGCAGGGCGGCATCTGTGGCTCAGTGGGACACCATATACCGAGGGTGGCAGGTTGAAACCTGGCCCCAGCCAAACTGCAACAACAACAACAAAAAAAAAAAAAAGCTGGGCATTGTGGCAGGTGCCTGTAGTCCCAGCTACTCGGGAGGCTGAGGCAAGGGAATTGCCTAAACCCAGGAGTTAGAGGTTGCTGTGAGCTATGTGATGCCACAGCACTCTACCGTGGGTGATACAGTGAAACTCTGTCTCTACAAAAAAAAAAGAAAGAAAGAAAATACTTAAAAAAAAATATTGGAGGATGCATGAAAACCCTTTAATATGGCTGACAGGTGGACAGCGTGAGATGTGACTTTGGGTGATCTGTTTCAACATCTCTGTAGAATAATATCACCACGAAGTGTTGGGCTTGGTAGAGAGAAGCTCATACTCCTGATATGAAAGGGCCAAGTTATTAAAAACAAACTCTGAAGGCTAGAAGCTATGTTAACACTTGAGAAAGTAAAGGCTGTGATTGTAAACTTGACTCTGGGCTTTCAGCTTTTGAGATTGGCTGTTTTAGATTTCTTTTCTGAGCTATTTTACCCTATGTGGCCAAGGCAGCACTATTCATTGACAGACTTTGGAGCAGACGTTTGTCTTTAAAAGCATAGCAGTCACAGGCCAGCTTGGAAGCGGCTGCTGTGGGCAGACCCACTGGTTCAGATGGAAAAGTCGTCCCAGGTGGTAGTTTGCTGGAATTGCCCTCTTGATTGCATAGACTGAGATGACAGGATGATTCTTAAAGCTGGGACCCAAGGTAGAGTCCCCTGCTGACACAGTTCTCCCTTCCTACCGTCCTCTTCCTCAGGCTACTTGTCTGAGAGTTGAGAATTCTTAAGTCATTTCTTACAAAGGAAGGACCATCTTGAGCCTGGCCAACAGAGAAAGGGTGCTACTTTGCACTGATCTAGTTACGCCTCTGCTGGGAAGGTCTGAATCGGGGACAAGTCAGCTGACGAGTCAGGGTTAAGATTCATGGTGACACACCAGCACTGATGAGGGGCCTGGCTTCCTCTCTGCCTGGCAGGCTCACACCCCCCTTCACCCATTCTGCTCTATCGTCCTTACCCAAAAGGTCATATGGACTCCTGTTGTCATAGCTGGAAGGGCCTGATTTGAGTGTGATGATGATGGCAAATGTTTCTTTAGAATGTACTATGTACTGTTACTCAAAGTGCTTTGTACATGTTATCCCAATCTTCATAACTTTACATATCAGAAGTACTGGCATTTTTATTCCACACATTAGGAAACCAAGGAGCAAACTGGTCTAACTCACTTGTCCGAGATCACGCGTTAGTAGATGGAGAAGCCGGCTTTAAACTCAGCCGTTTCCCAGCCAGGGCATGCGCAGCACCCTGACACTACTGCGGTGCTGGGCCAATTAGACCAGCTGTCCCCGCCCTTCTCACTCAGAAGAACAAGGTCAAGCAGGGCATTTATAAACTTTTAGCTAGAGACAACTGCTAGGTTCTAGCCCCTGGCTGGGAGCCCCGCCTCCTTGCCTGTCTCTTCCTTACCCATCCATTCTCCAGAGATTTCCAGTCTCGTCACCATGTGCCAGTCCACATGGGAGATTCTAAGAGAAGTCACAGACCCTTCCATTGAGGTACCAGGGCCTGTGGATCAATAAGGCAGGACTAAAAATAGTTACAAAACATGGCACAGGTGCAGATGAAGCGCTCTAGGGGCTCAGAATGGGGATGTGTCCCCATTCCAGTGGGGACAGGCATCCAGGCTGGCCAGGCGTCTCCTGTGTATTCACCCACTCCATCAGTTTTTGCCCAGCTCCTGGCAGTACTGAAGCTGGGTGCCCAGAGCTGGGGAGAAAGCACGGGCACTCATAGGCACGTGGAGTGGCTGGAGATGTCCATGTCCACCAGTGATGTGTTGTGCCAGGAGAGCAAGCCAGAGGAAGGAGGACAGACATGTGCCAAGAAGCAAGTGTGGATAAGCTGGGAAGCCATGGGCAAGGTGGTGCGTGTGTGAGTGGGCCTTGAGGGATGGGTGGGATGCCCCAGTGAGGAAGGGAAGGACATTGCAGGTGGAAGGGTGGCATGTCATCTGAGAACAGCTTACACCGTCATGGGTTGGCACATCAGGAGGGACGGGGGGATTCCAGAGGCCCTAAGAAAAGAGCCCTGAATGCCAAGCTTAGTGCCTTTTTGCCCACAGAATAAAGTTGATGGTGGGTTTTGAGTGGATGTGGCATTAGACAACTTTATAAAGATTGTTCCGGCCACTGTGTGGTATCTAAACCCTTGGGAAAATTATTTGAGGCAAACAAACAAAAAAAACAAAACACAGATCCTCTTAGGCAGCTCAGAAATGGTGGCAGGGTTGGGAGGGCACACTTAGGGAGGTGGGTGTCGTGGGTCTGAATTAGCAGGGTTTATGATCAGCTTTAACTGGCATGACAGGGAGGCCTCTTAACCAAGGTGGAACACCCAAGAGGCCTCTTAACCAAGGTGACCCCATAGGTGGCTCATCCCATGCTGTGGTTAACTGTGCCCAGGAAGCAGCAGGAAAGTCCGAACTGGGGTTGGAGGGTCAGACCTGGCAATCATTGATACTGACACCTTTCCCATAGCGGGATCGGACAGACGAGGTTTATGATGGGATGAGTTTGGAAAACCCACACTATGGCCCTTCCAGCAGTCCCCAGGAGATTTGCATGTGACACTTCTGAGCAGTCTGTAGAAAGGAGGCTTGTTTCCCAGCACTTCTGTCTTCTGCCCCACTGACCAACCCCATGCTGCTCCACAAGGCTCTTTTCCAAGGCCGCCTCCAGCTCTGATGTTCCATAACTGTAGAAACTCACTGTAGAAACACCAGTAGAGGTTTGGCTAAAGTAATGGCAGCAGAATCCAGGGGTGGAAGACCCAGCTTCAGAAGAAGAAAGCCAAGGTCAGGGGATGATAGACCCGTGACGGTCTGAGGGGAGGGAGGCCCTAAGAGACAGTGGCAGTGGCCAGGTTCAGCAAAGATGCAAAATGCGATGTAGGAAGAGGATTTTCATTTGGCAGCAGGAGTTCAGCCTTTGGAGAGCTTTTTGTGGGGAAAAGGGAGGCAAAGTTGGTCAACAGTGGGCTGGAGAACAAATAAAAGGGGGAGGGGGTGCAGCCAGCCACAGTAGCCTTTGCATCCTTTCATGGCCAGTAGGTCCCGAACCACAGGATGGAAATAGGTGCATAATGAGCTTGTCCTTGAAAAAGATGGGGGCATCTGCTTATTTCTCTTAAAAGAGATTATTGTGAAGTTATTGCTCAAAGATGAATAAAGCATAGGACATCAGGTTTCTTATTTCCTCCCACTCCAGGCCTTAGCCCCAGGGCACAGGTCTGAGGAAGGCTGAGTCTCCTAGTGTAGGAAAGTCACTTCTAGTAAGGGGCAGTGACTCGTGGAGGCATCCCAAATGCATGATTGAGATCCAGCTCAGCATCTTGCTCAAGGCAAGTTCTTGAAGACCCTGGGAACTTTGTTTGCAGGGAAGGGGATATGAGCAGGTGATGTTCCTGCCATTACACATCATGCTGATGAGTCACAGGAATTTCCTAAGCACTGAAGTCAGAAGGATCAGTGCAAACGCAGGGGAAGGAGGCGGCAGGTGAGAGAGGAAAAAGGTACCAAGCTGGCTCCTGCCAGTGAGTAAGTTGTTCCCTGCTTTAAATTGAAGCCTTTAGGGAGGGGAGGGGCCTTGACTGAGGAAAATGAGGCACCAGGGAGTGCCCTGGGGGAGAGTTGAGCTGGAGTTTAAGGAGGTGATGGTTTTCCAGAGTGCTTCAGGCAGAATGTGCCTTCCACTCCTGCCAGGATAAAGAGGTGGGGTATCCAGAAGACCAGCAGCTTTGGAGAGAGAGGACAGGGGTCCCTGGCACAGGCTCAGCCTGGTTCCAGTGTCTTCATGCTGCTCCACAAGGCTCTTTTCCAAGGCCGCCTCCAGCTCTGATGTTCCATAGCTTGTGAAATCACAGGCAGGGGACATGATGATAGGACCTGAGCAGTTGGCTGTGCCCTCACACTCCTGAGTGTCCAGCACAGGCTTTGCCACTGTTTTGGTTGCAGCAAACTGGTTGTAAGCTGAAAGGGCATGGGGTTTTATGGGTAGCTTGGTTTGTTGTTTTAATGGCAGACAAAAGGGTTGGAATTAATACCCCAGGTGCTGAGGGGCTCAGCTGGCCCTCCTCACTTGGAGTACTAACCTTTTGCACAGGAGATTCAGGGGCACAGGTAGCTGAGACTCATTATGCATGGTAGTGGCGAGGGACTGTTTCCCAGCCATGTGAGCTGGGCCTTAAGATTGATCCAGGCAGATGAGGAGAGAAGGCCAGGCCAGGCAGAGGAAACAGCCTGGACCTAGACGTGGCAGCATAATGGATGTGGGAACTGGAGCGTGGAATCTCCTAGGTTGGGACAGAGCTGCTTTCCGCAGGTGGGGAGGACCCAGACAAAGCCAATCCATTTATGTTTTGACCTTTAGCTTTCCAGCGTCAGTGCTCCTGGCCTTTACTGGGTCCTGCTTTAGATTTATAGCAGAAAGTTAATTTCCCCCTCTTGCCTCCTCACCTTTTCCTTTACCGGATTTGAATCTCTTGCACATGTTTTTAATAGGCATCCCTTAATCCAAGTGTTGCCTTCTGGGTTTTATTCTGTTTTCTTTTTCTTAAACAAAACAGAAAGGCTATGCCAGCTTGGAACAGGACTCAAAACTGAAGCCAACCAATGCTTTAGGCTGGCAGGGGGCCAGCCATGGATTAAGGGCCCCATGCCACTCTAGAAGTCTGGCTGACACCAACCACACTGATGAGGGTGGGGAACCCAAAACGGCTGGAGCTGGAGGTTCCTGTGTCTCCAACACCTCTGCTGTGGGAAGAGAGATTAGCTCAAGCTCAGAAGTCTGTGCAGGAACAAGGCTCTTTGAAGGGAAGACCTTGGGCATGAGCCATTGTCTGCCACTTGAGGTGTGCAGCGTTCTCTACCTGGAGAAGCAAAACTGCTCTCCATCAGGACGTGTCACCTTACCCCTGCAGAGTCATCTCCCAAAGGAATCTCTCATAAAACTGTTTCTGTATTTGTTGGTAAACTCTTGAGATCAAGCCTGGCTGGCTGGCTTGATTGATTGGAGTGGGGGAGGGTTTGACACCTACCATGAGAGATTTCTTTTAAGATATAAGTGCCAAGACAAGCTTTGTTTGTTCAATAAGCATTGTCCATCCACCAGCCAGAGCCATGCAGTATATTATATTCCCTTTTTGCCTTTTCTGCTAGGAAACTCAGAGCCAAGTTGGGTACCCTTTCAGGAGCTTCATAATTACTCCATTCATAAGTTTCTCTTTTCCAAGGGCCTTTTTGTTTCTCTTGTACTGACCATGGTGTGGATAGGCCCTTCAGTGGGAAAGAAGGGAGAGCACACATACACGTTTTTTTTAAAACATGCCATGGAAGGCAGAACTCAGAGGTAATGACCATACTTTGGGGTCTACAGCTCCTGTCCCACAATGCCTCGAGGAAGCAGCTGAGGGGTGATGCGAGGAAGGGAGCTGGAAGGCAGAGAAGGGCAGAGGTGGCTCTTAGTTGTTTGCAGAGAATAGAAAGTACATGGCTGGGGCACTGCTCTGGCTCAGTCAGGCTTCTAGAAGCAGGGCAGCTCATCCAAACAGCACTCCCTGAAGTGGCACCCTGTAGACTTTGCCACTGGCCTGATCACTTTGCTCCCTCAAACTAGCATCTTCTAATGATGTGTCAGGGTCCTTGTATGCAGTGTTTTCCACAACACTGTCTAGTGTGTGTCTGTGAGTGGCAGTGGTATTTGGATAAGGGCTCTGATCTGCTTGGGAGGGCCTCTTAGACTAGAACCCCAAGGCCTTCTTTGATTCTTAGATTCCTTTGAAGCCCTCACTTCCTCAGAGCATGGTCCCAGCACCATGCCACACAGTGGGTGGCCTGCCGGCTTTTCTTGTTTTGAATGGTGGTCTGTGTCATTGTTCCTGGAAGCTTCCCTCTTTTCTCTTCTGCCTGGACTAAGCCCAGGCAATGTTGGACAGGGCTTTATGGTTTCAGGGTGAAGAATCTATTTTCCTTCTACACGCTGCTGAGTAAGCCAGGACCAGTCCAGATCAGCCAAAGCTGCCTCTTCAGGCTGACGCATGCCAGAGCAAGGGATTAGATGGTCAACTTCAGATATCTTCTGGTGGATGGCAGTCATTGTACAGACAGGAAACTGAGGCCACAGAAGGAGATCGTGTCCCCAAGGTCACACACCAAGGTCAGCAGAGCAAGCACCAGCAGCCCTGATACTCTGCCTGTCCACTCTGAATGCTTGGATTGCACTTAGATTTCTTTCTTTTTTTTTTTTTTTCTAAGTTTCCAAAAGTAGCATAGCTCAGATTTCAGTGACCACATTGTTTAGAATATAGCTTATCTCAGTGGAATGTTGAGGCATCGAGCAAAGCCAAAGCCGGACGTGGCTGACGTGGCTCAGTCCAACCTCAGGGCCAGGGCATAGGCCGCAGTGGCCTCCACCCCCGTCAGCCCTCCCTTCTCCATTAAGCAGCTTAGATCCCTGCCTTCGTCCTCACCTTCCCTGCTCCCACCTTGGGAAGAGAGGCAAGGGCAAAGAGGGCCTGCCTCTCTTGTGATGGAGGTTGAGATAGGACACAGGCTGTGCTCAAGTTCATGAAATCAGGGTTGTAGTAGCTGTTAACACTATGTAGTGTGGCCCTGCACTCCTGGAAGCTATCTCAGTCCAGCCAGTGCTGGCTGTAAAGAGTACTCCCTGCCCAGGCGGCTGGGGAGGGGGACATGGAAGTGGGAGCTCAGAGACTTTAGCTGGGTTGCAGGTAGTCTGGGCTGAGCCAAGATTGCCCTCCAGTCTGTCTGGAGGACACCTTTAAAGCTAGTGCTCCATGACCTGGTCAAACATCTAGAACAATAGTTTTTAATTGGCAGCAATTTCCCACTCCTCCAGAAGATACCTGCTGACAAAAAACGTCAGAGACATTTTTGATGCTTTGACTTGAGAGGGCAAGGTAGTTGTACCCAACTGGCACCTGGTGGGTACAGGCCATGCTGCTAACATCCGGCAACATGGCACTGGCATTTCATGGCTAGAGGTCAGGATGCTGCTTAACATTCTACGGGAACCCCCACCCCCAAATAATGCTCTGGCCCAAAGTATCAGTATGCCAAGTTTGAGAAACCTGATCTAGGATGTCCTGACTCTCTAGCCGACACTTTGAGTTGGGTGCAGGGATGTCACTGGCCTGCATCTCCTTTGTGGTAGCAGCATCCTTCTCACTGTTATTTTATTTTATTTTAGACAGAGTCCTAGTATGTCGCCTTCGGTAGAGTGCCATGGTATCACAGCACATAGCAACCTCAAACTCTTGGACTTAAACAATTTTCTTGCCTCATCCTCCCAAGTAGCTGGGACTATAGGCAATCGCCAAAATGCCTAGCTATTTTTTTTTTTTGTTGTTGTTGTTACTGTTGTCATTGTTGTTTTTAGCAGGCCCTGGCTGGATTCAAACCTACCAGCCCTGGTGCATGTGGCCGGTACCCTAAATGCTGAGTTACAGGTGCCAAGCCCCTTTTCACTCTTAGAAGGGAATTGTGCACCTGAATCCTCCAAGGAGATCAGGGCCACTCTGTCATTTGGTGATGGGGGCATGCAGGCCCTTCCCTGTGGACAGAACAGCTTCTGACTTTTCTCTCTTGAACTTTACATATCTTCAAAATATGGTGAACACAGGCCCCCCGGGGGTTCTTGCTCCGAGAAGTTACCTGGCACTCAGGGAGCAGGATTCTTGGGCCAATGCTGAGACTTGGGAATGGCAAACCATTCTTGTTCCCCTCTCATCAGGGCCCCATGCTGAGGGCTAAAGTGAAGGAGGGTAGATGTCAGCCTGGGCCCTGAGACTTCATGGTCCAGTTGGACAGTCAGGACACCCAGAGACAGCAGCTCACAGAGAGACACACCATAAGTTACCAGATGTCTCCAAGAGTATTTAAGAAGGAGCCAGAGTAACCCAGGGATGAAGGTTTGAGGTGAAAGAGTAAGAATGAGCAGAAGACTCCCTAATTGTTCAGCAAAGGGATGGGATTTAAGTAGATAGCAAACTAGACATGGTGGGCTTGGTCAGCACTGGGCAGTCAGGGTCAGGAGGTTGTAGCATTGATGTGTATGGGAATTCCAAGGGCTTGGCAGAAGGCTAAGAGGATGAGCCTGAGAGATGCTTCAGAGTTAGGCAGGGCACCACGCAGGGGGAAGACGGGTCGCCAGGGCAGTTGTGGCTCAGCATGGCTGGGCGAGAGGCGGGTAAGTGTGTCTTAGGAAGCAGAAGTGAAAGGCTATGATCACATGGTGAGAAGCCGCTATTTACTCTCCCAAAAGAAAGAACTAGTCCCTGATACGAGGGCAGTTTGGCTTTGAGGGGTCCCTGATTGAGACTGTACAGAAGGACAGTTGGGAGAAAGTCAGAATATCTTTTAGCTCAGTTCGTGTGTTAGCCACCCCAGCACCGGTGTCAGGGAAGTATGGAAAACAGTTTCTGTGATAAGAGATGTGGCCTGGGGTCCGTCTGCAGACGTGGCCTAGTACATGTGTTTCATAGACCCCGGGGCACTATGCAGCCCACGAGGCAGCCGCAGCCTTTCATCTTGCAGGGAGCTGCTCTCAACAGGTCGGAGTTTGCCAAGGTCATGCATTGCCTAAAACTGAAGGTCCCTTTGGGGACAGAGATTAGTGTGGGTTACTTACTTTGGGGCAGAGGTTAGTGTGGGTCACTCTGGGGGCCTCAGTAGAGAGGCTGGGAGGGAAGCATGTGGGGCGTGGCTGCCCAGGGAACAGCAGCAGCACCCAGGGGTTCCTCCAAGTTTGGCGCTGCCCCACCTTGAAGACTAAGTCCAGTGAAAGCTAGGAGGGGCTGGGCCTCTTTGTGCTAAAAACAAATGAATTCAATGGCTCTTTACACACACACAGTGGCAGGGTTTCTGAAATGCTCCTCCAGACTCCTGAGTGTTTATTCCCAGGATCGCACAAGTTTTATACAATAGAGATTATTAAGACCCACTGAGAAATGGGGGAATAGTCTTCTAGAGTGTGCAGGTGACGTGCATTGGGGAGCATGGGACCCTGGGGGACCCACTGACCTGGTAGCCCACCCTGTCTGCAGACCTGCAGCCCGTCACCTACTGCGAGCCGGCCTTCTGGTGCTCCATCTCCTACTATGAGCTGAACCAGCGCGTTGGGGAGACCTTCCATGCGTCTCAGCCATCTATGACAGTGGACGGCTTCACTGACCCCTCCAACTCGGAGCGCTTCTGCCTGGGCCTGCTCTCTAACGTCAACAGAAATGCGGCCGTGGAGCTCACTCGGAGGCATATCGGTAAGGGGTAGACATCTCCCCTCACCTCTGCTCCTACCCAGCCCCAGAACAGCCTCTGCTCCTGCAGGAATGGGGTGGGGACTCAATGCCTCCAGCCTGGCCCCCTGAGTAAGAGCCAGACAATGGAGTTCAGATTGCTGAATCCTTCCTACTCAAAGGGATAAAAGAGGGACGTCTATGAGAAAGGCAACATACGGATTCTCATACTAAAAATACCCTTAAAGTACAGATAGGTTGCTAAGTAGGGAATCATCTTTTGTTGTTTTCATATATGACTATTCTAGACAATTTAGAAAAGGTAGAAAGACAAGAAGTGCCCACAACCCACTCACCACCACAATTAACATCCTGCCTTCCGGCTCCCAGGTCACAGGTAAAAGATGGGTGTTAGTTTAGGGCAGAAGAAGCTATGTTACATGTCACAGGGTTTGCTTATAAAGTTATCATATTCAGACATCATCCTGGTGTCTGGGAGCCCACAGGGTTGGCCAAGGGGCTGGGGAGCTGGCAGGACGGCACAGTAGAGGTCCGGTCCCACACGAACCAGAGTCACTCTGTGTCTGGTTGTTTATTTTCTTGGGTTCTCGTGAAAGGTTTCCTTTGAAGAGAGAATTGATTCTATAGTAAGACAAGAAAAGTTGGATGGCATCAATCCAAGGTGGTGTGCTCATCATTTTCCAGGGAATGACCTGATGCCTGGGGAGGTAGGAAATGGCTCTAGTCAGTGACAAAATGGTCCTCACTGCCAAACCCCCATCCTTCCTGGTTTCTTTTTCTTTAAAAAAGATGCTAGATACTAATTCTGGGTGGCATACACAAGTTTTACTTATTATTTTTATTCTTTTATATATTTTATTTATTTGGTACAATTTTTTTTTTTGAGATGGGGGTCTCACTATGTTGCCCTGTCTGATCTTGAACTTGGGCTGAAGCCATCCTCTGGCATCAGCCTCCTGAGTATCGGAACTTTGCACATACTCCACTGAGTCCAGCATTTTCCACATTTTAAAAATAATTCTTTTAAAATGACCGAAATGAAACACATTTTTGGTCTGGGTCTTCCCACCCCCATTTCTGCCCTCCTGGGAATTGAGTCCCTGGCACCTGTATGTCTCGTGGCACCAAGTCCTGTAGGACCAAAAGCAGAAGGGAGCGGTTGGGGGGTGGGATGATAGTGGGAGTGGGGACAGGGCAGGGGACATCAAGTGGTGCATGGGCTGGTCAGCTCCTTTCTGTCCCACTTGATCCGTAAAATCCGGCTTCTTCCTGGCCCTCCTGGTGAACAACGGAACAGAGGCTTTCCCAGGCAGGAGGAGGGACCATCCCTGGCTGAGCAGAGAGCTCATTGTCAAGAGTGTTTATGTAACTTTGAGCTGCAGAGCCAATTTAAAAATAATTTCTGTCCATCTGGAATGGATTTAAGAGATGAAAGAAAAGTAAATGAGGTAAACTTGTGGAATGTTTTAGAAAAATAGACTGAGAGAGGAAAAATGGTATAGGAGGTAGCACTGGCCGTCCCTACAGTGGCTCCTGGGGTATCTGTTGCCTCAGAGGGAGCCCCGCAGGGTTACTGAGAGACTCTCTGAATCTCGCAATGGGAAGGGACAGAGAGTAGTGGTGGTGGCAGCAGCAGCTGACACTCATGGGGCATTCACTCCATGTCCCATAGGAACCCCGTGAGGGTAGGTGTCATCATCATCCCGTTTTATAGAAAGTGAGGCTCAGAGGTTGAGTAAGTTGACTGAGGCCCATGGCTGGCCAGGCAGAGGCTGCCACAGACTTACCCCGTGCTCTTTTCTCTTGTCATCTGCCTCCGTTAGCCTTAGGAATCCAGTAGTGCCCACGATTTCCCCTACCTGGGTTTTAGGCTTGGGCTGTAGGTCTTGTTTGCCCGGGGAGCTGGCAGAGAACCAGTCACTGGGAGCCTCCCCTGCCTCACTGCCTCCTGTACTGGCCCCAGGGCCACTGTGCGTGGGCAAGGGCACCCTGAGCCTAGCTAACCGAATCTCTCTAGGGAGGGGTGTGCGGCTCTACTACATTGGCGGGGAGGTCTTCGCAGAATGCCTCAGCGACAGCGCTATTTTTGTCCAGTCTCCCAACTGCAACCAACGCTACGGCTGGCACCCAGCCACCGTCTGCAAGATCCCACCAGGTAAGCCACACCCATCCCTGCCCTGAGGTCCTTTTCCGGGGCACATGCCTGGGTTGCTAGGCAGACATCATCTTTCTTACCTTGTCTTTCCCTGGTGTTTGCAGTGCCAACCTGAAGGTGATCTGACTGGGCTTCTCAGTGTGTAGACGTCTTACTGTGCTTCCCTAAACCTCCGGGAAGCAAATGTAGCATCTGATGGATTTGCCTTTAACGTGCCGGTGCTGCCTGTCTCCTGTACGCACAGACAGGCAGTGTGGCTTCCTTCCTTTACTCGTTCCTTGCACAGATGTACACGCATGCAGGGCACAGTGCCAGGTGCTGTGGGCGAATGGAGAGGTGGACGGGGCCCTGCTCTGTCCCCCCAGACCTTATAGACCTATGGAGTATTTAGAACAGGGACCGATGATTTTAATACAGGGAGAGAGGTGCCAAGCACCAGGCGAGCAGTGCAGAGGGGGGGAGAAAGCACATTTAACTGTCAGGGTAGGTCAGGTCAGTCTTCATGGAGAAGGCTTTGAGCCCTGCAGGATCGGCAAGCACAGGGAGGTGGAGGAGACAGTCCAGGCAAAGGCCCCAAGGCAATGGAGGGCAGGGCATGTCCAGGCAGTGCTGTGGCTGGAGGAGGCCATGTGTAAAGCAGTCAGGTTAAGCATTTATTCATGTATTTATTTATTTATTTAGAGACAGAGTCTCACCTTGTCATCATCGGTAGAGTGCTATGGCATCACAGCTCACAGCAACCTCAAACTCTTAGGTTTAAGCGACTCTCTTGCCTCAGCCTTCCCTCAGTCTCTTGCCTCAGGGACTACAGGCGCCTGCCACAATGCCCAGCTATTTTTTTTTGTTGTTGCAGTTATCATTGTTGTGTAGCAGGCCCAGGCTGGATACGAACCTGCCAGCCTTGGTGTATGTGGCCGGCATTCTAATCACTGAGCTACAGGTGCCAAGCCGGGGCAAGCATTTAAAAAGCAAAGTGGCACCAAACCATGGAAGGATATGAGAAAGTTTAGGGTTTATTCTGGGGAACTTTTGAGGGTTTTCTGAGCAGGGCTCACGAATTCCACTTGTGCCCCCAAAAAGCTATACCCCAGAGGGTGGTTTGGACAGGACCATCCTTGGAGAGCAACTTGAGGCAGGAGGCTGATCTGATCTAAAGCCTCTTTACTTAGGAAAGCTGGGCAGAAAGCCCCAATCAGAGCCCACTTCTTCAGGCATGCAGCCTGCAAAATGTGGTCTGGGTCAGACCATTGCCTGTGGCCCATGTATGGTGTCTTTCCCTGCCCATGAGTAGCAGATGACAGTGCAGTGGCGAGCCATGGACAAGGAAGACTTCAGAATGAGCGTATGGAATGGTAACAGTACTCCATGTTGCCACAGACCTTGTGGTTGCCTTTCCTAAGTACATTGATATCTTTGATCTCACTTGTCCTCTTCAGTTATTCTGGCTCTATAAGTAGGAGACGCATTGAGGAGAGCTCAGGGAATTTAAGCCACCTGCCTGCAGGCACATAGGTAGCAAGTGGTGGAGCCAGGATGGAGCCCAGGACTGGCTGACGCTGGAGTCTTGCTCTCTCTGCTTCTTGGCTCCACAGGCGGCTCCCGCCCAGTGTCAGCCGTGTTCCACCACACTTGCCCTCGTGTTCCACCACACTTGCCCTCGGAGAAAATGAGAAGAGGAAGCTCAGTTGCATTCCTGGCATTCTGCTTACTCCCTTCCCCAGCCCCACCCCCACCCCCATCCTCTTCATGAGGACTGAGTTAGCCCTGGTGTTTGTCAGCTCATGGGAAGTCAGAGCTGTGAGGACCTCTGAGGCAGGCCTCTCGTTTTACAGAGCAGACAGGGTCACAAAGCAAAAGTCACCAACTCAGAGTCACACAGCAAGATTAGGGGCCTGGTGCTGGCCCATTCATGAGAGTCACCTCAGCTCACCTTTGGTTATTTCCGGCATGTGCTTTTGTCTTTATTTTTCTGGCTGACACATTCCTGGCACTCAGGCAGTAGGACTTCAAACAGGAGGTTTATTTTAAACTTTATTTGTGCCTGTCTTTAGTTTTACTGTCTGGAGAATTAGACGCACACCTTCACTTGCTGTGAATGTCACCTCGACCCAGCCTTGTGCCCAGAGGCCAAAATGTAGCCCAGATCTCTCACGCCCTCCTAGCCTGGCACAAGGCAGGTTTGTGAGAGCAGCCTGGGTGAACTGTGTCCCCAACCCTCTGCCGAGCTGCCAGTTGGAATGGCAGGCCCACCAGCCTTACAGCGAGCCTATCTCTGCTGGCCCCCTCTGCTATGACACAAGCCAGGAGTCCTGTGCCCAGGTGGTCAGCCAGTCCCACACAGCACAGGCACCCTGGCTAAGGTCCCTTCCCTGTCTGTCCTTGGCCCTACTGCCCAGGCAGAGGCCTACCTCTCCACGCCATCTCCCTGTTACAAAAGCCTGACTTCTCATAGCTCTGGAAGCCGGAGCTTGCAGGACAGCCTTGATTTCCCCTCTTACATTGGTCAGCCTTGTTTCCCAGTGGGGTGGTGGCACATTCAAAGATTCAAGTGCAGGGGTGTGAGTCTGCCCGTCCCTCATGCTCTCTGAGCTGAGGCCGTGCCACTGGGGCCGTGGGAGTGATGCCATCCTGGGGGTCCCAGGGGTTGCTTTGTCAGGAGAGGAGCCGCCAGCCTGTGCACCCTTCCATCTCCAGGGCACTGTTTATGTGTGTTTGGCAGGTTGCAACCTGAAGATCTTCAACAACCAGGAGTTCGCCGCCCTCCTGGCCCAGTCTGTCAACCAGGGCTTTGAGGCCGTCTACCAGCTGACCCGGATGTGCACCATCCGCATGAGCTTCGTCAAAGGCTGGGGTGCGGAGTACAGGTCAGTGTGGCGCTGCCGACACTGCACCGGGACCTGGTTGGGAGCCACTCAGCACTGCAGAGTTGGGGGTGGGTCCTCAGGCAGAGAGAGGCGGGGCCTGGCAGGCAGGGGCGGGGGAGGGGAGGGCCGACCCAGCCCTGGAAGCTGAGGCAGAGCAGAACAGTGCTCGCTGGGTAGGAACAGTTTATCGGGCACGGTGAACACATATATCCCGTTTCATCCTCACCTGTCCTTGGGTAGGGACTGTGGCATCCTCGCCACTGTACAGATGAGGGAACTGAGGTCTCTGGAGGGGAAAGGGACTTGCCTAAAGTATCATCATGAGTGAAAAAGCTGAGCCTAGAACTGTGCCCCTCTTCTTCGCCATTCTTCATTTTGGGCGAAGATGGTTTTAGAATGACCCTCTTCAGGAATGTGAGTCTTCACCTCTCTGTTCCTGCCCTTCTCCGTGGCTCCATCTCTGACTCAGGGACACTGGTGACCCTGAGGAGCTAGGAAATTAAAACTGAGAATCAGGGAGTGGAGGAGGAGACTTGGGGAGTGATGAAGGAGTACAGTTTTCTTGCTCAGAAAAGAAGTTTATTAGTTTTCAGAATTCTAGGTACTGGTTGACACATGGCACTTATAACAGGTCCACTGAGTCTGCGGGTTGAGTTTCAGGCAGTGCTGGTTTGGGTTTAGAGACTCCAGTCCCTTCTTTCCTTTCCACACATGGATGGGGGTTTCCTGAGAGGGAGGGGCTGTGCACCCTTCCTTCTGTCCCTCCACCCCCGCCAACCCCTAGCTCCTGTGGCAGACGCCGAGGTGCCCACATGTCAGCTGGAGCCAGCGTCTTGCAAGTTACTCTACCCTTCTCTTCATTTTTCCAGATGTTTGGAATTCATTTTGTTTTGCAGTCATTCTGCACCCGGGCCAAACCCATTTCAGCATTGGCTCTGGGCCACTGTTTATAATGAAATCCAGATGAGCATGACTTATGGAAAGTCAGATTCTCATTAAAGGATTTCAGTCTGTAAAGTCCTCCTCTCCCATTTACCGTATTTCAGCTGCTGTTCTTCCATGTCTGCCCCATGGTGTCAGGAGACGTAGCACCTGGGTCTCTGGGGTCTTTCTGGAATCCAGAAAGTGACCACTTAAGCAAAGTGGTCAGACCTCAAGAGAAATTAGCCCAGGCCCAAAGGTCCAGCTGGAGAGACATTTTAGCCAACCTTTTAGCCCTGGCTTAAATCATTTAGGGAATAAGAGTGAAAGGTTAGAAAATTAATACTTTTTAGTGGGGAAGGGAAGTATTTAAAGATGGACCCCAATGGAAAAGAGCAAGGAGAAGTCCATTTGTGGACTGTGGTCTAGAGCAAGTGTCCTCAAACTTTTTAAACAGGGGGCCAGTTCACTGTCCCTCAGACCGTTGGAAGGCCGAACTATAGTTTAAACAAAAAACTATGAACAAATTCCTATGCACACTGCACCTATCTCATTTTGAAGTAAAAAAACAGGAACAAATACAATCACATCATGGCCCCATGTGGCCCGCAGGCCACAGTTTGAGGACCCCTGGTCTAGAGGGACATGCTCAGGTACCGTCCATCAGGCAGACACCCCAGAGCTGAGACAGTGAGCCCATTTCAGAAGCTCCCTGCAACTCAGACAAAGAGTAGGCCAAGCAGGGAGGGCGGTACCCAGGACAGCAGACCTGGACCTGGTGTGGCATTGCAGCCTCCAGCTCCAAGTGCTGGGAAGCGGCTCCCTGGTGGCAGAAAGCTTTCCTTGGGGACAGTGTATCACCGTGCAGGGTATACTGCCAGCACACCCAGTCCTATGTGGCCCACCGCGTCACTGCTGCCTGGCAGCATGCACAACAGCCTAGGGGCGGGTACGGCCCCTTCCCAGAATAGTCTTGCCCTCCTTCTGCCTCTTGGGCCAAGGAGAGTAAGGTTTCAGTTGTTCTCTCTGTGAGGTGGCCTAAAGCAGGGCCCAGGGCCCATGCCTCTCACCTCCAGCTGGCACCAGTGACTCCGGCCTCAGCAGATAGCCTCTGCTCAGCAGAGGCCTTTGGGAGCCCGCCTGCGAGCTGCGTCATCAACTAGCCTGAAATTAGACAACGCTTTGGGGAAAAGAAACGTGTGGTGTGCCTTGGTTTTTTCCAGTAATTGTTCCATGGCTTGCTCTGCTTGTAAGATTTTCCAAAATAAGGCCGTAGATGGGAATTATATCAGCACATTGGGAACTGAAGGCATGTGGATTCTGTCGGCGCTTTGTAAAAAACACCCTTCAATCAGACAGACACACGTCATCGTAGCCTGCTGGGGCTGGATCTGGAGATGGGGGAACTTACAAGTGCCCATTTGGTACAGATGGGAGCCAGGGAGACCTTTGCTCAGGTTGGAGATCCTCCACTGGGGGGCTTGTCACAGTAATTGTGCGCCTCTGGGGTACCCAGAATTGACTTTTTACGTGTTTAACTCTTTAAGGTCCACTTCCTTCCCCCTTGAGAGAACCTGATTTACTCCAAGCCCTCCCTCCTTGGAGGAGTTTGGCTTGGTAGTTTCATCAAGTTATTGGCACCTCTTCTAGGGCATTGTCTAACAAGGTAGGATCTATCTCTGACTTTGGGAGAAAGACTGTTATCAAAGCAGAAAAAGGTGTTCTGATTTGTGTGTCCTTCTGAACATTTTTTAAGTCTCCCACCCTCCCCCTTTCCCTATTTCTTGTAGGAGACAGACAGTGACCAGCACCCCCTGCTGGATCGAGCTGCACCTGAATGGGCCTTTGCAGTGGCTTGACAAGGTCCTTACCCAGATGGGCTCCCCAAGCATCCGCTGTTCCAGCGTGTCTTAGAGACATCCCGTGTGAAGGGGGAGGGTGGGGAGGGCGGGCTTGGGGAAAATGGCCACGTGGGAAGTGGAGAAAATTGGAACTCTACTCAACCCATTGTTGTCAAGGAGGAAGGTTTTCTTCCTGAACTAAAGTGGCACCAACCTGTTTTCCAAAACACAAAAGCAAACCCAGAGGTGGATTTTATAAACAGTGTGTCTGCTGAACATACCTTGCCCTTTGGTGCCAGCTTGAAGGGTAAGAAGTGGCTTCTGCTCTGGTGGCTTGAGTGAACAGAACAGGTAGTGTTTCTGCCCCTCCCTCAGCTGCCTTTTTTTAATGACAGCAGTCTGGGATGTCACGGTCCAACTGGAAATGCCCTTCTGTCCAGGACTGGATTGTAGAGTTCACCTTGGAAGGGTGTTCTTGGTAGGAAAAGCCTGCAGGGTCATAAACAGACCTCATGCCCAGCTCTCAGCGCTTCTGATAAAGCTTCAAGTGAACACTCCTGACCAAGCCTCACCACTACAGGAGACCCCAAGCCTCAGGAGCCGGAGGGACTTGGGATGGGGAGGAGGCTTGTCAGTCTCCCTCCCCTCTGGGAACATACTGATTGGCACATATTCAGCAGAACATGTGCACAGGACAGTGGGAATTGGTGAGAGCCACCTCTTCTTTAAAAACTTTAACATATCCTTTTTTCACTTTGAAAAGTTGGAAGGATCTGCTGAGGCTTAGTGCGATGCAGTGTATAGTTTCTATTATCACATTAATCTCAAAGAGATTTGAATGATGGTAAGTGTTCACAGGAAGCAGGGGGCCGTAGTCTCAGTATGGTGTTTAGGCTGAGGCCACACCATCCTGAGTGCGTCCCTGGTCATCTGTAAAAGCTCACTCCAGATTCTGATGCATACGGCTATATGGTTTATGTAGTCAGTTGCAGTAATTAAATCAACTTTATCATATGCTCTTTTAAATGTTTGTTTTATATTTTTTAAAAAATCCTAGGTTGGCACTTCGGGAAACCAGAGCAGTCCCAGCAACTACTTCTCTTCTTTCTCTTTCCCAAGGGGAAGCTTTTCCAGGTTTTTGTTGAGGAGACACCTGCCAGCACTTATGGAAGCTGAAATTTACAGAAGCAAATTCACCAGAAGGGAAAAATCTCAGGCCAACATAGGCAAATGAAAAGGGCTATTCAAATTTTTTTACACCTTTGAAAATTGCAGGCTTGGTGCAAAGAGTTCTGTCATCTTTCCCCTGGGATATGAGATTATCTAGCTCACGGTAGAGGAGCATCAGTGGCAACTACAGCAGTTATACTGTGTAGTATAAGTACTGCTCCCAGTGGCAATTAGGGAGAAAACTAGTATAAATTATTGCAACTGGAAAAAAGAAAAAAGAGCCTTCTTCTTTACTGGCCTTTTGCAGAATATAGCAGACAGAATTGCCACTTTCAATTGGTACTTTATTCTTTGCTGCTGTTTTGGTATGAAATGACTCGTCCCACATGTTTGCATGGATTTATACCAGGAAAAATAAAAGGATTTCCTATGGAAGTCTTGTCTTAGTCCAAGTGAAGGGAAGAAAGCGTATACTTTTGGCAGATTAGAAATCTCAGATGTGATGAAATTTCTGATGCTGTAGGAAGATGTAGGGGGGCTTCCTGGTGCTTCTGAAACTCTAGCCTTGAGGTTTCCAGGTAGGAGAGTTGCTCCCTGAGTCTCCTGAGGACACAGGAAGAGAACAGAGGAGCACCTCGCCAGATGTGTGAGTCTTCTCGCAGGGATGTTGACACAGAACCCAAAGAAAACATGAAACTCCTCGCTTCCTCTGAGAGAGCCAAGTACTGCGGGTCTGAAGTACGTGCTTGGTGTGAAATGATCTCTGGGCTGCTCCTTACAAGCACAGGAAACCCCCCAAACCTGTGTGTGCATCACACTCCCAGTCAGCTCCGAGACCCAGGGCACAAATATTCCCTTTTGGCTTCTTCTGGAACAATCCTGGTCCCTCTCCTAAAACCCACGGGCAGCAGTCTGCAGGCCTGCTTTCTCCACCTGCTGCGTAGACCATCCCAGGAGGCACACAGCGGTCCCCCAGGTGCTTGGGAACTAGCTTCAGGTGCAGCCCAGTTCTGATAATCCTGTCATCTTGTGGAAGGCCTGTCTCGTTCCATCTTGTGGAAGGTGAAGGGAAGACAATGTATACTTTTAGCACGTTACACACTTCAAAAGTGATGAAATTACACATTTGTATGGTGTGTTAGAATGTTCAGGGCTCAGACCGGAAGGCTGCTTCTAGGAGCGAGAAGCGTCAGTTTTGTGTTTTTCCAAAGGCTACTTCCTTGGCCCTTTCTTTGTAGACCAGAGACTACCAGAGGAGGACATGTGAGGAGATTGTAGGCAAGCCTACCTTTGGCATCACTGAAAATAAATTTGGCCATACTTAAGAGGCCGGGAAGTGGTGCCATTCCCATCATAGATGCTGCGTGGGTGCTTTGGGCATGTGTAATAGTGTCCTTCATTTAAGTTACAAAACTAGTTTCCTTAGGTTTAAAATCCTACTGTGTGAATGACATTTGTGTATTAAAAAACTTTTTTAAAGGACAGTTGAAAGGGGCAAGAGGAAACCAGGGCTGTCTTTTTAGCCGCCAGATAGCAGTTCCAAGTGTAACTCATTTAGGCAACAAGACCACATGTGTTGTCCACCAACCCCCGCCCCTGGGGTCCTGCCATGACATCACCGTTACCTTATGGCTTGTGCTGACACTGACCGAGTGTAGCTAGCATAGGGGCATAGACCCTTGTCTTCAGCACCTCCCAAGGAGCCAACTTTTATTTCCACCACCACCCCCAGCCCTCTTCTTCCCAACTTTATTTAGTAACTTAGAGCCTTCCAGCACATACGTACGCAGCTACCCAGTGGGTTTGGATTACAGGCCTGTGCTGGAACGTCATCACAGTTGGCCACCTCCATGGCAGGCTGTAGGTCTGACATTTTGAGACAAGCCCAGAGTTAGGAGCGGGGACTTTGACTCTTAGGAAGAACACACATGAGGGCAAGGCTGCTGGCAGACTTTCCGTTGTCCTTATGTTGTCTGTTGTATTTTTTTTATTGACTGTGGTGATTATTTTCTTTCAATCTTTGTTAATGTATTGAAATGAGCTGTAGCACATACCATGTGCCGAGTTTGTTTTGTTTTTCTCCATTTTCCCTTGGCTTCTTAGAGTTTGGACATATTCCAGGCTAAATGCTTTTACTCAAATCACAGAAAGTTTTCTTTAAGCAGTGTGTGCCTGTCACGCAAGTATGTGAGTAGTCAGGGGAGAAGGCAAGTATCTGATTTCATTCTTAGCCCCAAGCTGCCATCTCTGAAGCTCCACGATGGGCTCCACCAGGGCCGGAGTGCACAGTAGACCACGGAGGGAAAGGAATCTGCAGGCTGCTCAAGGGTCTGTTTACCAAGGGGGCTACACAAGAGCACAGGTCTAGCTCTGGACCTGGTTTCTGTGTGACTTGGTTAGAGATGGGAGTTTTGCCACAATGTGTCCATGTCTCCATTTTACCAGAAAACCTCAACACAGCTAAGCTGTATCATTTTTCTTTGCCTGACATACATGTTCCCTGTAGCACGCCTTCAAGGAATAGTCTTCAAGATGGGCTTCACCCTTTTAAGGAGCATCAGCTGCTTCTCAAGGGAGTGTCGGTAAGGAAAGCAGAATAATGTCCTCAGAGGAAAGGGGTTGACAATGAAGATGAAGCATTTGTGATGGGTGTTTCCAGCCGGTGGGGCAGTGACTTGCTATACAGGCAACTTTTCAGAAACGCAGCTATCTCGTAAAAGAACCTTGCCTCTCATATAAACTGGATCTAGAAATTCTCAGTGATTCTATAATGGATTTCCTTTTTTTATTAATGCAGAAATGTATACTCTAGTATATTCTGGTGTTTTTATATTTATGTAATAATTTCTTAAAACCATTCAGACAGATAACTATTTAATTTTTTAAAGAAAGTTGGAAAGGTCTCTCCTCCCAAAGACAGTGGCTACGGAGTTTTGGCACAGCCAGTTCTGAATGTTGGTGGAGTGTGTAGTGACTTTTTGGCTCAGAAACACCAAACCAGGCTGGCTACCTGGGTGGCAGCGTGTAAAAACTGGCAGCTCTTAAGTCAAATCTAGGCCCTTCTACAGAGGTTCTCTGAACCAAGCCTCTGTCCCTTCCGAGGGGCGAACACTTTACACAGGGAGATGGCGCCGTCTCTAGCCAAGAAGCTTTCACTCCCCTGTACTGCTGCTGCAGCAACTCAGCTGTTCCGGACTCTAGTTTTGGTGTGTGGGGTGGAGGACAGAACATGGAGGATGTTGGTTACCGTCACTGTTCAGCCAGTGTGACCTTTTAATATCTTTGTAAAAAGCATGTATGTATTTATAGTGTTTTAGACTTTTCTAACTTTTATATTTTAAAAGCAGAGTACCTGTTTGTTTAAGTATTGTACCTCTATCTTTAAAGATCTATGTCCTCTCTCTTGTAAGTGGCCTTTTAATAAACTTTTCATGGAAAAGCTCTTGTGCCAGAAGCTCAGTCTGATTCTTGCTGCTGACTGTAGGTGGAGAGAAGATTTAAAAGGGAGCCCGGTGGGGTCACAGGCTTCAGCGTTCTGGAGGACCAGGGGACTCTGTCTGCAAGCCCAGGTGTACTTTGATGACATGCCAGGCCACTCTGCCAGTCTTCCTGTAACACCCGCTGTCATTCACTCACCAAGGGCAACGGGCAGTGCCAGTCTAGCAGAGACAGGAGCACCTGGACTATCTGCACAAAGGTTAAGCTTCCCAGTTGGTGGATGTCCCTGTTCCCTACATCTAGACACTGCAGAAGTCCCATTGGTGCCATTGTTGGCAGTGCCATTTTGCATTCATGTCTCCTGCAACCAAAAGCCTTTGGGAAATGATTGAATGCCACCACCCCAACCTGGAGCCCTGCCAGCCCTCTCCTAGCCTGCCTCTTTCATTCTATCACTGTGTCCTAAATGCTACCAGATCAGTCTTCCTATAGGTGTGGAGGTGGTTTTAGATTCACAACTAACACATTTTCCACACTTTCCAGCTCAGATTGACTATTAGCTATTGTGAAAATTCATTCTGAATTCAAGCTCCCAAGGAAAAAGGGACTTCAAAATTGTTTCTCCTTGGTTGGATCTTACACTGATTCCAGAAGATGTAGATAAGAAACAAGGTGATTAAAAATGTAAGATGCTATTTGGTCTTTAAGAGTTTGAATAAGAATAATTTTGGGGAGAATGACAAAATGGCAGCTAGAATAATCCTTTAGCGTGGCCACTTCTATAGGAGTCTTCCTTCTAAGGACCTCACCAGAGTCCAAACCCCTCCCTTACCAGGAGGAGGCAGATTCCACAGTAAGGGCCTTTAGATTTGGCCTCCAGGAACTGGATCAGATTCCTACCTTTATGATTATTCTTGGGTCAGGTCTTCCACCTTCCTGCCCCTGAACAACTTTCCCCAAGGTTTTATGTAGTCTGTACTTCTCAACAGTAGACTCTCAAATCGGCACCTTTAACCCAGTCTGTGCCTTAAGCACCACAACTTCAAAGTCCAACTACCTGTTAGATGTGATCCAAAACCTCACAGGCTCATTGTACCTGAGCCAGCCCTTTCCTGCCTCCCCAGTTTGTATCAGCAGACTCTCCCCTCCCATTTCCCAAGTCATAAGCAGCTCAGTTCACTCTCCACCACGGCTGCCCTCCTTTGTGACACCCCTCCTTTTGGGAAGGTCCCGTTCCCTGAGCTTCCCAGTTCTCTTTAGCCCTCTTGTATGATCTTTTTCTTGGGCCTGCACCTCTTCTATCAACTTCCTTGTCAGTCCTCCCGGACCCACTGTACGTTCTCGGCATTCCTCCCTACCTGATCTCATCTACCCTTAAGATTTCAAGCCACATAAATGCTAATGACTCCCAAATTAGTACTTATAGCCCAGACATCAATCCTGAGCTGCAGACTCACACCCAACAGCCTGCTGGCTACTGGCACAGGAAGGGTCCACAAGGATCTCAAACTGACAAATTTCAAAACCAGAATCCATTTCCCTATTAAGCCATTGCCCTTTTCTCTGGCCTCTAGCCCCATTTCTTACCTGACCTCCATCCACAGAAGGCACAGTTGTCCACCACTCCCTCATTCCCCACCTGCTAGCAGTCCTGTGTCTCCCATCTCTCTTCTCTCGTACAGGCCTGCACTGCCCTGTACTGCAGGTCCCTCGCCCTGGACAACTGCACTAGTGTCCTGATGGTTCTCCAGCCTCCAGACTGCTTTCCTGTAAATGTGTCATTCACATTGTCCTAGTAACCTATCAGACCTTCGCTGGTCACCCAGTCCACGGCACACGCTCTGAGGTCTTTACTTTGGAATGCTTGTCCCCGTCATTTGCCCCTTCTGCCTCCTGCCACTGCCTGCTTCACTCTGCAACACAGTGACTTACGGTTCCTGCTGGATCGCCCTTCCTGTGCTCTTCCCGCTGCTTATACATCAGCCTCTCTTCCCCAGCCTACAGCACCGCCTCCCCCCCACCTTTAGACACACACCGCCAGTTCCCCTGGATAACTCTCAGTAATGCTTTGTGACTCAGCTCAGGCATCTCCCGGAAGCCTTTCGTGAACATCTTTCCACAGGCTGCTCTGCCACATGTTCTGTGAGTTCCCCGAGAGTGGCTTTCCATTTTATTCTGGTATCCCTGGCTTCTTTTGGCCACTTTACTTTTGCTAATAAATGACTCAGTCATTGCCCAAGTCTTGTAAATCCTGCTTTAGCAGTTACCTTTGTATCCCTTTCCACTGTGCTGTCCTGTAATAAGTCCTTACACGTGATTGAAGGAATACCATTCTTAATTTCTCAGTCCATGGCAAAAACCACCAAGATGCTGCACCTATTCTCAGCCTCAGAATCCTTCTCAACACAACTGCTAATATGGATGCCAAACCTTCAATTGTAATTATGGTTAGATGCTTTAGAGAAAGCATCTAAAATCTTTGGCTCCTCAATCACCTCCAGAGTCAGTATAGACTCCATACTACAGTATTTCAAGGCCCTCTCCAAAATCCACCCTTGTCTACCACCATTTCTCTTAAGTAACTACCGGGTTTTCCCAGCTCTTATTCCTATGCCACAACTTGCACTAACAACTTTGCTGCCTCCACTTACCTATCTGCCTAAATTCTTTATCCTTGCTCAATTTAAGTATTACTTCCCCAAAGTCAGTGGTTCTCAAAGGTCCCAAACCTGCCGCATCTGTATTTTCTGGGGGATTAGAAATGTAAATTCTCATGTTCCATGCCAGACCTACTGGATCAGAAACTTGGGGGTGGACCTTCCAGGTGATTCTGACATGATTTCAAGTTTGAGAACCACTGCTGTAAGATACACTAGACTGTTTTCCTCCCATAGCAATTAAGACTGGTCAGAGCACTTTTCACATTCTGCCAGGCACTCTCTTTTGTGATCTTGTCTTGCTCTCCCCTTCCGCCCACCTGAGTTGGACTCTGAGCTTCTGGAAAAGATAAACTACATTCTTACTCAAGTTGGTATCCTCCACTACACCCAGCTCAGAGTCTGGCACCAACAAACTTCACGGTGTCGGCTAGTCCTTGAATCCTTGCATCTGCTCTCACCAGGGCAGAGGAACACATTGAAGGCCATCTAACTTTGCCATTAGTGACCTCCTGAGAATCCTCCTAGAGAGGCAGCACTGGTGCAGGCTGGCCTCTTCTCTCTCCTAACTATACTGCTGTCTCTATAGAATTCCTACCTCAGGCCTTACTTAGTGCACATTATCATAGCCTTAAAACCACCTGGGCAGAGGTAACAACTGGTTCCTTCCTTCCTGGAGAGACAGGGAGGCTTTCCTAGTTAGTAAAGTGGGCAAGAGCAGTTACCAAGGCCTCCCAGCTTTGTAGCTGTGGGGAGTGTTTAGGCCTATCAACAGATATATAGAAAAGGGTTTAGAAGAAAAAAAAAATTTTTTTCCCCCAAGCCTGTGTTCCAAAGATGCAGTAGTAATCAATTTGTCCAGGTTTTGAATCAATACTTTTCTAAAAGGAAACAAAGTAGAACCGTGAATCACCATAGTTGGAATGGGGCTCAGTAGTCTTCCAGCTAAGGGCCTGTACTATTGCTACGGCTTCTTTTGTTAATTCTTCACTCTGCAAATCAGAGGAACAACTTAGAATGGAGCAAGATACATCCTCTGCTAGAACCTGACTCTAAATACAGACACCTATGTTAAGAGCAAGACTTGTGACGTTAAGGACAAGTGTAAGTAATGCCAAAATATGAAACTTAAGAGAATTTCGAAGACACTTTCTGCAAGAGCTTACCTGCCAAAGATATGCAAGGATGGATCACTAAACTCCAAGTGGAATCTGAGAAATTGAGAAATTCACCCTGTATAGTCAGCATTCTACTTTTATGAGACGGACAAATTATGGAAAAGTTAAGAGGGTGTTATTTTCAAACTAACCTTATAGTGATATGGTACTAGGGTCAGTACACTTGACCAGAGTTTTTACCCTTTTTCCACCTATTAAGATTTGGTACTTAATGATATAATGTTGTAGCTAAACTGTCCACTGTAAAATTTGGAGGAGACAGTGAAGAGCAAGTCTAACTCTTACAGCATCCACTAAAACTGTCTCCATCAATCACAACGTTCAATGAATCAGAACCCCTGACCACATTGGACACATGTTGGCTAAATTTAGCTTTGCATCAGCAAACACCCAAGCTCAGAATAGTTTGCAGAGCTCTCATCTTACCCTGAGACAGTGATTCTTCTAAGATTGTTTTTCCATGGCAGGCAAGGCAAGGCAAGGCCCTCTCTGTGTGCTCTCTCAGTGGCTATTGTTAAGAGATTGGCTAACAAGCCTCAGCAAAAATGTTTATCCCCACTTCTTCTCAGTGAGAACATGAAATTAGCTATATATCACATTTCACGTGTTATAGTCATTTGCAGGAATGGCCTGACATGCTCTGTGGTCCTTGAACCACATCCCATATTACTCAACCATCTAAGTCTAGCTTCCCTGAATCTCTAGCTTCTCTGAATCAGATGTGGCCAAGTTTTATAAATAGAGAGCAAGCAAACTGGTTCTGTCAATCTCATACTCCGGCAGGCTAGCATATTTTAAAATTATAAAAATATCTATGTCTTCATCACTCTAAAATTATTATATAACACATGGTTTCCACAGGGGAAAAAGGTTTACTGTATCTCCCTACCTT
Source organism: Nycticebus coucang (assembly GCF_027406575.1). Classification (NCBI taxonomy): domain Eukaryota; kingdom Metazoa; phylum Chordata; class Mammalia; order Primates; family Lorisidae; genus Nycticebus; species Nycticebus coucang. The sequence continues at coordinate 69,868,775 of NC_069785.1, forward strand.
CCAACACTCATCTTCGAACTTTGCCATCATATTCATCAGACACAAACCATACTTTACAAAATGTGTCACACAACAGAGAAAGCCAAGTCCCTTGTTTTGTATCCCAGCTGGATGGTCCATGATCACTTGTGGTGGCCTGCACATAGGTCACTTTATATAGACTGCGATTGTTACTGCTGTGTTAGCTCATAATCACTCTTCCCAATGGGGGCCTTTAGTAGGTATCACTAGATACCTTCATCTCAGGCATCCCCTAGTAGAGACCAATATCCCCAGACAGCTGAGGTCTTAAAAACGTGGTGAGGGTGGCGCCTGTGGCTCAGTAAGTAGTGCACCGGCCCTACATACCGAGGGTGGCAGGTTCAAACCCGCCCTGGCCAAACTGCAACAACAACAACAACAACAAAATAACTGGGTGTGGTGGTGGGCACCTGTAATCCCAGCTACTCGGCAGCTGAGGCAAGAGAATTGCCTAAGCCCAAGAGCTGGAGGTTGCTGTGAGCTGTGATGCCACGGCACTCTACCGAGGGCAACAAAGTGAGACTCTGTCTCAAAAAAAAAAACAACAAAAAACGTGGTGATGTGTATTATACATAGGCATAGTGGATACCAAAGTAGTGAGCTTGATAAACTCCTAGACTACTCACTACATATGTCTAACTAAATGAAGGACATAAAGCTTTTCCCCCTTGCCCTCCCCTACTGAAAAACAACAAAAGCATAATAATACACATTAGCAGACTGTATAAATAAATTATACTTTAATCACTCATCTTTGTTTAATTCACAAAATCAAGTTCACAGCTTTTTCTAGTCTGTTTTTCCTAACCACATGGCCTAATATATTTTCTAAATCTTTCCGTAGTTCAACAGAAACATGTTCCACCTATCATTTTGTAACCCTAGGTCCAACTTCCTTAATACAGTTGCCTCAAAAAAACAGGTGATGGCGAGGTGGTGGTAAACCATAGACTGAAAGTCCTTCTGACCAGTTTAAAAAAAAAAAAGAAGAAGAGGGGAAAGATTAGGTTACTAAGCAAGACAGCTTCCAGTGTTCCCCAGAATGCCTCTTCCCAGGTGTCCCTATCACCGAGGGGTTGCTCAGAGGCCCCTGCAGTCACTCAAGCCCTCGTAGCATTCCATTCCATCTGCCATCTGTTTCAGGTTCCTCAGTTCTAATAAGTGATACCTGGAGTGGGTATGAATTTTGTTCCTGCTCCTGACCTACCCCATGTTCCTTTCATGCTGTGTGAACTGTTCCAGAGTCCACACCAGGCCAGAAGCAGTTCTCAGCCCATGTGCTGGCACCTTCCCCCCACTGTGGTCAGTGCCATCTTAGAGCTGTGGCAGTAACTATAACAGTGAAGGAAAATGACATACATTACAGAAGTGTCTACAAAAACAGAAATAAGGATTTTTATTTGCTGTACTTTCCACTCTTCCTTTAAAAACTTTCCTCTGGCAATCAGTGTCTGGGGGCTGACCCACTGGAATAAGACAAAGGATAAAGAGCAAAGGGTATTCCCATGGGGCTCCAGTTCTAGAAGGTTACAGAGGGGCCATCAACGCTGCAAGTAAAACAAGGTGCTCAGGAATCCACTGCCGAGCATTGCACATCCTCACCCACCCCTAGGGTTGCTATTTTTGGCAGTGATCTCTGTTTGGCTTTAAAAGAGAAAGAAGGGGAAACTTGCCTTGTTTTGAGGGTATAAAGTATGACAACACAGCTCTGGCATCTCAAAGTATCAGGGGAGAACTCTAAGAAGAGTTTTTCATGATAATGCTAACACAAAAATCTCAGTATATGATCACTTACTATTTCCATGACCTACACAGGAATTCCTTTGAGATTCTTTCTTATACACACACACACACACACCTCTTCCCCGTAACTCAGTTTAGAGGGGTTTTATCCCCACCAGAATAGGAAACTTTTGCTATATTTATAATGGTCTAACTAAAAGTTCACACTGGTTTTTCAATTCTTCCTAGCATAAATTCAGATACCATACTTCAAATGAACAGAAGCATTTTTTTTTTTTCAGTTAGAGACTAACCTCTTGGCCACTGACTTAGGCCTCATCTATAACACAAATCAATTTTGCAGTTCCCTCTTTTCCTCCCCCTAAAAGCGTAGCTCAGAGCCACAAGCTCCTTAAATGGAGAAACCTCAAACACCCAGGAAAGCTGAGATAAGCCAGTTCCTGTGCACTACCAAGTTTGAATGTAGAGAATGCTACCTAAAAGGCTGATCAGGAATGGCTTGGTGGTTTTCTTCTTCAATCTAAGTAAATGATAGAGACCTGTGAAACTCATTCTACCCCCATTACTAGAATAAAAAAGGTATATCTAAGAAATTCTCACTTGATATTATCATTGTTCTCCTCACTCCCTTAAAATATACTGAGGGAGAAAAGATCGCTCCTTAATGCTCTACTAAAAACTAAAATTATACAAGTCAGGCAGCCAACATGATAATGGGAATTTCAGCAAAATATGACTGGACTGAGTGTGGAAGTTTTCTCAGATAGAGCTAGAATCCTTGTTAATCAAACCTAGTAAGAATAACTTAGTGCTCTTCATCAGAAGAAAGGCCTTCAATTTCATCTCTATCTCCCCCAATCGCCATCCAGAATGCTTTGGCCACCTGTGGAGATAAGTATGCAACAAAGTTTAGGCAATAGCTGAATTTCAGCTCGTTTCTTATGTCATACCTTGAACTCACCTAAAGTCTACACTTCACCCTTCAGCCCACTGTCAACATATTCTGAAACCACTGAATGCCATTTGACCATGACTTCCACGTTTAGAAATTTATAAAGGATATAATCAGAGTTGTGTACACAGATAGGCACAGCTTCCTTATTTACAAAAGCAAAAAAATGCATGTGGCCTAAAAGGGTACTGGATAAATTATGACATATTCATGTAATGGAATACCATCAACCATGTCAGTTAACTTGCCAAGAACATGTACTGCATCAGTGATACGAAGTAACAAAACAAACAAGAGTTTTCTGGCCTAGTGGTTAAGAAGGCAAACATTCTAAGTCTCAGTAGTTCCAGATCACTCAACACACATCTGAAAAATCTTGGTTTGATTGCAGCAACGATATTGTTATTTTATAAACATTTAATTAGTTATAAGTTAATATCCAATAAAAAGCTCAGACTACATCCCTTTAGTACACAAGTGTGACATGAAATTATAATAGCACTGGACCTTTTGTAGGTACTCAATAAATACCTGACTGATTGTCTCACCTTTTCTGCATGCAACTTTCTTTGCTCGTGAGGAAGCGTCGCAGCCTTGTCTAGGGGGAAAATATATCTTAGGAAATTTGTCTAATAGAACAAGAGAATCTGGAGTGTATGGGCGTTCATTCTAAGACCAGAAGATGGGAGACGGTTTCAAAGACATGATTATGGTGTAGTCATTACAGCTATTAGGAGATTTAAGTCTTCCAAATATTCCAGATGGAAATGATGTTAGTAAATTGGTAGGGATCTTACAGATTCCATCTTATCAGACACATTGAAAGAAACAGATGCAGGAGAAGAAAATGAAGAAAGAAAAATTTTCTCCAGGGAAAAATTTTCTCCAGGATGACAGTCCCCCAAGCAGCTAAGTTTCTCAGAACAGCAAAGATTGGAGCACAGAATCCAATCCAGGATTACAAAATAAAATGCTATTACATAAAAAAGATGAGCATCAACATGGGAATGTGTTAGACAATGGATCTGATTACCTTTCATTTCCTTTAACTTTGAAAATAGTCTTTCAAAATTCTCCAAATCTCCTCCTCCAGTAGTAAGACTGGCTAATTCTTGAATATCCAGATCTAACATGGGATCTGAAATAAGAATTTGTCACATTATTTATATATGTGCTAAATCCACAGAATCGAAGGCAATGGATGCTATGCCGGCTTTGATGAAAGTCACTAATGATTAAATGCCCAACGTGTGCCAGGTTACAGCCCCTGGAGCCTCACTCTGCCTGGCTGCTATTCACAAATAAATAGCAACTTACTTTACTCTTAACAACACTGTTATGAGGTAAAGTATACTATTTCAACTTTAAAAACAAGAAAACTAAAGCTCAGAGTTGAAGTGACTTGCTCCAGGTCTCAGCCAGTAAATGGATCTAGACTTAGGTGTTTCCAACTGTGAAGGTCAAACTCAATCTACCATAGTACACTGATTCAACAATAAATGACTAAGGTTTATACCATATTTTACTATATAAGTATTTTCACATCTACTACTGACAACAACTATATAAGGTGATTAGGAATTATATATGTAATTTCATAAATGCTGACCCATACTTCTGTGAGAAACAAATTTATTAAATAGAGTTCAGTTCTTTTTGTTTTTAACCTTATGGTATCCAGTCTGAGTACTGTTTTCCGAAGTTGCTTAGGTTCGTGTCTTCCCCACCCCTTTCCGTGTGATTAATGGTTTGTTTTAATGGCAGAGATTTTAGCAGGTTTAAAAGCCAATAGGAAAGACGGGTGCAGTGGCTCACGCCTATAATCCTAGCACTTTGTGAGGTCAAGGCAGGTGGATTGCTTAAGCTTGGGAGTTCAAGACCAGCCTGAGCAAGAGCAAAAAACCCTATCCCTAAAAAACATAGCCAGGTGTTGTGGTGGGTGCTTATAGTCCCAGCTGCTTGGGAGGATGAGGCAAGAGAATCACTTGACCTCAACAGTTTGACATTGCTGTGAGCTATGTTGACCTCAACAGTTTGACATTGCTGTGAGCTATGATGCCACAGAACTTGACCAAGGGTGCCAAAATGAGACTCTATCTCAAAAACAAAAACAAACAAATAAATAAAAGCCAATAGGAAGGATCCAATTGAGAAGGCTAAATAAGCTGTAAATAAAAAGATTATACATAATTTTTCCATCTTAATGTTTCTATTCTAATAGAACTAATAAACTAATCACTTTGAGTTTTCTGAATGGATTAACTTATAATCACAAAAAGTAGTTTTAAAAATTCATTGAACCCTCTGTGACATCAGTAGTTCCCCCAACAACATCTGTAGTTATTGTCAACTAAACTCCTTGGCTTTCTGGCTTTGGACAGCAGATTAGACTCCAGTTTCTGTTCCAGGCTCTTCTTGTTAGACGTCACTGGACAATTCATTAAACTTCTCTGGGCTTCGTCTCCATAAAATAACTTCTCTGCCAAACTTCATAACCAAATAAGAAAAGTGGATATAGAAGAACTTTAAAAGGATGAGAAAGGATTTATAAATTCGTATTATTCTTGTCACCAATTCTGACTACTGTTAACTACTATGAAGAAAACTGCAGAATACGGAGCCACAAATTGGTTTCACCACTTGGTTCTGTCTTAGCTAAGATGATTTGAATCAAGGGAATCAAAAAGAAAATGGTGCCCACATGTTTGTTATATATTTATTTTTCTCCCTTTTTCTGACAGCCATTGGCAAGGCTCATATTCATTTGTGATACACTATCAATTTTCTTCCCTTCTCGGTGCTTAAAGTCATTTCCCCCCTCAATAATTTCTTCCCAGACATCTATTCCAAGTTTCACAAAGCTTGTAGCCAAAGGAGGGACTTACCCACAATGCTATCACCTTGGGCATCTGTTGTGCTAGATGCACCTCCCTGATGACTGGAAAGGGATTCGGTCCTATCTGCAGCTGGCAAATGGGGCTGCTGTTTGAGGAAAATATACATAAGCAACAATTTAACAGTAGACTACTTCAGAACTAAATCCAGAAAGGTTCACACTTTCACTCCCTGGTTGGTCTTAGAGAAGCAATAATAGGAGCTGGAGGCAAAGAAAGAAAAAAGATGGAATAAAATCACATAAAAAAAAAAAAGGCTAGCATCACAAGAATGGAGAAGCATGAATCCTATGTACTCAATTTTGATATGAGGATAATTAATAACAATTAAGGTTATGGGGGGGAGGAAAAGCAGAAAGAGGGACGGAGGGAGGGGGTGGGGCCTTGGTGTGTGTCACACTTTATGGGGGCAAGACATGATTGCAAGAGGGACTTTGCCTAACAATTGCAATCAATGTAACCTGGCTTATTGTACCCTCAATGAATCCCCAACAATAAAAAAAAATAAATAAATAAATAAATAAAATTAAAAAAAAAAAGGCTAAAAATTCACTAACCTAGGAGTATTTTCCCTCAAGAAGAACTAGAAAGTGGTATGATTCTGCTAGACTATTAAAAACGTGACTTTTGGATTGCTTGAGCTCAGGAGTTCGAGACCAGCCTAAGCCAAGAGTGAGACCCCATCTCTAAAAGTAGCCAGGGCATTGTGGAGGGCGCCTATAGTCCCAGCTACTCAAGAGACTGAAGCAAGAAGGATCACTTGAGCCCAAGAGTTTGAGGTTGCTATGAGTTATGATGCCACGGCACTCTACCCAGGGCAATAAAATGAGACTCTATCTCAAAAACAACAACAAGTTTTTGTTTCACTCAAGGACGTGTTGTAGTCAAAATGTAAAAATGTACAAATCATCTTAGCTAAGACAGAACCTCATCTCAGAGGCTGATGAAAAAGATCCCTAGAAAGACAATGTGGCACTAAATAAATCACTCTTGCTTCTGGCATGCTGACCAAGGTAACCCTGGGCCAAACTTCCTGAGGACAAAGGATTGAAATCAGAAGCTCACTGAGGGCAGGGACCTTGCCATGGATTTGTACAGGCCTTTTTATACTAAAAAAGCACCAGCAATTTTATTTTCTATTTAAAGACCTAGAGGCAAGTTTATGCTCCAGGGAAATCCTAACATATTTTAAGAAACACTTTAGCAAAAAAGCACAGAACAACCCAAACTACAAATATCTTGAAAGAGCTTATTGCTTTAGCAAGAGCTGAACTGGTCATCTCTCAACAGGTGTCAGGCTGTTGTTTTAGATTCTCCTTTCATCTATTTTTAAAATTCTGTGCCACCTTTTAAATGGAAAGGAAAAGATGACAGGAGAAATTAAAAACAAACAAGAAAAAATATCTAAGAAAAATCTTTACCTCTGAGTGACGCGTCTCTGTTAGCCCAGTGCTACGGTTTGTTCCAGCCAATGAGTTGAGAAGGCTAAAGCCCTGATTCCTATCTGAAGAAAAAAAAAAACCCACAATCACTGAAAATTTTCATTACATTTTAAATTGTGAAAATGGCTATGATGATGAAACAAAGGCATCTTCTTGGTTATCAAATTTATAACTATTTTTTTATTTAAAAAAAATATTTTATCTTAATACTCTGGGAGGCCAAGGTAGGTGGATTGCTTGACCTCAGGAGTTCAAGACCAGGCTGAGCAACAGCAAGACCTCATTTCTATTAAAAATAGAAAAACAAGCTAAGCATGGTGCCACATGTCTGCAGTTCCAGTACGCGGGAGGTTGAGGCAAGAGGATCACCAATGAGTTTGAGGTTGCTATGAGCTATGACAATGCCATGACACCCTCTCTACTCAGTGTGACAGAATAAGACTGCCTCAAAAGAAAAAAAGTTATTTTTAGTTACCAGACACTCTCAATTCTGAATAAATTCATTTAAAATCACAGACTATTAGTTCAGGTCAAAAATATCAATAATGGCAGGGCCAACAAACAAAAGACCACTCAGTGGGTCTATTTGCAGAGATTAACAGCACTTAATATGCATTCATATTCCATTGTTTTAAACAATCAGAAACATTTTTAAAAATCAACACCATGGTATTAATAACAGGTGAGACAGAATATACATCCTTTTTGAAATAAAGCTCTAATTTGGATATTAATGAGCCATCTGCAGTTCAGGTTTCCAGTACTTTTCATGTTTAGATTTACCACAGAGGACAATCTGGGGCAGAACATCTAGAACTGACTGACAAAAGTGTAAGTGCCAGGCTTGATCCAGGAGTCATCCCCAGAACCACCTGGAGCACTTGTTAAAACCACCCCTGTATTCCGAGAGGCCACGCAGACTCATTGACTCAGCATCTTTAGGACAGAGGCCAGGGAATCTCAACTTTTACTAAGTACTTCAGGAAAAGTCTCAGGGTCAGAGAAATTTGAATAACATTGCCTCAGAGTAGAAAATGGAGCCACACTCCAGGAGTCTAACGGTAGAAAAGCCAAAGAACTACTCTTTCAAAAAGACAATTTCCTCCCGTCTCACCTTTCCTCTTGCTATCCCTTCCTTGAACTGTCATCTCTTTCTTTAAACTACCTACAAACTTCCTACACCTTTTCCCCCGCCAAGAGAAACCTGTTACCAGTATTCCTCCCCCAGAGGTATCAGGAAGAGAAATTTTGCCCTTTCCTTCCTTCTTCCTTTTACCTGAGGAGACTGGCCTTTTAAACAGGGCCAAGCCCTAACTGTGTGGCCTGCTGGGCATTAGCGGTAGCTTTTCATCAACCCAGGACTCATCCTATACTTTAAAGGCTATGTGGTCTGGGCACCACTAAGAAAGAGGCTGCTGCAACCTCAACAGTGGCAGTGTGGTCAAAGTGGCACATGTATTCCTAGAGCCCACTCCACTTCATCCAAATGTTTGAGTGTGCCCAACCCAAGGTAGGACCCGCAGGCTCAGAGACCCGAGAGGAGTAGATCAATGCCGAGCACTGCACGGACAGTTTCAGAGCCTGAGGATGTTTATTCAAACATCAACATGGTTCTTTCTTTTGGCCAACCTACAATTGATTTTAAAGCAGTTGAATGCAGTTACGCAATACTCAAACAGGGATTTACCTGTCACAAGGATACATGAGAGCTCTTACACTTAAAGCTATTTGTACAAAAGGCAATATCTGAGTAATAAACCACTGCTGTAAAAGAGCCCTCACTTTTATGGAGGTTTACTGGAAATAACATAGACTTTGGGTAATTTTCAAATCCAATTCATAAATCTCTCCATATTCCAATTCCACAGCTTATGTTTTTTCTCTGTTGAGCATTCTCTAAACTTAGGCCAGACTGCAACTCATAAAGAATAATGCAACACAATGTCAGTTTCTCCATATTATTAGACCAAAGCAGTCTACTTAAAATGCCTCATTCTTTATAGTGGCTGGCTGCAAGGAGGGGACCTGGGAGGGACGGCAGTGAGGAGTGGGAGCTAAGCTTGTCACTACACACCTTTGTGTACCTTTTGATTTTTGTTTCATATTCATCCATTATTCATGTATTCAAAAAGATTTTTTGAAATTTAATGGTTTAATGCTATAAATGTTTTCTCACAATAAAAAAATTGAAAAAAATTTAATGTTCCAATTCTAGTGTATAAAATTATGAAAAAGTCAAAATAATGGGAAGAGAACTAGGATAGTAGTCAGAAAACCTGTTTCAGTCTTAGCTCTGCTTACCTGTGTGATCTTAGACAAATTAAAATGAGCCCGTTACTACACAAGGACCCTTCTCCTCTAGAAGTCTGTGGTTTCATTAAGGAAAAGGGCAGTTTTAGCATCTCTTAACAGTAACTTGGAATTAGATGGGCTTAAGTTTTTTTTTTTTTTTAACAACTTTAACAGAAAAAAAGGACTTTAAATTTCAGAATCCTTTTAATGAGATTCACAGATGTTATGAGTTTATAATCAGGTTTCAGACTAATTATCAGCTGGAAGGACGTTTGCTGAGTATTTTCTTATAAACAATGGAGAATTTAGTCAGCTAATAAGAAAGTTTATTATGTCCCACTGTTTATATATTTTAAAAAGTTAGAAACATGCAAATTGATGTTGTTAGAAAAATAATTCATTTTTGTTTATCCCAAGCAGACTGCTCATACATTAATGTTGCTCAAAACACTGGCATTATTTTCTACACCTATGGCTTAAAAAAAAAAAAAAAAACCTCTCAGTTTTGCCTGGTTCAATGTTTATTAAAATTCTGCCCACATGCCCCTACTGTACAACTATTCTTCTCATAAAAAAGAATTACATAAATCTTTTTTTATTTACTAGATTTTTCTCCCCAAGATTCAGGGTCTGGAAATGTCATCCCTGTCAAGAAGGACTTATTCCTTTACCAGGTAGTTGTTGAAATTGGCTCTAGCACCTATGGTTTTATTGAAGCCACAAAATACTACGCTAGGAAGGACTACACACATTCACCTATTTAACTGCTGCTTCTGGAACATTAAGGATGCAGAAAGAGGAAGCTGTTAAGTAACTAAACTCTAGTCTTACAAACATCTGATGGAGTTTCAGTAGTCTGGTTTTGACGCCAGTGGAATCATAGACAAAAATGAAAGTACAGGCAGTCCCTGAGTTACAAACATTTGACCGACATATGATTCACACTTACAAACAGGGGCTATTACAGCTAATAGGTAAATGTACCTATTCCAACCTACATATAAATTCAAATTAAGAACAAATCTACAGAACCTATCTCATCTCAAGAAAATTTGAAATGTATAAAACTGTTTGCCTATTCTCTTTACAAATCTAAAAGTACATCGTTACTTTAGAAATATAAAATGCATTTCAGATAGCAATTTTGACCTAACATTACACGAGATACTTAGAGAATTTAAAAAACTAGGCAAAAAGGGAAATTTTAGTATGGGGAAGGAGAAAAGTAATTTTTTTTAAGTATAAGTATTTTTTCCTTTTAATTCTCCTGCTTTTCTCCCATGTCTCCGTTATTGACCAAAGAATATGATACACATCTGAATTTACAGATTTGATAAAGGATGAATTGGAGTCCTAGCTCCACAATGTTCTATCTCCAAAGCCTGAAGCACACGCTCTTGAAAATCCTGGAAGGAATGTTTAGAATCAAGTCAAAAATCACTCAGAACCATGTGTGGAAAGTATAATGAAACAAGACCCTCATAACCAGCTCTAAAAATAATTCCAAAGGAAGAGCACTAAAAATGTTCTTGCAAGGTGGCAGCAGAAGAGGAACCCTTCCACGGTGACTAATATGAAGAGATTTCCCATTGTTCATTTGTTTACGGATACTTTAAGAGTGATTTCTAAAAACAAAGCCTCATGATTTTACTCATACATTTATTCCCTTCTATCTTTAATTTTTCACAGTTCTCACTCCCCCTTTTTCTATTGTAACATTATCTCCCCCACCAAATTATGCCATATATATGCACACACACAGAAATCAGCATTTATCTTATTTATTTTTTACTACAACATTCACAGACAACTGTTTTCAGTTCCACAATATTAGGTGCTAAGTTAAAAAGAGGTCCAACTCACTCAGACTCAAGGAACTCAATTTCATAGAAAGTAATGTTAGTATAATTCTATGGTATCCTAGAGTTCTACACGTCCTAGAGATTAGGAAACCGGGGTCCGAAGACATGAAATCATTTCCTCCAGGTCACACACAGACCTGAACAGAACCTTCATTAACCATTCTTCTCACTAATTTGATGTCTCATTTTCTGTAACATTAAATTTAAATTTTTATTTAATCATTTACTTTACAAAATTTACATTAAAGGTACTCATTTCCTACCACTACTCTGTACATGAGTTGCAAATGATTCCTTGAACTGGAATCTGGGATTTCTGTCTTGGAATTTTGTTATCAAATAAATGTATGAGGATACATGTTAATAGATGATCGGTTCTTCACATTTATTTTGGGAAAACAGAAAACTGCCATATAAAAGAATTGTTTCTCTTATTAAAATTTGACTTAATCATCATCTACCTCCATTATAACGGATTAAACTATAATAAATAAACTGAAAATAAACTCTCTGGGCTTTTGAAACCAAATTCTATAATTATTACTTACGACTGGGGGGTCAAAGTTATAATTTTGTAATATTTGTTTGATCTTTCACTGATTAGAAACAGTAAAAGATCACAGCATTTCCTTTCCTTGTCCTTCACTCCACTGTGATATTTGTCAAAATACCCAATGAGTACCCAAGAGTCACCAATGCAGAATAAACCCCGACATCACTTGTCAGTGTTCAGATGACAAAGCCAGGGACAGTCTTGGGGTAACATTAAACTTTAAACTGTGTATAACATTACCTTCCTGGGTGAAACAGTAAAGAACAACTTATGTAAAACACAAAATCAACTCATCAGGCTTCTGGCAACCATCTTCTTTTCCTTGCCCCAAAACCAACTCTTACAATGTGCCTCCCAAGTTCAAGGCACAGTGTTGAACGTGATGCCTAGATCATTTGGATTTGTGATGAGACTTTTTGATGGTCCAGACAAATCGAAAGATAAGACAATCTCCCTGGAGACCAAAGGGAGGAGTAGGGGAAGAAATCAACTTTTAAAATTTGTCACATTTGGCAAAAAGCATTGACTCAGTTTCTTCTTTCACAGTAACAATAAAGAGACATCAAATTATAAATGACAGACACAAATGGTTGATTTCTATAGCCATAAACCAGGTTCTGACAGGAACTATAAGTAATTCAATTAAGCAGCTGAGATTTTATCTATATCCCTTTCCTTGACCTATAGCCAGACTTTTAGATTGAGGAAATTTAAAGAAAGACAATATAGAAAAGGTTATATAGTAAGCAAACTGATATTTCTAGAGATACCTAAAAAGCACCACTCAGTCGTAAAAGCAGTTTTAGCTACTTCATTTCCTAGACCATTTGAAATCAACCCTTTAGCACACAGTGGAAAATGACTTCCCTAGAAGACTGACCTTAACAATGAATACAATGGCATCTAGGATTTCCTTTAGAGTAGAGCTTAGTACAGACAACTAGATCCTTCAGCTTACTGTTTCTCAACCATTCATTATGGCCTGTGTCAGGAGTCTCTTTAGGCATCTTTTCCCCCTAATTGTGGCATACCCTTCACACTGAAATATTAATAACACAGAAATATGCTATATATATTTTTATGTACCATACATTTATCTGTGCTTTATACACAAAAAGTGTAAGATTTTTTTTTGTTGTTGTTCCCGAAGAATCAATGTTCATCCTTTTGGGAGCAATAAAACCCTTTTTAAAAATTCATGTTTTAGCTTATGAAATAAGACATTGGTAGAGCCAAGAATATAAAACTAAGTTACCAGTTAATACAGAAGTTATATCTATCAGGAAGATTTTTAAATCTCTTTCTAGGATAGTAATTTGCTTATGACTATAGTACTATAATTTAGCCTACTTGCTCTTAAATTTGATATTAAGTAAAAAAAAAAATTAACAGCACCTACTATGTATAAGAGTTATATAACTCAAACTGAAGAGAATAATATGTTGTGAGTACCAAGTAAAATAATTTAAAATAAATATGAACTATCTTTCCCTTACAAAGAATGAAAAATATTTATTAAATTAATTTTCCCCAAGCCTTATCTGTACTTTGGCTTAAGCACAGAAATGATGGGAAAGAATTAGTATCCACACCATTTCAGACAGCCTATTTAGAAGTATTTATTTAAAGGCAATAAGCAAAAAAGCCCCAAATTTCAAATATCATCATTACTTCCAGTGAGTCTCATTAAAATGCCAGAGCACCTAAGCTCAGGGAGGTCAGAAGCTAATGAATTCCTCTGGCTCTGCCAGTGATTTCCCAGGCAGCCCAGGTAAATTACCTAACTACTCTGCTCATCTCTCTAACCAGGCAATAATGGAAACCAACACACTATAACAGAAAAACACATAACTCTCCTAGTCAGGAAGATCAGCCATCTGGTCCCACCTTAGCTACAAATTCAAGGCAAGTCACAATTCCTTCCCTGGGAGGTCTTTTCTTGTATGGAAAAGGAAGAAGTCCTACCAGATGCACACATGAAGATTCTATGTTCTAAATCCTTTAGCCTGGCTAATTCACCTACACCATTATGCCAAACAAAACAATCCTCCTTATAAAGTTCTTTGTAAAATTTAATTTAATTTTTTAATTTTTCTCCCTTATTAAGTTCTATAAAACACAAATACATAGAAGCTGGGTCAACCTAACTATTAGAAGATCTAGGAGAAAAAAATATTGCATAGAAAAATATTGGGAAGAAAAAATAAGACTTCTTTCTAAGACAACAGCCTCAAAAATTTAAGCCAAGTACCTCCTAACTTGAATTAGGTTCAACTGTCATTGATGAAAATTCACTGTAGCCTTGTTTTGAACCATATCTATCTACTTTCTGCCTGGATCATCTCCTAGTGCAAATTATTCCATAAATTACAGTTCAGTAATGCCTTCATTTTAATTTCTAATTAGTAAACCACTTTAAGTTGTAGGGAATGTCCCTCAGTTATAGCAATATGAGATTTGGGAATCAAGTCCATATTTGGCTATGGCAAATCAAGTCCATATATGCCTATAATACAGATTTCAATTAAGTTTCTTCTCAGCTTTGGTCTTTCCACACTTATGTTAGACAATCCCCATTCATCCCATTCCCTTGATCACTTCAGAGTTACCCTGAGCTAAAGTTCTTCCAGTTCTGTTGGAATTTTCTTTACCTCCTAGGGAGACTGGGAAGAAGAATGATTGAAATGAAAGCTAGTAATAGGATAGAAGCTGGGGGAAAATACATTATTGGCAGATAAAATTTTCACTGCTCTCCTTGGCATTATGACACAAAGTAAAATAAATACCTTTTCCCAAACTATCAGCATAAAAAGATATTCTGTCTGCTGAGAATTACTGATATCTCTGTGTAATTTGTTTTTTTAATGAGACGGGGTCTCCCTCTGTTGCTCAGAGTGCTATGGAGTACAATGATGCAATCATAGCTCACCAGAGCCTCAAATGCCTGCACTCAAGTGATCCTCCTGCCACAGCCTCCTGCACAGCTAGGACTACAGGTGTATAAAACCACATCAGGCTAATATTTTTTTTTAACGTTGTAGAGACGGTGTCTCTCTATGTCGCCCAGGTAGGTCTTAAACTCCAGGCCTCAAGCGAACCTCCTTCCTCAGCCTCCCAAAATGTTGGGATTACAGGCGTGAGCCAATAGGCAGCTAAGTACTTTGTGATGCCATCTAGATGCAATTATAATAAAGATAAATAAAGTCTGTGTGAGAATATCAGTAGACTATGATGGCGTCACAAAGTACTTTGCCTATTACTTAAGCATTCAAACAAAAATGGTAGATGGTCATCTGGTAAAGATGTCACAAAAGCCACTCCTATACTGGATGAGAAAGACTAGCTCAAAAATTCTTAACAGTTTTCTATTCAATGCAGTCAAGAGGGTACATCCTATCAACCCTTTGGTAACGGTGCTTTATAGTTAAGTGACTCTTGATGGGAGCCAGGAAAATCAACATCTTCAGAGGACATGTGTAGCATATGATATGCACTCCACTGGTCTCAGCTGAGAATCATTATATTAAATTACTCCTAAAATCTCCTCTCAGTATCACAGCCTACTGATATTCTCACACGGACTATCTTTATTATAAGGCAAGTATCTTAATTCTCAGCAAGTTCAATAAAGAGATGATCCTGCCAATAATCTGTCATTGTTCAATGAGTATTTTTTTCACTACTGTTGTCCTCTATCCTACTTCTGCCAGGATCACGCCCAAGACCTCATTATTAATAGTAACTACAACCCCACTGTAATCTCAACTTTCTGCATCAGGTATTCTTCCAGCTCCTTCCCTCCCTATAGTGCCTCACCCCAACTATTCTTCAACTCCACCAGAACCTTGAAACTACCACTTTTCACTAACCCACTCTTACTGCTTTCCATTCACCCCTTCTTACTCAGTTTTAATTCCATGGCCCATCGTCTAATTAATCTCTTATGTATGTTATATAATCCCTTGCCTCTCTCTTTCTATGACATACTCACTTGGTAAAAGCAAACTGACTACTCCATGCCTGCACCCATGTAGCTTAAAGTAGCTGAGGTATGAACAAGTGAATAAACACACACAGCCACGCTGCCTGACATTGAATTTGTAATCCCAGGTTTCAAGGGGGCCCCTTATGCTGCCTGGCAATCATACCTGGCACCTGTAGGTTCATTCACTCTCTCACTCTCCCAGATGACTATTTCACATTTTCTCCTCTCTCCTCCTGCCCTCAGTTGATAACCTGGCTTCTTACTTCCCTGGGAAAAATGAAGAAACTACCACAGATCCCATGCCACATCTCCCCACTGGCCACTTTTGGACTTACACACTCCCTTTCCTTCTCTTTAAAGATTTACTTTCCTCCTCCTGTGCAAAGCCAGTCCTCCACTTCCACGCTCGAGCCCATCCCTCTATCCCTATTCTAGGACATCACTCCAACACGTCTCCTTTCTCTCACCTACTTCATAGGTTTTTTGCTGTCTACAGGATCTTTCCCATCAGCTTACAAACATGCTGTTCTTATTCTCATCTTAAAAAATAAAAACCTCAACCACACTTTTTTCACCGGCTCCCACCTATTTCTGTGCTCACCTTTCCTGCAAAAATGTTCAAAAGTGTGCTTCACAGTCCCTATTTCCTACTTTTCTCCTTCTAATCTTTTAAACTTACTTCACCAAAACTGCCCTTCAGAGTCATGAATGACCTCCACGCTGCTATATACAAAAGTCAATCTATCTAACATGACCCACTGGCATAGCTGACCACTACTTCACACCTTGAAACACTCTTCGCTTTTCTTCCAGGCTCCACACTCTATTGGTTTTCCTACCTCCCTGGCCATTCTTTCTCAGTTTTCTTTGCTGGTTCCTTCTCTTCTCCCTATCCAACTGTCCTTGATCCTCTTTCTCTACTATATCCATAATTACTCCCTTGGTGATCTCATCCAGCATCAAGGTTTTAAATGCCATATATTAAATACAGTAGAAACTCTGTAAGCTGACCACCCAAGGAACTGTAATGAACTGAACAACATACACAGGTGGTCAACATAAGGAACTAGGCCTACTGTACAGATACATACATGTGGTGCATGTCCGGTCTATGAAATTAGGTCAACTTAAGGAGGTGGTCAATGTAGGGACATGGTCATTACGGAGGTTCTACTATATATGCCTCTCTTTCCAAACTCCACACATCTCGCCAACGGGATGTCACCCTGTTCCTCAAAGTTTGCTCCTTCTGCAGCTTTCTCATTTCACTAATGGCAACCAATGTTTCAAACTGCTCAGGCCCAAATGCTAGAGTCTTCCTTGATGTTGTCGTTCTCTCATACCTCACACCCAAATCATCAGGAAATCACAGTAGCTCTACCTCAAAACATATCCAGAATTTGACTTTTTCTTACCCCTTCCATTGCTACAACCCTCATCTGGGCTGCCACTATCTCTCACCTGGGATACTGTAATAGCCTCCTAAGAGATTTTGGTTCCTCTTCATCCTCATTATCTATTCTGCACACGGCAGCCAGAGAGATCTTCTTAGACTTTACGTCTGATCGTGTCACTCTTCTACTCAACACTCTGCAAGAGCTCCCCAATTTAGCCTGAATCAATGTCAATATTACTAGAATGGCCTACAAAGCCCAGAATAATCTGGTCCTCCTTTACCTCTCTCCTTCTTAGCTACAGTGAGTCTATCGATATTCTTCAAAAAGATCAGGCATACTCTGAATCTAGGGCCCTTGCTGTAGCCATTCTCTATGCGTGGTGTGCTCTTTCCCCAGCTACCCTCATGGTGAAATACCTCATCTCCCTGCTCAAATCTCAAGCTCTCAAGAAGACCTACCTTCATCGCTTTATTCATATAAATGCTAAATCTAAAAAAGCAATCTAAAAAACTGTGTAACTTATTATTTATGTTATTTACTGATTAAAGCCTCCCACCAGAACAAAAGCTTCACAAAGATGGAAACTGTTTTCCTTTTATTTACTGATGTATCCTAAGCACACAGCAAGTGTTCAATAATCATTGTTTTTAAACGAATGAATGAACACCTGAAATGAGAACCCAAATTATGGACAAGGGATTTGAAGCCAATAGAAGAGAACTCAGATGGCCCAGACACACCCAGAGTCTACATTATGGCCCTACACAATTACCTACTTATAAAGGCTGTATTATTTCTTTCAGATCTCAAGGAGGACTGTTTAACACAGCACTGGTGATCCTTTCATGATACTAAACCATACTATCAAGAAGCACAGGGGAAGTATGTAGAGGAAGTGTCCATTACTTTTACCTTTTCCCGGAAGTAACTCTATAGTGGGCAGGATCCTACCTTCTTCCTCTGGCTTTGCATGTCAGAGGAGTCATGAAACTATGGATTTAAGAATGAGAGGTAGCAAGTCAGCCAGGGGGCTAATGCAGCTTTCAAAATCCTGAACAGACTCCTGTGGATTAAGCACAGACTCTTACAAGTTAGAATCAGATGATTACAACTTATGTCAGTGGTTCTCAACCACGGCTGCATATGTTAATCCCTGAGGCACTTAAAAATTACTGCGGCTCCCCCTTCCTTCTCATATAAATGTTCTGTCTGGGTGAGGCCAACATAGTACAGGTCAGGGGCCTTAAGGTCGCAGATTACCCATCCCTGGCATAAGTTTTAAAAGCATCCCAGTTTATTAAAGTTCTCCAGGTGATTTAAATGTGCAAACAAGTTTGAAGACTGATGAGCAATGTGACTTTGAGGAAAGTATTTGACCTCTTTGAACCCCTCATACGGATATTCTGAGGATTAAATAAGATAATGTATCTTATTTAACCAACTTGTATTAGTATGTTCTCCACCTCTCCCTCTTCTAACACCACTAACATCTTTTCTGCCATTACATTTATCACCATTAGTGGTATCATTTCCTTTCTTTCTTTCTTTTAATTGCGGTATCATTCACACATTACAAAATCCAGTCTTTTTAAGTATATGATTCAGTGGGTCTTAGTATATTCACAAGGTTGTGCAACCCTTATCACTATCTAATTCCAGAACATTTTTATTACCCCCAAAAGAAACTCCATACCCATTAGCGACCTCTTATAGCCTCTGGGAACCACTAATCTACTTTCTATCTCTATGAATTTAACTATTTTGGACATTTCATATAAATGAAATCCTACCAAATGTGGCCTTTTGTGCCTGGCTTTCACTAAGCACATTTTTAAAATTCATCCACATCATAGCATGTATCCCTGCTTCATTTTTGTTTGTTCATTTTCTTTTGTTTTTTGAGACAGGGTATCTCTGCTGCCTAAACTGGAATGCGGTGGTGCCATCACAGTTCACAGCTATCTCAAACACCTGGCCTCAAGCAATCCTCCTACCTCAGCCTCCCAAGGAGGACTACAAGTATGTGCCACCATGCCTGGGCTAGTTTTTTTATGTTTTGTAGAGATGGGGGTCTTACTATGTTGCTCGAGCTGATCTCAAACTCCTGGGCTCAAGTAATCCTCCCACTTTAGCCTCCCAAAGTGCTAAGTTTACATGCCAAGCCCATACTACATTTTTATGATTGAATACTTTCTCATTGTACAGCTATGCCACATTTTTTCCCAGCAGTTTTTCCTACTTTTTGCTATGAGCATTGTTATCCAGTTTTTTGCATACGCATGTTTTCAGTTCTCTTGGGTAATATATACCCAGGAGTGAACTGCTGGGTCATATGGCAATTCCATGTTTAACTTTTTGAGCAGCTACTATTTTCCCAAAGTGGCTATAACATCATTTAACATTACTACCAATGTATATGAGGGTTCTACTTTCTCCAAATCCCCAAGAACACTGGTTATTATCTTCTTGTGTGTGCTAAGTTGAAAATGGACAGAAAAGATTTGTTCCTGGCCATCGTAATGGGTGTGAACTGGCATCTCATTCTATTGTGATTTGAAGGTCCATCATGACTAATGATATTAAACATCTTTTCACGTGATTACGGGGTCACTGGTGAATCTTCACTGGAGAAATATCTATTCAAATTCTTTGTTATTTATTTTATTTTTTTTTTTTGAGACAGAGTCACATTATGTCGTCCTCAATAGAGTACTGTGGCATCACAGCTCACATCAACCTCAAACTCTTGGGCTGAAGCAATTCTCTTGCCTCTGCCTCCCAAGTAGCTGGGACTACAGGTGCCCACCACAATGCCTGGCTATTTTTTTGTTGTAGTTGTCATTGTTATTTAGCAAGCCTGGGCCAGGTTCAAACTCACCAGCCCCGGTGTATGTGGCCGGTGCCCTAACCACTGAACTACAGGTGCTGAGCCTTGGTTGTCTTTATTATTGAGTTGTAAGAGTTCTTTATACATTCTAGATAGATTCTACTAATCCTCATCAAATATTTGTTTTATGAATAGCTTCTCCTACTTTGATGGTTATATTTCACTATTCTGATAGTATCCTTTGAAGAATAAAAGTTTTTAATTTTGACGAAGCCCAATTCACGTATTTTTTTCTTTGGTTGCTGTGTATTAACTTTTTTTTTTTTTTTTTTTTTTTGAGATAGAATTTCTTTTACTCTGTTGCCCAGGTTGGAGTGGAGTACAGTGGCATACTCACAGCTCACTACAATCTTGAACTCCTATGCTCAAATGAATTTCCCATCTCAGCCTCCTGAGTAATTAGGACTACAGATAAGCACACAGCACCACTCCTGGCTAATTTTTAAAAAAAAATTTTGTGACGATGAGGTCTTGCTATGTTGCCCAGGCTGGTTTTGACCTTCTGACCTCATCCAATTCTCCTGCCTTGGCCTCTCAAAGCACTGGGATTACAGGCATAAGCTACCACATTGAGCCTTACATGGATTTTTTCAAAAGTGTTTTGAACAAATAGTTTTCTGCAACTGTACAAAATTATAGACTAGCATGGCATAATCTAAAGGTTTCATTACTGCTCAACAAATGCTAGACAATACATAATCCCAAATAATTAATTGGTATTATGTAATTTCCCAATGTAATAATCGCAAAGGATGACCTGTGATTACAGTAATTTTTCTAACCAAAACGACAACAAAATCAGTCATTAGTGTCCTGAAAAAGGTATCCCTCTAATACCTCTATTATCTTTTCTTACTTTGACAACTAACTTTTTGATTTAAAAAACTTCTTGGTTTAAAAAGGTTTTTTGAGTGATAATGGTTATAACACAATGCAAATGTACATTTTGCCACTGAACTGCACACTTAAAAATGGTCAAAACACTACTTGGGAGGCTGAGGCAGTAGGACTGCTTGAGCCCAAGAGTTAAAGGGCAGCTTGGGCACCATAGCGGAAAACTCATCTCTAAAATTAAAAAAAAAAAAAAGTTTAAGTGGTAAATTTTATGTTATGTATATTTAACCACAAATTTTTTAAAAATTAACTCAAAAAGAGGACAACATGGAAGATAAATAGGAGCAGAAAAGACAGAGATCCCTAAAACAAATAAACCAATGTGAGCATTTG
The DNA here is from genome assembly GCF_027406575.1 of Nycticebus coucang. Taxonomy (NCBI): domain Eukaryota; kingdom Metazoa; phylum Chordata; class Mammalia; order Primates; family Lorisidae; genus Nycticebus; species Nycticebus coucang. The sequence continues at coordinate 69,890,030 of NC_069785.1, forward strand.
CTGGCAGACAACATTCAGACATTTAAGAAAACCCAGCTGGGGAAGACAGATCACCCATCAGGAGGTGGGTCACTCTCCTATGAAGAATAATATGACCCACCATAAATCCAAGAGTTCTGTCTCTCAAGTAAGATTCAGAGATCTACAAGGATGCCCTTCATGCTTCTGAAGACCTGGGTTGCATCCAAATGTCATTGCATCATATTCCAGGCTTCTCCTAGACCACAGATAGTTAACTTTCCCTCATACTACACAGGCCATGATCGTCTTAAACGTGGAATTAAACTAATGGCAATATTGTGTGTTTTGGTTAACAGCAAACCAATGTACCTGCACCCTACAGAGAAAAAGAAGAAAGCAAAGACACTTCAGGGCAAAGAACCATGAGTAATCCACAATGTGCCTCTTCGCTTTGCAATTCCTTTAGGAATATTGTTTAACACTTAAGACAAGTAAAATGGCATTTTTTTCAGAAGACATATTTGACCACACTTCCAAAGTAATAAAGTGTGTTCAGTCCAGCTTCAAAATTTATAGTCATAAGTGTACATTACAAGGCAGTAATTCTTTAACATATGAACTTGGGAGACAGATTTTTCAAAAAGTGATTGAAGCCATATAAGGTTTTCTTAAAATAGTTCTCATAAATATAACAAGCATCACTGAATATAATTTTATTCTAAATTGATCTAGTTTATGTACCAAATCTTAAACTTATTTTCGTAGTGTAGATAGTTTAGAGCAGGCGTCCTCAAACTTTTTAAACAGGGGGCCAATTCACTGTCCCTCAGACCGTTGGAGGGCCAGACTATAGTTTAAAAAAAAAAACAACTATGAACAAATTCCCATGCACACTGCACATATCTTATTTTGAAGTAAAAAACAAAACGGGAACAAATACAATTCACACTGCTTCATGTGGCTCGCGGGCTGCAGTTTGAGGACGCCTGGTTTACAGCAATGCCTTACATTATGGTAAATGTTCAACAAAGACTTGCTGAATGAATGAGAAGGACCAACCTGTAACCTGAGTTTGTTTCGTAACAGAGAGGTAACAACATAGGGTAAAATTTCCTTGCTTCTTCTAAATCGATGAGGGCCTTCTTTTGATTGCTATAGCAATATAATAAAATCTAGTATCTTTGCAATTTAATGTAACAGACATAAAAAAATTTCTCCTAGAAAGGAAAAAGGGGAAAGAAGGAAGGAGAGAGGGGAAGGAAAGAAGAGAAAGAAATACCTTATTATGCCAGAGGAGTTTCTCCAATGATAATAAGGATTAGATTAGACCTCAGGCAAGCTAATGGGTGCCAATCTCTCTAAACATTCAAGTGTCTACTAAAAATTGAGGTGAAATATTCGACTTCTATAAATTAATCTTCCACCTGACCCTTTATCTCATGGAAGATGTGGGCAGGCTAACTGTAAAATATTTTTCTCAGTCCTTCTGTAGTGTTTCACTCCGCAAAGCATACTTGTTGAGGCAGCCGAAAGCAGGAAGAAAGAAAAACGTTACACAGGCAGCAATTCCGGAAGGACTATGTTATGGACTGAATTGTATCCCCCTTACCTCATTCAGATGTTGAAGTTCTAATCTCCAATACTCCAGAATGTAACCCTATTTAGAGACAGGTTCACTGCAGATAGTTAAGATGAGGTCATACTGCAACAGGGTAGACCTCTAATTCAATGTGACTGCTATCCTTACATAAAGGAGAAAAGTAGACACAGGCACTCAGGGACAATGTCATGTGAAGCCTGGAGTTATGCTGCCACAAGCCAACTAACTACCACAAGCTAGAAAACAGACCTGAAACAGACCCCTCTCTAGCACCTTCAGAGGGAGCCTGGCCCAACTGGCAGGTTACTTTTGGACCTCTGGCTTACAATACTGTGAGACAATACATTCGTGTTTTTTTAAGTCATCTAGGCTGTAGTAATTTGTTACTGCAGCCCTAGCAAACTAAAGCAGACTGTAAGAGGTTACTGTGCTGTAGTCCACCCTCTTCAGACTGCATTTCAGATCCAGCCTTCCAGAAGCCCCAGGACCATTGCCACATCTCAGTCCAGGTCCAAATACCTCTCTCTTGAGCTGCTGCAATACCTCTGGTCTCCCTGACTTCAGGTTCTACCTTGACTTGCTTCAACTACCAACTCCCTCTGCACAACACAATGACATTAACCTTTTAATTAAAAGACCAACCTCTTCGTATTACTCCCTTGTTAAAAAAATCTCCAACGATTCACCAATCCCTATAGGAAAAAGCCCAGATTCTCCTGCCTAGCATTCCGACCTCTCTGTAAGCTAACCCCAATTGCTAGGTAAGATTCTCCCAGTGACCCTAGACTATACAACCATTATCCTTGATGCCATGCTCCTCCTTTGCTTGTCATTCTTCTACTCCATCAGCCCAAATCTTCATCATCCCATGAAGACTGCCATCAGGTCCTACCTTCTCCTCGAAGCTCTCACTACAGACTTGAGCCTAACACAATGGCCGCATCTCCGACTCTATGTACTCACTGCCTGCACCAATCATTTTGCACTTATCACAGACTGCCTTGCGTAGTGACCCGGCATTTGACATGTGCACACCTGGACTGCACAGCTGGGACACGTGCTCCTTAATGATAAAGTTAATGTGTTGAAATTTTGGAGGTATTTCTCAAAGCCAAAGACAATGCTGCAGGCTATCTCTAAATTTGTATTGAATTAAATATTAACATATATTTAAAATTTCTAGAAATGCTACTTTTATCTCTTCCTTCAAGCAGGGAATTGAAATAAATCTATAAATTTCACATAATTCTAACAGTTCCACATATATCTGAATCATTTAAAAGTTAAAAAGAATAAGGTGAAAAAATGACATTAGCCCCCCATTACTTACCATTCTTCATCACCACATTGGACCAGACATTGGCATTTAAGGCTTGTATAATTCGCTTTACTCCTGTAGATTCTGGGAAGTCATCTAATCAGAGAGGGAAAATACATATTTATATACATACTCACACATACATGCATATATACATTCATATAAATGTGTGATATACCCCCCAAGTCATATCTTCAAATAACTGTGGTTTAATTATCTTGCTCATTTACTTATTAATTCATACTGTGGGGACAAAAAACAAATATAGAGCTTAGAGCTCCTGATAAGAATACTCCAAACATGAAAATAATTACATACACACAATATAAGAGACTTGCAAAGTCACCCCTATTGCCTCACCAGTGGAACCCGTCCCTTCTCCTGAAAATGTAAGATTGTATTTAGGCATAGTACCTCTAGGCATAGTACCAGAGATACTAATCTTGGTCATCTATAGAGAGTGAGATTCCTAAGGGTGGGTATGATCTTCTAAGTATGCTATAAAATCCTACAAATGCTCTGCTGAGAACTATAGAATAATAAGTATTACTTATGACAGATACCCAAAGAACTTCTTGATCAGAGAAAGATACTTGAAGAGTGAGAAGTGAAATTACTACAACTGTAAAAGCAAGAGACAGGACAGGGGTCATTATAACTAGTTTGATAGGTTTAGTATTGGTACTATTATGTTTGTGAATTTGACTGATGCTACTCAAAATAACAGGTTAATAATCCCAGTTAAGCACAACAAGAAAAAAGTGGTATTCTCAGCTACAACGTAGGTATGACTGTATACAAAGAAAATGGAGATCCTTTAGATACTGAGGGTCATAAGACTGCCTATGGAAAATAACAGCAGAAATAGTTTTCCATTGACTGCATACGAAAAATAACAGCAGAAAATAACAGCAACAATAGAAATGCTTGAAAAAGAAAAGTATCCTAAGAGTTTGCAGAACACAGAGGCACTGTTTCTAGTGGCCTAGCCTGGCCCTGGGTGGCTTAACAGGAAGAGCACAGAATTTGAAGTTAGAAGATCTTAATCTGAACCTTGGCTCTGTCCCTTATTAGCTATTTGATAAGGGCAAATCACTTATGCTACTCTCAAAGAGGGATGACACTACTCCGTGCACAACTCTCCTGGAGGAAAGGTATTCTAGGACTGACGATTTATAAACCTCTCCTGGAAACTCCTTGACAGCAGGAATTTTGTCTTATTGAGTTCATTAGGCCCACTCTCTAACACAGGTCCTGAGAGACAGCAAGTACTCAGCACATGTTTCATGGATTGATGAATCATTTAAAGAATACCAACCTAACAAAAATATGGTGAAGATTAAACTGAAAACACTCTGAGATGAGATTATCACCATGAATTATTAGATGAAGAGATAAGAGGCATGTTTATCTTAACTATGAATGATTTAATTCTTGAAAGAATAACTAATAAGTTAGATAATACAAAGAGGAACCAAAAATTGTGGCCTGAAAGGAAGAGCTGGAAGAGTAAGATGAAATTTAATACAAATAAGCATAATGTTCAATGTTAATGTTCTAATAATACATGCAAATAAAAGATGAGGAAATATGGCTTAAGAATAGCTTATATTAATAAAATTCTAGGAAGGTTTTCATTACCTTTCCTAAAAATGACATGTTAAAAAACCTATTTTAAAGTTAAGCTGAATTAATAAAAGAACACTCTTCGGACAAAGGGCAAGGAGAAGTATAGGGGTATCAAGGAGCAGAGATTCCAATATTGTAACTGTCACATACTGACTCCCAAAGACAATAGGGCAAAGGCAAACTTCTACTGCCAGAAATCATCAATTACATGTATGTTTACACACAAAAAACAGAGCACAAGTTTTAAGGGACCTAGAATACCACAAAAAAAAGAAGCTGCACTTGCTAATTTTGAATATACTTAAAAAGATATAATCACCCTTTTTATTTCATTTTTGTTCTCTTCTTCTCTGATAGGGTTTTATTATCAAAGGTAACAGGATTTTGGAAAAATTCTAAATAAGCCAGAATATAAAAAAAAATTCATTCCTTTTTAAAAAATTCATATAATGACTGTTTATGTCCTATCTATGTACTTCAAATTCATATTAGTTGCCCCTGCTAAAATGTATTTTGGAACAGCTGGCATCTTGTCAATGCCACCTTTCTGCTGGTCCTCTAACTGTAAGTTCAGTACTTTTCTCACTTCTTCCCTGTGGAGCAGTTGACTTGTGAGAGTTCCTGGTGCCAACATGATCTCTGAATTTCTAAACCAAAATAATCTCTCCCGTATCTGAAATACCACAGCATCAGTACTTCTTCTATACTATTTATGGCTCCCACTTGGTAATTCAATTATTTGCATACACATTTTATCTCTTGTACCAGGTTCTAAGGTTCTGATGGACCAGAAAGCATCTTATCCTGGTAGGACCCACAATAGGTATACTGAAAGGAAAAAAAGAGAAGAAAAACTGGGGAGGGAGGAAGATGAGGGGAAAGAAATCGAAGGTCCAGACAGTAGCAGAAAACACTTAATGGAGAGCTACCCTGGGTAGGAGGAGGAAGGGAGGGCATTCTCAGTCTATTTTTGGTTTTAAACGTCCAGAAGATATACATAGAGATCTGACATGCTCCCTGGAGTTCCTGAGAATTCAGCCTTAGGTTACTACAAATTCAAAATAAGAAACATAAGATTTATCTACAAACAGAGGTCTCACTCTCCTTCTTTGGCAGCAGGAAAGAATAAGGTTTGAGGAAATGACAAAGATTTTAGACAGAAATCTCTTACCTTTATCCATAAAAAAACACCCAAATATTTTCAAAAGTCCTAAAATGGGTGGTGAAATCAAATAAATGGTAAAACCACATCAGTGAATTTTCCTCAAATTTTTTCAAATAACTGGAAGAAAAATATGTCTTGAATTTTGCTGTGATTCATCTTCTCTGAATCAAAATAACCTCTCATATCTCAGTCTAAATGTCATGTTTTCTACCAACACATAAACACTTACCATCTTCCTCAGGCAACTCCTCTGGACTAAGTTCTACTAACTCAAAGCCATGTTTGATGCACCATTCTTGAGCTTTTTGTCTGTTTACACCTAAAATAACATGCAAAATAATCTCAGTAAGTAAAAACAAAACGTAAATACTCCTGCAATACTTTCTACAAATCTCAATGTATTTCCCTTCATGTCAATGTTATTCTAAATTTATTCTAGGCATCTAAAATAAAATAATATAAAAAAGATGATTTCTCAACCCATAAGTATCCATTTTTTAAAAAAGTCAATATTACAAAATTCCAAAGAGAAAGAGATGAAAATATTTTTGTAAAGTAAAGAAGTCACAGAAGATACACAATTTAAGTTAAGGAAACAGATGTACTCTGTTTACCAAGGCATGGCAAACATACATACCGACTACCATCCCATGTGCTTTCCTTACCATTTTCAGAGACTCTATCACAGACCAAGATCATCACCTCAGGTAACCATGCTTCTGCCAGTGGAAGCCACAAGGAGACACTATCAAGACCTGATTTCTAGAGGGAGCAAAAACAACAGAAAAGAAACATAAAATTTAGGGGTTAAAAAGCACTCCATAATTTTTCACTCAAAGCTCCAGAGAAAACACATCTTACTTGTGTGCTGTCAAAGTAAACCACAAATGCTTGGACAGACTCTGCAATCTCTGCAGTGACAAGAAATTTATTTGGTACCACACATAGATTGATATCCGCTGAATAGTATTTATTATCAATGGTCCAGGGATAAAATCTCACAGCATCATTGGAAGTCACTTCCACAGTAAGATCTTCTGCTCCAAGGATATCTAGATAAATGACACAACATTATAATGGAAAGTGCAAAACCAATACATGTTGGTCGAATTTCTCAATAAAATGTCAGATTAATCTAGTACTTTGCCTTGTTCTTTGTGCAAGAACTTCAAAAGGCTCTGTATTTATTAAGGCATTTTCTTCTCTAATCATTTGATTATAAAAGTAATGGTGACATAATTTAAGACACTGGTTTGTTTTCTTCAATAATGCAAAAATCAGACTATAGAATAAAAAAATTGTCATCTAACCAAATATCCAGAAAACGAATGATAGCTACATTCATTTTATTGCTTACATACTTCACAGAAGGTGGGAGACTATAAAAATCTTATGGAATCTGTAACTATTTTGTATTTACTGCAAGTTAAAAGACAGAATTAAGGCTAAACCATTAATAAAATAGAAAAGCCTCATAGATACTCCTTGAAACAAATGCTTAGACATTGATTACATTATGAAATAAAAGAATGGCTACTGATAAATGACCCCAATTCCATTTATGTTCAGCCTTGTTCATAGTTTGAAACCCAACCCAAATACTTGTTTGATGAAGACATTACTGGCAAGTTTTAAATCTGTAACAGCCAAGAAAATTATAGGAAGTGTTTTAATTATAACTTTTAGAAATCCAAGTATCAGTATAACAAAAAATCCCCACAGCAAGAAACAAGTCAATGATGAACAAATAAATATATATAGATGTGGTAGCAGAGTCATCGAAGCATTTTGACACATTATGTCATACAATATTTGGAAGTGAAAAGACATTAGAAATTGTTCTAACCCAAACTCCCATCTCTCACCCCCATGTCTCCAACCTCCATTTTAAACAAAAGCGGCCAATGAGCTTACAGAAGTCAAAAGACTAATAGGCTTATTGAAGAATACAGAGTAAATGGTCCCAACCGCTGTTTAACACATACTAAGATGAACACATACAACTCATAATTAGCAGGGCATTGAAAACTAGAAGATAGATTTTAGATTCCAGAGCTAAGATGATGTATTCAGAAATCTGCCATCATTTTTTGCTCAACTTAAAGATATGGGGAAATTATTTAGTCCCAAAGACTGCTAAGAATAATATGTAATAATCTATTAACACACTATATATGGGCGTGCAGGCATATACACACGTGCATTCTTTTTATTGGTAATGCTTCATTACCTGGTTATTAGGAGGAACTGGTCTTCTGAAAAATGAAAACCACCTTTTTAACAAAAAATTAAATTTAAAATAAACTTAAGGTTTTACCTTTTATATAAGGAAAATTACAAACCGTCCCCCCATGTTTTTACCCCAGGGTATCACTCTGTCACCCAGGCAGGTACGCAGTGGCACAGCACACTCACAGCTCCCTGTAACCTTCAAATCCTGGGCACAAGTGATCCTCCTGCCTCAGCTTCCTGAATAGCTGGGACTATAGATACCCATCATCACACCCAGCCTGATTTGACTCTTTTTTTTTTTTTTTTTTTTTTTTAAGGGAGGAAACACAAAGAATAAAATAGAGGAATGAATTCACTCATTGTGAAGGGGCAAGGTTGAAGGGCAAAGAGACTAAGATTCCTATCACTGCCACAATCTGTTCCTTAATATTTCCTAAACTAGTTGTAGAGTTAAAAAGCTAGAATCGAATTTGGGTTATTGCTTTTTTCAAATCAGTGTCTTCAACCAACAAGAAAAAATAAAATCAATTAAATGGCATATAATTACTGACTATAATTTAGCTTTGAATCCACTAAGGATGGATCATTTTATTAATGTTTAGAATACAAAGGAACAAACTAATGTTTATTACATAGAACTCTTAGGATTTCAATTTTATACTGCCTTTGATTTTTAAATTATTAAGATATTTACTTAACACACAGAAAGAAACTATCTACTTTCTCTAAACCTAGATAGGAAGAGAACCAGTAAGTTGTGGCAATGAATTTCACATTTCAACGTTTTAATAGTTGGTGGCTTTTGTTTTTTAATTCTCTGTGCTGCCTTAAACAAGATGATAGCTCAATTTACTTATCAGGGTTTTCTTTGTTTTGTTTTTAACATTTTATGTCTAATCAGATACTTTCTGTGAGGCCACATATGGACTTTATTATCACAGCTGTGCCATATTAAATCTAGAGAGAGAATATTGAAGGCTGTCTTGTTCTTATCATCAATATCATAATGTAGACTTTAACTTAAAAAATGTAAATGTCTACACTAAATATAGCTTTCCTCCCTCCTCTTTTCTATTTGGCTTCAAATGCTTAACAAGTTTATTCTTTTCCAAATTAAAACAATATGGCTCAAATGCTTATATGCATGGCTATGAGTTTCTAGTGATCAGCTAATATAATTCATTCATTTCACAGATGAGAAAATTGAGGTCCAGAAAAAAAATCAGCCACTTGCCTAATAGGAACAGAGCCCCAAACTGAATTTAGGTCACCAGCATTCTTTGCTACCACGTTGTGATGTTATGATACTTGGCATCTGAGCTAGATCACACTCAAGCCTCTAACGGTCACAAACCAAAAGTATTCTCTGCCTTTTTAGGAACACCAAAAATAGTAGCAAGAATGAGGGAACCATTATAAATGGACGTGCAGCAAAGTTAACCCATCAGAAAACCATGGCATTTGGGTATTCATGTGTCAAAGGTGAGTCGCAGTGATATTGAGAGGGTTTGGGGGTGGGGGCTTGTTTGTTTTGGCCAGGCAGACTTCCAAGAAGAACATGCAATGCTTTCCCTTTTTTGCCCTTCATTAAACTGCATTTTTACATAACCAACTCTGATATGCACAAATAAAATCAAGAGCAGCTTTGCTCTCCTCCTGGTAGAAGTCAGCCCCTCTCATTCACATTGTTGGCAGCCACCTGGTGGAGCTGTAATACATCACTTTTTTAAGAGACAAACACTAGGTGATTAATCGCCAGGTCTGTTACAAACTTGGTTTCGCAGCTTAAGATAGTTAATTTGTAGTGCTTTTGGAAGTCAAATGTCAACCTAGTTCCAGTAGCAAGTATAAACCTTCCTTCAATTTTAAGTGCAAATATAAATCTCTTTCCCTATTTCAGAAACTGTTTTTACATAGACATCAATTCTCCAGTAATTTCTGTTTACTTTTTCACTTCCTTGGCAAACTTACTTCCTCTGTAATTCCACATGACAAGTTATTGAAAAGGAAGATTCAAGAGATCTGAAGAAACCTTCATGCCAAGACATTTCGGCTTCACAGGCCAATGTTTCCCTTTCCCCTTGCCCAGCTTTGTACTGCCCCCTGTCAACCCTAATATTCCTTCCCTCAGAGAAAGTGTACAGGTGGCAAGCAATCCAATCACAGAGAGGTAGCTAGATTTCTATGGTTCACAATCAGTATGAGATAATATTCTCTTCTGCATGAATTAGGAAGCAGAATGAAGTTCAAGGTAAATTCCCAAAACTTCACAAATATCCATTTTTATACACCTATACACACATACACATGCATTCATGCACAAAACACTTACCTCACCCTCTCCCTTAGCCACCTCAGCCAAAAAAGACAAAGTAAGTATATTCCAAACTAGGTGCACTGATACTGTCTTGGCGTTTTCTATCCCCTTCAGTAGTAGGACAACAAAGGACACATTTAATACCAGTAGAATTATTGGGCACTTAACAAATCATGACATTCTTTGCGGAGAAAAATTGCTCAAGTCAGGCATGGTGGCTCTCGTCTACATGTAATCCTAACACATTGGGAGGCCAAGATGGATGGATTGCTTGACCTCAGTTCTAGACCAGCCTGAGAAAGAGCAAGACCTCGACTCTACTAAAAACAAAAAACAAGCTGGGCATTGTGCCAGGCCCCTATAGTCCCAGCTATCCCAGAGGCTGTGGCAAGAGGATCACTTGAGCCCAGAAGTTTAAGGTTGCCGTGAACTATGACACTAGGGTACTCTACACAGGGCGACAGAGTGAGACTCTGTCTCAAAAAAGAAAAGTTTTTCAGCAGTTAAATCATATTTTCTATGCCCTAAAGCAAGTGATAGCTACCACCTTAAAGCAAGATGATCCATCCAGAAGCCAGCACTCTTCTGAGAATGCAAAATTGGTTTTATTTTTTCTCATAAAATGAAACTGTTGTTACAGACATTACACTTCTTACCCCAGACACAAGTGTCTTTCATAGTATCCACTCTACTGGAGTTCTTCTCCCTCCCATTTTTGAAGGGAATGCTAACTAGAACAGAGTAGAGAAACTAAAATAGAGACAACACAGACCTGGGGTCTGACGGACCTGCCTTTGAACACTGGCCCTTTTGCAAGGCCTTGGGCAGATTAACCCGTCTATGTCTTATTTCCTGGCCTGCAAATTGTATGAAAATACTCCTCAAATGGCTTCTTTTTTTTTTTTTTCTTTTGTAGAGACAGAGTCTCACTTTATCACCCTCGGTAGAGTGCCGTGGCCTCACACAGCTCACAGCAACCTCCAACTCCTGGGCTTAAGCGATTCTCTTGCCTCAGCCTCCCGAGTAGCTGGGACTACAGGCGCTCGCCACAACGCCCAGCTATTTTTTGGTTTGCAGTTCAGCTGGGGCCGGGTTTGAACCCGCCACCCTCGGTATATGGGGCCGGCGCCCTACCGACTGAGCCACAGGCGCAGCCCCTCAAATGGCTTCTTAATTAAATGAAACAACGTAGAAGCAAGCACTGACACTGGGCACAGAGTAGGCCCCTCAGGTAATATTTATTCCTTCTTCCCAGTTCAGTGTTTCCCACTTGCAACAGTACACCTGACTATAGTAGGTTAGAGACACACTGAAGAGAGTTGACGAGAAACTTTACAATCAGGAAAGCACCACCATCTCCTTTAAGCTGCTCTAGAGCCTCGCTTCCACCACTGACCACCCCCTAATATGCCTTCTCAAATTTTCCTTTTCCATTGTTAAGGCATATACTGAGACAGAAGAGAAAGTAATGAGGAAAATTATAGGAGGCAGCAGTCTGATGTCAGCTGAAAGAAAAAGTAGCCATTATGAAAGAAAAGAACTGAGCAAACTAAGATTTGGGAACAAATATGAAATTCAGAGTTTTCATTAACTATCAAGATAAAGGAGAGATCTTTAAAAATCATAAAGGGTCCGGGCGGCGCCTGTGCTCAGTCGGTAGGGCGCTGGCCCCATATACCGAGGGTGGTGGGTTCAAACCTGGCCCCGGCCAAACTGCAACAAAAAAATAGCCGGGTGTTGTGGCAGGCGCCTGTAGTCCCAGCTGCTCGGGAGGCTGAGGCAAGAGAATCGCTTAAGCCCAGGAGTTGGAGGTTGCTGTGAGCTGTGTGATGCCATGGCACTCTACCGAGGGTGATAAAGTGAGACTCTGTCTCTACAAAAAAAAAAAAAAAAATCATAAAGGGTCCATATTGTTGCAACTAGTTACAATTTCTAAGCAGGATGTCATGAGAATGTCATGTACGTGGGACACTGCTCTTTCAAACACTTTGTAGTATTTCCTAACAGATTGTTCCTTAAGTACTACGAGTAAGATCTTACCACCTCAGTGTAAAGGGCCTCTGTAGCCTATAAGGCCTTTAAAGGTTAACATCAGTGCTGGAACTTTAAACAGACAAATGTCAGGAAATATTAATATCTGGGATTCCCAGATTAATCACACCCAAGCCTCCCAGTGCAAGAATATACAATGTTGGTCTCGCTCACCTTTTCTCTTCCACGAGAGGGACCCACTTTCTCTTTTAAAAAAAATAACAGAATAAGCAATGTTTGTTTTAGTCTGTATGACCAATCACTGGAGCAGTAATAAGAAGCTAAAGGAAGAAAAACTGAATTGAGTTAAAGCAATATACCACTGCTTTAACAACAGCACAAAGATTCTGGTTTGCTTACAACGCTTAATTCCTCTCCCTGACACACCCCTTTCTCTGGTCACATTCTAACTTCTCACTTCTACATGCTCTGGGGCTTGTATCACAGTGGAAAAGTTTTAAAAATTGAAGCAGAGGAAATTCAACCCAGTTCTCTTCCATTTCATCAGGCTTACTTTCTCCCAGGAGTCATCTGGAATTGGACACCACAGCTTCATCTTAAAATAATTGGGGTAGGTGCAAGGATGCATTGTCTCTGCTTGCCTAGAGGACCTCACAATGCAGTCAGAGGCAAACGTGCACAAAAACATAAACAAGCTGGCAAGAAGAGGAGACAGAACATGGAATGTTTTGAGGGCCAAGCAGCAACCACCAATATGCTAGTTTTATGCACTGCATGCAAAGACAATTTTGCAATCCTAGTGGCACAGCTGATGGACAATTCCTACCCATAGTTTGCAGGGGAGGAGACGTCTTTGAAATCCATTACCAGCTCTAAATATACTTCTAAAGCAGTGGTTCTCTACAGGAATGTGAATTTTCCTCCAGGGACATATGTCCACATCTGAAGACATTTTGGCTGTTAAAGGAAAGAGAAGCTACTGGCATCTAGTGAACGGAGGCCAACTATACCTCACAGGACAGCCCCATGCAACAAAGCACGACCTGGCCCAAGATGGCAACCGTACTGAAGTTGGGAAACTTAGTACTAAAGCAAAGAAACCTTATGGTAAAATTAACTAAATTCGTGAAACAAAAATTATGGAATGTAAAGTTAGTTTTTTTTCTTTCTCAAAGAGCTAAAACTAGTCATTCCAGCCACAGGCTTCATAACTTCCCACCCCAGATACAAATGTTTTCCATTTATACATGAGAAATCTCTTTGTAAGTGTCTTCTTTATTAATCATAAACATTTTTTTGCAAATTAATCTTAGATGCTTTAAAAAAATCTATAAATGGCAGTTTTATATAAGAAAGAATGCATAAGCCTCAACAGGACAAATATGACATGAAAAAGAGTCATCAGGGGCCAGATCAGGTGAGTAGGGACGGTGTTCCAATAAAGTTATTTGTTTACACACTAAAAACTCCCTCCCAGACAGTGCCATGTGAACTGGTGCACTGATCCAAGAGCCAGGAGTTGTTGGGAAAAAAAGTTCAGGTCATTTTTATCTCTTTCATGCCCCCATTTTAGCACTTCCAAATAGTAAATCTGGTTAATTGTTTGCCCAGTGGGTATAAATTCATAATGGATAATCCCTCTGAAAGCAAAAAAGATTGGCAACATCATTTTGACTCCTGATTTGGATTGACAGAACTTTTGGGTCAAGGAGAATTGGCTGAATTCCATTGTGTACTTTGACACTGTTTCAAAGTCATACGGTATAACTATGCTTTTCATCATGAGTGATAATAAGACCTACAACATGGCCTTGCCTCTCTAAAATGTCTTGGTGACCTTCAACTCCCCCTTGCTTTTGTTCATAGGTGAGCTCCTGTGGGACCATTTTTGCACATATCTTTCTCATGCCAAGATTTTCAGTTAATTTGATAGAGGGACAGTACACAGGAGACCACACCTATGAAGCATATTGCAAGGGTACACGTCAAATCTATCAAGAATAGAATAAATGTCTTAACATAATAATTAAGTAAATGAGGTGAAAGCTATGTTGATTAGTTTGATGTAAGCATTCCAAATTATATAAAAAAAAAAAATCAACACATTGTACCCCACAAATGCATAAATATAGTCATGATCTATGTGTATATGACTTAATAAAAGGAAAAAAAACTCACATATTCAAAGGCAAAAAAAAAATTTCAGTTAAGATTTACCCAATTGTTTGTCTATTGATGTTTACTTGGGCTCCTATATTTTTCACAGTCAGCCAATGATTCTGACACACAAGTTGACACATTTTTGCAATGTTTTTGTCAGTTCTACTCATTACTGGCTACCTTAACCTCTCTTCATAAGTGACACCTTCTCTCCCCTCAGAAAAAATGTTTAATCCATTTGTACACTGCCATTTTCTTCACGGCATTATCTCCCTCTTGGATTAACATGTCCCTGATTTCACTTCCACTCTTGCCAAGTTTAGCAAGAAATTTAATGTTTGTTCATTGCTCTAATCCAAGCTCCCACATTCTCGCAGAAAGCATACAAAACATGCAACAACAATGAACACCATTCAGCAAGACCCTGCCACACATTGATACAAACACAGCTGTGAGACACAATATACCAAGGTGATGAAACTTTACCAAGCCGTTTGTACAGTGCTGCCAACACAACTGCAGGGTGCCAAGTTTAGGAACTTAATTATCAGACCTCATATATCAATAAGGAACTTGTAATAAAGAACTCATTCATTAATAAGAAGACAAAAAAAAAAAAGAAATTTAAAAGTAGACAAAAAGATTGGGATAGACATTTAACCAAAGACATAATAAATGGACTATATGCACAAGAATGTATTCTAAACATCATTAGTCATTAAGGAAATGCAAATCAAAACTACAACAAGATACTACTTTATACCAACTAGAATGGCCATAATCAAAAATATAGACAATAACAAGTGTGGTCAAAGATGCGGAGAAACTGGAACCCTCCTACATTGCAGATAGGAACGTAAATGGTGTAGCCACTTTGGAAAATGGTTTGGCGGTTTCTTAAAATACTAAACACAAACTTACCACATGACCCAGCAGTTTTACTCCTCGTCATCTACCCAAGAAAAATGAAAACATGTTCACATGAAAACTTGTACAAGAATGTTTGTAACAGCCTTATTCACAATACCCAAAAGGTTTCTGGGAACAACTCTATATCCATTAACTAATGAATGAATAAATAAAATGTGGCACATCCATGCAATGAAATACAAACCACGGGTTACAATACCAATGAACTCAAAAACATTATGCTAAGTGAAAGAAGCTAGACAAAAGACCACCTATTATATAATTCCAGTTATAGAAAATGTCCAGAAAAGGAAAATCTATGAAGACAGAAAGTACACCAGTAGCTGTCCAGAGTACGGTGGGAATGAGACATGACTACAAATAGGCACAAGGTTCCTTCTGGGATGACAGAAATGTTCTAAAATCAGACTGTAATGATAATTGCACAAACCTATGAACACATTAAAAATCACTTAATATACATTTAAAATAGGTAGATTTTATAGTATTTAAATCAGACCCCCAAAAAGGTGCTAAAAAAATCATGGAAGCTGGGAGATAATGCCCTATTTTACTGAAGAGGTCAGTGACCGAGGCATATAATGGTCTTAGGTGAGTGGTTCTCAACCTGTGGGTCCTGACCCACAGGAACTGTACTAAAGAGCCGTGGCATTAGGAAGGTTGAGAACCCCTGTCTTAGGTACTTAGAACAATGGATGGCACTTGATAAATATTTGTGGAATGAAGTTAATGTGTTGAAAGTCAGACAACTAAGGAGACGGTAACACTTAGTGTTCAACACACAATTTCCTTCCCACAAAAAAATTCTGCACAACCCTAAAAGAATTCAGACAGAATGGCAACTGTTATATCAGCATCACAGTGCTGTTTATTTCCAAATGATCACACATTTTCCTGCTCTGAGCAGCCTGATTTTTATCTAAGTATGGTGATACTTTTCTCTACTTCTATGTAGAACCAGCTGTCAGGTAGGTCTGTATGGAAAATTAAACACTAAATAGGTTGTTACCGAATCTAAAACTTCATAAAGATTCCAAGAGTTTCACAACTGTCCTGGCCCGTCTTAACCTATGCCAATCTTCCTTCCTGAATAAGGTTATTATTAGAGATGTATTTGTGGTACTGATGTGTGCTGGGTCCAATGTTATATCGAGGTTATCATTCTTACTAGACAAATTTAAAGTTTCATACTTTAGCCTTATAAAAAGTGATTTTATACCAGATTTCATTATTTACTGAGTGTTATTATTTGTTGAGGAATTATACAGGACAAAAAGCAACAAGTTGTTTAAATGAAGTGACCACTGCATACTTCCCAGCTGTTTTATCTTTTGTCACACAAAAACAAGCAGTTAGATGGTCCAGAAATAAAGGTTTGAGTCTAGACATGCTCAAAGTCTTCCAGGATGATACAATACTGTCTGTATCTTACGTGGCTTTGTGTAACATGGGCTGATATATAATACTGCTCCACTGGTATTTCTCCTCCTATCTTCATCCCCTCCTCTATTTATGGGTATGCCATTTAATGAAAAGATAGCACCTTATAATCATTTCACTCAAACAATAGATTAAATATTAGTCTAAAATTTCACACAAAAAGTCAAATTCTCCGTGGACACAGGGGCTCAAGCTTATAATCCCAGCACTTTGAGAGGCGAAGTTGGGAGGATCATTTGAGGCCAACAGTTCAGACCAGCCTGAGCCAACACAGCAAGACATCCTCCAGTCTCTGCCATCTCTACTTTAAAAAAGCCAAATTCCGTATTCCACAACTAGGGAAACAAACTGGATGCTAACAGAGGCATTCTCCTAAGGCTCCAACTACCATGGCAGAATAAAGTCAGCGTAAACTTATTTTGAAAGCCATAAATGTTCTCATTATAGTAGTAAAATCATCTATTGTACTTTCTCCTATCTCTCCCTTCACTTTGAATACATATAGTTCTGGTTGTCAAGAAGCTGATCATATTTTATATGTATAGAAGAGCGAGGACTGAATCTTGGCTTCCCAACTTTTATGAACTGAACAACTTTGGGAAACCATCGCTTCTCTAACTTTAACTTCACACACACACACACACACACACACACACAGGAACATAATGTGGACATGTTTCTTAACTCTCTTTGGGTCTAGAGAGAATATCAACCTCTATTTAAGCTTCCCCTCTCTCCTTAGATTGATGACTTAATATCCGTCTTTTAATAAATGTAAAAATCTTAAGTCTTCTTCCTATGTTAATTGAAAATTTTTATTATTTTATTTATTTATTTATTTTTTATTAAATCATAGCTGTGTACATTGATATGATCATGGGGCATCATTCGAAAAATTTTAAATATATTAAGTATAATAGCTAAACACAAATTGGTTCCTCTATCCCCATCACCAGTTGAAATCACCACTTTAGTCTGACCACCTAACTGAATGAATCACTTTGTGATAACAACTCTAGATCCTTGTGGTAGATCCTGCTGGCCCAAAGCTCCATCCTTTAAAGAAAATAAAGACTGGGAAATATAAAATCCAATCAAAGGCAGAGCCCTCCTACCACAACAAAATAAGCAACTTTGCCTAAGCAAAAATTATTACTTATTCCAAGAGTAGACCAAAAGGCTCCACTCAGAATACCTCAAGCAGAAAAATGCAAAACTGATGACAGACACGTGTAGCACTACTTTGTTACAAAGCAGTACTATAGCTTCTACCTTTGAAATAAGAATGTTTTCCTTAGTAAACTACTTTAAGGTCTTTTGTAAGTTTAGAAGTCTGATAGACCTAGAAACCAACTCCCAGTCTTTTTTTTTTTGCAGTTTTTGGCGGGGGCCAGGTTTGAACCCGCCACCTCCAGTATATGGGGCTGGCACCCTACTCCTTGAGCCACAGGTGCCACCCCCCAACTCCCAGTCTTGCAGAAGAATGCCTGTTTTCCAAAGAAGCATGCCAGAAATGATGGCTTGCTTTGCCGTGTAATTCTCCAATGTCTAGTTTACATTGTATAATTGAACTTTTTGGTTTTGCAATTTCAGAAACCTGAGGACCAGAGGATTATTTCTATGGGTAAATGCATCTGAATTCCAAACACGGAATGTTAAATTTTCTACTCCACAAGTCAAGTGTCTAACTGCAACATTAAAATGAGGTTTGATTCTTAAGTTTTCAAAAACTAAACATAGAAAAAATCAAGAGTGCCAGAGTCAAGTTAAGACACACTATATAATCCTAAATAAAAACAAGTAATTAACACAGTAACACAGAATTTTACATCTAGAAGGGATGTTAGAGATATCTGAAACAACCCTGTATTTTTAATGTTAATACTGCATAGTAGGAGTGACTTATATAAATGTCCCTTCGTTGAGCTCTCTCAGTTGAGAAAATAAAAATCTAGACATTGGTAAAGACAATAAGGCATGCACAAAGCTCTTTTTAATATATATTTAATATTACGTAGATTAAATAATGCTTTAACTTAGGTCTTCTGGCAACAATTATTTTCCCCTCTCCATTTAAAATTAAGACTTCTACATCCCAAAAGGCAACGTGAGCACATTTTAAAACCTTTAAGAGATTAATCTTCTCTTCATTTCTTACACCAATGCTACCACCTTAAATTTAAATAGTTAACTGCTAAAGAATCCCAACATTTCATTCATACATTCATTCTCATGCACGTAAATCCTGAATTTGAACACAAGCTCTAGCACTTACTACCAAAGCACTAGTTTCTTCATCTGTAAAATAGAGGCAATTTGCCTTCACAGGGATATAAGAACTAAATTAAATGATGTGAAAACACGTTTGGGCAGAGTACTGATACACATATAAATGCTTATTGTGACCATAAGCTCTCCAAATTCCTACATTCCACTAAAGGAAAGAACTTTGCCCCAGATAATCTGGATGTTTGTTCAGATGTAGAAACTGAATGGGACTACAGTTGCTGAGTTGACATCAGGGGCATCCAACTCCAGCCCACTGGCCGCATGCAGATTATGTGAGAATTTTTTTATTTATCTGTGGTGGCAGATGTTAAGAATATTATGCACGGACCTTTTTTTTGCTCATCAGCTTTTGTTAGTGTTTGTGTATTTAATGTGTGGCCCATGACAACTCTTCTTTCAATATGTGGCAGAGAAGAAAAAAGGCTGAACATTCCTGCAACCAAACAAGTCTCAAGGGACTTTTCTATCTAAAGTTCCTTCTAGGGAAGGGGGGAGTAAGGTGTTTAAACTTACATATCTACATTTTAATATTTTAAAAGGGGAGCACAAACTTTTACTACATTTCTCTCCAGGGCAGGAATAGTACCTTAATCATCATTTTAGCTTGCAGTAACTAGAATAGAGACCAGCTCTGTTTTGTTTTTGTTTTATTTTGTTTTTTTGAGACAGAGTCTCACTCAATTGCCCTGGGTAGAGTGCCATGGTGTCATCCAGCTCAGAGCAATCTCAAATTCTTGGGCTTAAGAGAACTTCTTGCCTAAGCGTCCTACAGGTGCCCGCCACAATGCACAGCTAATTTTTCTGTTTTTATTAGACACAGGGTTTTGCTCTTGCTCAGGCTGGTCTTGAACTCCTGAGCTCAAGCAATATACCTGCCTTGGCCTCTCAGAGTGCTAACATTATAGGTGTGAGCCTGTAATTAGCATTATTGGAGGTAAAATTGTCTTTGAAAGGACTCTCATATATCACTAATGGAATCCAAATGTATAAGTCTTTTGGAATGTTAAATACACCAAGAATTTTTAAGAATCTTTAGCAAATTGTGGTATATTCCCTACATGGATAGAGGATAGAAACAAATTTTTGATAAATATCGGGATCAAACATAATATATTAGGACATAATAACAGGATAAAAATTATATATGCAATAATTTCTTTCTTAAAAATTATGCATTGGGAAAAAAGGGTGGAAGGATATGCATAGAAATGTTAGCAGTATTTGTGTTTGGGTCATGAAATTATCATGCCTGACATCATTTTTTCTCCATATGCTAAATTTTACTTAATGAGTATGCACTAGTTTTACACCAAAACAATTTTTGAAAAGGAAGGAAGGAAATGGGAAGGAATACTGCTTAGAGGTAAGGAAATGGCATGGTTAGATCAATTAGTTATCATTTAGCAAGTGGTGTAATTAAACTTTTATCCTTGCAAGGAACTTTCTAAGTTATCACAAATGATAAATCATAGGATATTTGTGCTTTAGGGACACCTTGCCTAATCCTGTCATTTCACAGGTGTAGAAAAGAAATTATAATTGTATAATCACAGTTTACAAAGTGCTTTCAAAATGTCTTGTCATTTGTCTTGTCATCTGTCCTTCAGACAATCCTGTGCGATAGGTTCATATGCCTCACTTTAAGGATCAGGAAACTGGGCTAGAGAGATTGTAATAATAATGCCTATCATTTCTCAAATGTTTACTATGTGCCAGCTTCTGAGTTAGGCACAATCCTGTGAAAATAATCCCCATTTTACAGACGGAAAAGCTTAAGGGCAGAGGTTAAGGGACTTGCCCATGATCATACAACTAAAAGTCACTGCTATGATTCTAAGCCACACATTTAAAATAGAAGTCCTGAATTATATATGTATAATTTAACTTCACAGGGCCCTTGAATGGTATAGTTGTTCTATGACCCAGTCTCTTGTTCTTTTACTATATTGGACTCGTTGTCTAGGGTTTTTTTCTTAAGACTTACTTAGTTTGACAGCCACTATGAAGATCCAGAAACAAAAACACTAGGCCCAGTAATACCCAAACTAGTGTGGCACAACGCCCACACCTCACCAGAAAGGGAAGTTCATGAATAACTGCAGAGTGGAGGGGACAAGGCTAACAAGTTTTATACACAGCAGGGGGTAGCCAAGAATTCAGAGGAAACATACTCTCTACCTCAGCAGCAGGAATGTCAAGAAAAAAAATCATAACATCAACGATTCCAGCACCTTACACTCGCCTAACTCTGCACTCGCTGAGATGAACCAGAGAACTTGCAGGTTCATCTCCAGGGATAAGCTGTGAGCCGAGGTGGGCAGGGCTCAGCGTCACTTTACCTAGGAAGCCTAAAGGAATGCAGAGGTAGACCGGTGGGCAAGCAGAAACGCCAACTAGTCTAAGAGCTGGAGCAGACACCAGGGGAGACTGGGCACTGCGATGGAGTGAAGAGCCCGGTGCCCGAGGCAGGGACAAGGCCTAGAGAAAGACCGCGGTCCTGGAGCTGTCTCCCGCCGGGGCTCAGGGGCTTTGGAGGTCGGCCCCGGCGCCTCGCTACTCACGTTGGACCAGCCGGTCTCCGGTGAAGGTAGAGGAGCAGCTGGTGACCAGCGCACAGGGAACACCCGCAGCCATAGCGGCCCCCGCGAGCCGGTTCCGTCAGGGAGCCGCTTCCGCCTTGGGCTGCACCACGGCCGCCGGCGCGAGGGGGAGACGCGCCGGGAAGGGCTGTTCTCCGAATGGCCCGGCCGCCGAGCCCGCTTTCACCCTCCCTTCCGCTCCCAGCGTGGAACAGGCCACGCCGAGCGTGGCGTTGCCATGGGGACCAGAGCCCCAGCGGAAGGATTAAGTAGCTGGAGGCAGCGCCTCCGCCGGGAGGTAGCCTTTCCCGGCCCTCGCCATGACCGAGGAGACTGAGAGCTACGATCCTGTTGGCTCCATCTTAATCCAGGTGGGAAACAGGTCTCCCCGGCCCTGCTCAGCCTCTGCACTCCCAAGAGAGGCCCAGAGCCCGGACTGACTCGGGTCCCCCCACTTGGGGCGCTGTCCCCAGACTGCCTCCAACACTCGAAGGGCTCCCCAAAGCGCCCGCTCCGACCTCCCCATGGGCCTGACACTGCACATTGCGCACCAGAAGCACAACCATTCTGCCACTGACAAAACTCTTAAAATTGTTCACGTCAGAATACTGAGGCACCATTTTAAAATGTTACATTCTAAAAAATTTGAACCCATGACGTCGAGAAGTGGAGGAGAGACAAAACAGACACACTGAGAAGTGATAAGAAATGTGGGGGGAAATTGAAATATGTGAACTTCATTTTCTTATGCACCCCAATTTTTGGATCTACATGTCCCTTGCTTGGGAACAAACACACAGGAAAATATTTTAAAGGTAATTTGGATTGCAAATCAAGTTAACGTTTTGCATATGGAAACATGACGAATTTTGAAACTCAGAGAAATAGCTTTCTAACCTGAGAGGGAAAAACTAAGGAAGTCTTGACTTCTTCAGTATAACTCAGTTTGTAACAGTTATATTCAGATTTTTCCAAAATCTTTAGGGTACTTTGTTTTTTCACATTTACAAATGATAGCTCTAAGACAGGTGTTCTCAACCCACAGGAACTGTATTAAAGGGCTGCCGCATTAAGAAGGTTGAGAACCCCTGCTCTAAGATGTTTCCACATGTACCATCACTTTTAACTTTTACATATAGCCCCGTCTGACTAAGGCTTGAGGTAACTTGCGTAAGGTCATTCTATCAGTGCTTTTACTGAGTGGTTCTGAAGTAGAACTCACTCTTCAAAGGCATCACACTTTTCTTTCTACAGAATTTTTTTTTTTTTTATTGTTTGGGATTCATTGAGTGTACAAAGAATTAGGTTACACTGATTGCATTTGTCAAGTAAAGTCCATCTTATACTGTGTCCCGCCCCCAACAGATGTACCATACACCTTGACCTCCATCCCTCTCCCGCTTTTCCTCTCCCAGCTACCTCATTCCCCTACCCACCCCTTGCATTAGATCATCTACTGCCTTCATATTAGAATTGAGTACATTGGATTCTTGCTTCTCCATTCTTGTGATGCTTTAATAAGATTGTGTTCCAACTCCATCCAGGGTAACACAAAAGATGGAAAGTCTCCATCTTTTTTAAGGGTGTGTCAGAATTTTGATCGCTTACCTCCTATCTGGGAGAGAATTCCCTAAATTCACATTTTCCCAAATATAAGCTCCTAAACTCATCAATTTCATAGGCTTCCCCTTTATGAATCACGTTCAAATTTTATCTTTTGTCATCCTCTCTCTTACCCTCATCCTGCAATGTGTTTAGCCAAAATGCAAAGTCTGAGCCAATAATCCCCACTGCCCCTCACTTCAATACCAGCTGCAAGTTCAGGAGTCCCTAAAACCATCTTCACTTCAGACCAGCTTACTACAAATTTAGGGGCCCCATGACTATTCACTAGAGTGACTCAAAACACAGGAAATGTGTTTTATGCTTACAGTTATGATTTTATTATAGGGAAAGGATACAAATTGAAATTGATCGAGGGAGGAGATACATAGGAAGGGTCCAAGAGAGGTCAAACACTGATCCCTGTGGAGTCATACTTCTCCCAGTCACAATATATGAAAATATTCATGGAGTATTGCCAACTGGAGAAGCTTTTGGTATCCAGAGTTTTTATTGGGATTCAATCTCACACTGCCCTTATGGCTGACCTTTAGTCTTCAGCCCCTCCTGGAGGTCACACTTAATGCCTTTAATTTTCCACTCAGCCAGAGTTCTGAACTAAATACAGCATGGATCAAAGACCCCCTCATAAATCATGTTAAAATGTCTGGGGGCTTCTATCAGGCAGAACATTTCGGGGGCCTAGATATCACTTCCCCAAAGCCAAGGGCAAAGTCCAGCCTCTCTTTGGGTAAGGTTAATTCTTCCTTTGCACATACCCACACTTCATTTATAGACTCCAAATAAAAATTGCAACAGTAGTGAAGACTCCTACCTAGAAACAATCAATTCTTCCTCACAGTTTATCTCATGTTGACTATAGGAGCAATTAAGTTTCTCTTTATTTTCCTCTATTTTTCCAGACCTGGAACATCTTTGAAAAAAAAACTAGAACCTGGAGAGAATTCTTAGGCTCAATTTCACGCTTCTCCTTGAGTTAATTCTGTTTCCAAAGTCTGCTTCCCTGTGGTTTGGAATAGTGCAGGATAGTATATTAAAACCAGAAGCCTCTTCACTTCAGTGTGGGATCCAGAGGTAGCTACTTGGTCATCCTAGGATACAACATTACAGTAATAAATAGCTGTTGACATTGGATTATAAAATAGGACAGAAGAGCTAAGACTAGTTATATCCATGTTGATCAGTGTACTCGTTTGAAAGGGTTACCACAGAAGTGCTGAGTGAAGGGCTGTGTAGAGAAGAGACTACATGTTAACCTAATTAGTGAGGCTGATCTCTGTATACTATAAAATTCTCCTCTCTATGTATAGAATATGTATAATAAGGGAGTGTTGGAAGGCTTTCCCTGAGTGGGTTCTGAGTATTTGTGAACACATAGCTTCACCACTCTGAGACAAGCCAACATGAATTCTACTTATACTTGGGGCTGTGGTTTATTTCCCTCAAACAGGCTATCAATAATTACTACATATAGGGGAAAGAGCACTTGATTGGAAGTCAGAATACTGAGATCTGACCTTGGCTTTGACATCCTCACAAGTGGGTTAATCACTTAACCTCTCTGGGCTAATCACTTAACCTCTCTGGGCCTTAATTTCCTCTTCTGTAGAATATATATTTTGGATTACATCCACTTCTCACTCTAAATTGACCTAATTTCCTGAAAGCAACATAATTTTTCTTTGCTATAGAAGTATGCCTCCTTTACTGTTAGCCTAGTCTCTAGGCTAGTGTTTTTCAAACTATTTTTTTTATCTCACAGCACACTTGTACCTATAGTTAAACCTCCATGGCACATTTAAATTATGATGATCAAAACAAAAAGAGTAAAAAGAAAGAACATACTTACTGTGCTTTGAACTTCTTTCGAAAATAATTTAATTAATAACCTTTAAAAATTTTTGAGGCACACCTAAGATCTTCTCATGGCACACCAGTGTACCACAGCACACCAGTTGAAAATCACTGCCCTGTGCAATCAAATTGTTTCTGGCAAATGAACGAGTTTGTCTCTGTGTGTAATTTGACTTTAAAGCAGAGGTACTTCAAATCTCCATTTGCTTTACTGTAATATGCCATATTAGGTCTGTATTTCAATCAAATACATAAAGCAGCTCTTTAGGCCAGAGGTTCTTAAGTGTAGTCCCAGAACCAGCATCATTAGCACCACCTAGGAACTTGCAAAAAATGGACATTCACAGGCTCCACTCCAGCCTTACCGAATCAGAAACTCTGGGGATGAATAGTTCTACATTCCTTGTGTGCAAAGAAAGTCTCCCCTTGTCCTGTTTTGCTCTTCTATATATTTAAATCCTGCCTTTTTCACTGAATTTTTACCAACCATTAGCTTTGTATATTTACAAATATACATTTGTATATTTATACATATTAAGCATGTACTAGTTAATGGTTAAGCTTAAAGGCTCTAGAGTCAGCCTACCTGGATTTGAATAGTTCCACCAATTAACCAGTTGCCCCATTAAGCCTCAGATTTCCTCAAGTATAAAATGAATATAATAATATTAATTCCCCCATAGGTGTCTTTTTAGGATTAAAATGTAGGATGAAACAGAAAGTGTAACAGTAAATGTTAGTTATTATTGGACTTGGTCTGGTTTCTTGCCATTTGGTGTTATTTACATTTCTGTCTCTGTAAGTTTAGGCTGCTCCTTGTTCTAAGTTCCTGGAAGAAAAAGAAAAAATATTGTTAACTTATCTTTATATTTAGGACTACTTCATTCTCAAATGGAACTTTGTGAGTTTTGTTATTTGGCAGACAAGCCATATCTTGTTTCTTTGTTAGTTACAAACTGTTTTTTTGGATACCCCATTATACCCAGTGAGAAGGGACACTCAGGAAGGGGCTACAAGGGGTGTAGGAGGAAAGTCTGACCTGCTAAACCAGAAAGTCTGGAGGGCTCATAAGAATGTGGGTATAATGTAACCTAGATAACCAAAGACCAATAGAGACAACCAGTGACCAATGGAAAAGGGCAATACTGCCTGGAGGCACAGAGAGGCCAATGAAAGACTTGCAGCCAATTTCAAACAGAGGGTGTCTCCATCTCTCTCACCTTCTCTCTATCATGGGAGGAACCCACTTCCAACTCTCTTTGGAATTGCTCTAAACCTTCTCTTTGTTCTTCCTAAATAAAATTTCTCTTTGTTACATTGAAACTTGTGCAAGTTACTTTGCTCTCTATTTGCACTGCCTGTGCTGCTCCATTATTATTTCAAGTTCCCATTCATTTACAGTTTCAATTGCTGCTCCATTATTATTTCCAGTTCCCATTCATTTGCAATTTGAATCACCACCCTCTCGGTTGAACTTTCTAGCTCAGCCAAGTAATGAAACCAGGTCAACGGTTCTAGGAACTGGGGCTCCTGACCCCCAACACCCAACACAGTACTGGGTTCATAGATCCTGATCAACTGGATGATGATCTGTTCATTAATTCGGTCTCCAATAATTCATGGTTTGTTCAAAAATGTAAGAAGCTGGCCTAACTTGTAGCATTATTTAGAAAATATCTTTTTTCATGGATGTTACAAATTAATAAATGAAAGTAGTATTTTTAGAAAATGCCTAAGCTACTTAAGAGAAAATATTTACAAATACTCAGTGCTTTGATTATAAACTCTTTTTGTAATTTTATATGAAAACATTAAATGTTTGGCTTTTCCAGGATAGTCTCATTCTGGCTATTATGTCCCCTTGTCAGATCATCTATCAAAGTCCATGCTTTCATTTTGGTTCAGGAAATACAATGACCATCTCCACATGTAATTCTACTAGGCAGCATTGTCTTAACTACTTCTTTTTCTTTCAAATCTATAATTTAGACTTTTTACAATTTCAGCTAGATCTTTCCTCAACTAATCTGAATAGTGAGTTTTACTACACTGATAATAATCAGCATGATAATTAAACTAATAGCCAACATTCATTGAAAGCCAGACACTGAGCTTTGGATTATCTCATTAAGTCCTAACAACAGCTCTATTAGGTAGATATCATTTTGAGCCCCAGATTACAGAAGGCACTAAAGTACAAATAGGTAAAGTAACTTGCCCAATGTGATATATCCAATATTTGTTGATCTTTTTTTTTTTTTTTTGAGACGGAGTCTGACCCTCAGTAGAGTGTCATGGTGTCATAGCTCATAGCAACCTCCAACTCTTGGGCTCAAGTGATCCTCTTGCCTCAGCCTCCCAGGTAGCTGGGACCACAGGCAACCACCACAATGCGTGGCTATTTTTAGAGACAGGGTCTCTCTCTTGCTCAGTCTTGTCTCCCATTCTGAGCTCAGGCAATCTACCCGCCTTGACCTCCCAGAGTGCTAGGATTACAGTGTGAGCCACTGCACCTGGCTGTTTGTTTGCTCTTTAAATAGGCTATGACATGCCTGTGACGTAATCTTGAAGAAACGTGGTAGTGACCCTGAGATGTTTCTTATAGGTTTTTTCTGTTTCTGTATTTTTATTAGTAACTCTTAAAAGTTTTGTTCTTATGATTCATTAATAATATGGTACCTTTTGAACATATCTTTCTAAATGCTTATTTTACCTATTAAACATTTGTTTGTGCAAAAAGAATTACCTGGTCTTGCAATCAAAATCAACATTTTAATTAGTTTTGTAAATCATGTTTCAATAATCCAACAGTTGTATGTTAGCAACAACCTTGGCGGCTTGGCGCCCATAGCACAGTGATTATGGCACTAGCTACATGCCTGGGCCAGCTAAGCACAATGATAACTGCAACAAGAAAATAGCCGGGCATTATGGCAGGTGCCTGTAGTCCCAGCTATTTGGGAGGCTGAAGCAAGAGAATCATTTAAGCCCAAGAGTTTGATATTGCCGTGAGTGTGATGCCACAGCATTCTACTGAGGGCAACATAGTGAGACTCTTGTCTCAGAAAAACAAACAAACAAAAAAAACCCTTGGCATATTAGAACTAAATGGAAGTTTGATAGCGTCACTGTCTTTCTTATTAATTCCCCTGTCTAATTTGCCAGGTACCTACAATATAAAAATGAATGAGGTGAAAGATAACTTGAAATGATGAGAATGACTCAGCCGAACTCTCTGAAGACAATGGAATTTTATATTGTTTCTGACAATATTGAGTCTGGTTTCATGGCTCTTTTACCCTCTACAGCAAATCTTTGCTGCAGCTCTGTCCTAAACTAACAAAATAATAATCTTTTTCCAACTAGAAAATTTGTGGAAAGTGATGTTTGATGATCACAGAGGTGATTGGTGACATGTAAAATTTCAATATGGTAGACTGGATCTATTTGAGGAAAGAACAGAGATTTAGAACTTAAGTCTCTTTTACTAGGTAAGTCTAGTGTAAAATTTCCTACAGGACTTATCTCCATTACATTTAAACAAGTGGTTATTAAGAGAGAAGGAGAAAATACCTTGTACGAAAAGGAAAAGCTCTTGAGAAAGATTAGAGAACAATTCAATTCAGTGAACATTTACTGACTATCACAGTGTAAGGAGTTTCACGATTCAAGAAAGGAGAATTAACATTTGTTTAGTGCTTTCCTGTGTGGCTAGCACTTTACATATTTTTATTTATTTTTTTCTTGCCTCTGTTCTAAAGTAATTGCTATCTCCATTTTACAGATAAGAATACTAAGCCTTGTGGGTGGTGCCTGTGGCTCAAAGGAGTAGGGCACAGGCCCCATATGCCAGAGGTTGTGGGTTCAAATCCAGTCCCGGCCAAAAACTGCAAAAAAAAAAAAAAAAAAAAAAAAAGAATACTAAGCCTTTAAAAGTCTAAGTAACTTTCCCAAGTTTAGTAGTAAAAGAAGAAGCAGGATTCCAGTTCATACCTGTTGGCACCGAAGTCTATATTAATTTACTTTCAAACATATTACCTCATTTTCCTTCAAGAATTCTAAGAAGTAGGGTACTTATTCCTTTTTTTTTTTTTATTGAGACAGAAACTCAAGCTGTCGCCCTGTGTAGACTGCTAGTGGAGTCATAGCTCATAGCAACCTTCAACTCTTAGGCTCAAGCAATCCTCTTCCCTCAGTTTTTCTATTTTTAGTAGAAACTGAGTCTCGCTTTTTGCTCAAGCTGGTCTCGAACTCATGAGCTCAATCTATCCACCTGCCTGAACCTCCCAGAGTGCTAGGATTACAGGCATGAGCCACCACACCTGGCCTATTCTTTTTTTTTTCTTGGTGAGGAAGTTAAAGGTTCAGAAAATTTGGATGATGTACGTGGAGATCACATTACTAGTAAGTGCTAGAGCTAGGAGTTATGATCAGTGCCTTTTATTGAGTTCTTGCTATGTACCAAACCTATTACAGATTATCGCACAACTCTGTGAATAAGTATTGTTGCCCATTCAAGGCAGATGGAAAAAAAACAAACCTTTCATACCCTAATGAGTGATCCAGAGCAGTTTTTACTTCCTCTAGCAGTTCAAAGACATAATTATAGAAAGATACATGGAGGTATAAATGCTAGAAGAAGGAAAGTCAAAAAAAAATAAAGAAGAGGGAAAGTCAGTTCATTCAAAGGAGGATCCAAAAAATAATAGGCCTCAAAAGGGCCTTGCCCTTGAACTGGCTCTTTATGCTTAGTTGATAAATCAGCTTGCAATAGTAATTTGGACAAAACAATCAGAAGTAGTACATCTTCATCTTAATCCCTACAATCAAGGAGTAGGTGGATTCATATTTCAATCTGTGAGCCCCAGAGGCTTTACATGACAGTTTGTACAGATTACAAATGATCAGATGTGTCTGCCAGACTGTGATGCCTATCAGTGAAAAGATGCAAATTCTGATCTTTTGAATACTTGGCTCTGGGAGAACAATCGAGAGTAATCAATAACATAGGTTAAATCAATGTATGAGTCCGGTTATACTAACAGAGAAAAAGGTAACCATTTCAAAATGCCTTTAGCAACCCAGTCTGCAGATTGTTATTGGTGTGACTATTGCTGAAGCAGGTGTTGGGTTCATAAATCTGCATAACAAAATGTTTTTCTGGTGGCAGCAGCCCATACAATAATTGGTACCATCTGTATTTATCTGAAGTTTGGTTTCTAATATGAATGCAGAGAATCTTGTGCTTTCTAATTTCATAACGCTCATTTTATTCTGAGGGTGCCTGATATTGGAGAGATGTTCATCATTTTCAAGGAAAATGTTAAAGTAATAACACATGTTACTTTTTCTTCAGGAGTTATTTCTCACTACTTGAAACAAAATCAAGGCCACAACACCGACAGAACTGATTGTTGAGAGCAGTAAGTGGGGAAGATGCAGCTAGGATAGAAAACCAGCAGGTCCTGGCAACACATTTATAATACTCTTTTGAAAGACAGTGCTTCTACTGGAATTTTGCTGGAAGTTTTCTGTTCTCTTTTTTCTTAACCAGTTTGTATAAATTGGAGTCTGACACACACTTCTTATGATCTCCAGCTCACCCGTTTTATCACCTGAGAAAGCAAAAGCCTTTGAGTTGCAGTTTTATCTTAAATCTATTACTAATAGGAGGGAAATAAAAGCCCAGAAATTGTGTGGGAGAGCACAGTGTGTCACAATCTGAAGGACACGATGGAACATTCTAAATAATGAACACCTTAAAAACATGGAAGTGGTCCTTTTCAATACATGCCATAAAATTAACTTTATGGCTTTTGCAATTTAAGCATATTATAAACTTATAAGAGAAATAATTGCTATAAGTGGACCATGCCTGTATTCTTTCAATGTTTTGCATTTTTTATATTTACAGGTCCAAGATGATCTTTATCAATTAAAGGAAAAATTAACAGAATTCTCACCTGAAGAAAAAGGAGACACACTAAACATTCAGAATCTTGAAACAGCAATCAAAAGGACTGAAATAGGGTTAAAAGTAAGTAGAGCTTTAGATATTAAATAACATCCTAGAAGCCTGTAGAAGGAAAGAATTGTTGCACAACTCTGTGTAATTCTTTAACAGAGTTGGATTTATTTTAGGGCAGTTATCAGTATTCTTTTGTTTCTTTAAAATGATAATGATAATTATAAACTGATCGATTTGTCATGTTTCACAAATAATTTAAGTGATTAAATATAATATTGTGCAGTGACAACTCCCAAAATGTGGTTTTTGTTTTTTTGTTTTGTTTTGTTTTGTTTTGTTTGAGACAGAGTCTCACTGTGTTGCCCTCAGTAGAGTGCTGTGGCATCACAGCTCACAGCAACCTCAAACTCTTGGGCTTAATCGATTATCTTGTCTCAGCCTCCCAAGTAGCTGGGACTACAGGTGCCTGCCACAACACCAGGCTATTTTTTTGTTATAGTTGTC
Organism: Nycticebus coucang; assembly: GCF_027406575.1. Taxonomy (NCBI): domain Eukaryota; kingdom Metazoa; phylum Chordata; class Mammalia; order Primates; family Lorisidae; genus Nycticebus; species Nycticebus coucang. Next base: position 69,921,591 of record NC_069785.1, read on the forward strand.
ATTGTTGTTTAGCAGGCCCCGGGCCAGGTTTGAACATGCCAGCTTTGGTGTATGTGGCTGGCGCCTTAACCCCTGAACTACAGGCACCAAGGCCCAAAATGTGTTTTGATAAAAATAACTTAGAGCTTAAAATATAATTACTATCAATCCAACAATATGTCCAACCAAAAAATAATTCATACCAATTATAATGCAGACTTACTGGGATTTACTAGGATTCTAAAAAGTAAGAGTTGACTTTTCCCTAAGAGCTTCATTATTTTGAGTTACTCATTTTTGTAATATTGTTATCCAGTGGATAAAACTAAAGAAATGTACCAGTTTTGGAACAGAGAAATAAAATGGGTAGGAATTTCATCATTATAAACAGAGCTAAAGGCAAGGGTGGCCAGGATAATATTCCTTTATGAAATAAGGATGTGTTAGCTAATGAGATTCATTTTCCAAATAAAGTCCATTTCCATCTTCTTGACATCTTATTTTCAATGTCTCTATTTTTGCTTCAGACTTTCACTCTGCTGTGTTTGCAGCTTTATCTCTTAGCTCCTGAGGCTGAGAAATATGTATTTTGTAGCCCCTTCAGGCTAGCCATCATCGTCTGATATTACCTGACCATGATTACCAGCTAGAGTCTTGGGTTGGCCATTTTAAATAACCTGTTACCTAAAGGCCAAATGCTTTCCTCGGATGCTTCCTTGAAGTTCCCGTAAGAGAAAGACATTACTCTATTACTCCATCTCTGTATCACCTAGTTCCTGATTAAGCGATATACCGACTATTGTGCACAGTTTCATTTTTAAGGCATGCTAAGGTCACTTAGGCTTTGAGTTTCCATTATTCATTATTCTGTTTGGGATGGTTGAAGCAATTTGTCCTTAAGATGCCTAATGATACCTTAGGCAAGTAACAACACATTCTATGTTGTGGTTTTTGGCTTAATTACACAATTCAGAGTGTTAACCTAATGAATTTAAGTAAATTATCTGAGAATTTTAAGTCCACTATAATGGCCTAAACTTTGACTTTGCTGTAACAGGTCCACATTGAGAAGTATTTAAATGTTGTAAACCAGCGTGTGTTAACGACTCCTGTTAATGATGAGAGCTTTTATATGCCTGGGGCTTCCAAATGGTAAGTAAAATAGCTTTTTTTTTTTATTGTTGGGGATTCATTGAGGGTACAAGAAACCAAGTTACCCTGATTGCATTTGTTTGGTAAAGTCCCTCTTATACTTGTGTCTTGCCCCCAAAAGGTATGTCACACACCAAAACCCCCTCCTCCCTCCTCGCTTTCTCTCTCTGCTCTTCCTTCTCCCACCCCCCCTCCTTCCCTCTCTCTGCTCTTCCTTCCCTCACCCCCCTCCTTCCCTCTCTCTCTGCTCTGCCCTTCCCCCACCCCCCACCATGTACTAGGTCACTAATTGTCCTCGTATCAAAATTGAGTACATAGGATTCATGCTTCTCCATTCTGTGAAGCTTTACTAAGAATAATGTCTTCCACTTCCAGGTTAATGCAAAGGATGTAAAGTCTCCATCTTTTTTAATGTCTGAATAGTATTCCATAGTGTACATATACCACAGCTTGTTAATCCATTCCTGGGTTGGTGGGCATTTAGGCTGTTTCCACATATTGGCAATTGTAACTTGAGCTGCAATAAACAGTCTAGTGCAAGTGTCCTTGTGGTAAAAAGGATTTTTTTTCCTTCTGAGTAGATGCCCAGTAATGGGATTACAGGATCAAATGGGAGGTCTAGCTTGAGTGCTTTGAGGGTTCTCCATACTTCCTTCCAAAAAGTTTGTATTCTTTGGATGCTGATGGAAGATTAGACAGTGTCTTTGAATGTTAATAAATTTCTGCAAATTGTCAAAAAAAAAAAAAAAAAGGTTGTATTAGTTTACAGTCCCACCAGAAGTGTAAAAGTGTTCCTTTCTCTCGGCATCCACTCCACTATCTGCAGGTTTGAGATTTTGTGATATGGGCCATTCTCAGTGGAGTTAGATGATATCTCTGGGTGGTTTTGATTTGCATTTCTCTAATAGATAGGGATGATGAGCATTTTTTCATATGTTTGCTAGCCATTCATCTGTCTTCTTTAGAGAAGGTTCTATTCATGTCTCTTGCCCATTGATATATGTGATTGTTGGCTTTTTTCATGTGGATTAATTTGAATTCTCTCTAGATCCTAGTTATCAAGCTTTTGTCTGTTTCAAAATATGCAATATCCTTTCCCATTGTATAGGTTTTCTATTTGCTTTGGTTGTTATCTCCTTAGCAGTACAGAATCTTTTCAGTTTAGTTAAGTCCCACTTGTTTATTGTTGTTGTTGCAATTGCCATGGAAGTCTTCTTTATAAAGTCTTTCCCCAGGCTGATATCTTCAAGTGTTTTTCCTATGCTTTCTTTGAGGATTTTTATCATTTCATTCCTTACATTTAGGTCTTTTATCCATCTTGAATCAATATTTTTTTTTTTGCAGTTTTTGGCTGGGGCTGGGTTTGAACCCGCCAGCCCCCATATATGGGGCTGGCGCCCTACTCCTTTGAGCTACAGGCGCCGCCCATTTTGAATCAATTTTTGTGAGTGGAGAAAGTTGCAGGTCCAGTTTCAGTCTTCTACATGTGGATGTCTAGTTCTCCTAGCACCATTTATTGAATAGGGATTCTTTCCCCCAGTGTATGTTCTTATTTGGTTTATCAAAGATTAGGTGACTGTAAGGTGTTAGTTTCACTTTCTAGTTTTCTATTCAATCCTAAATGTCTGTGTCTCTATTTTTGTGCCAGTACCATGCTGTTTTGACCACTATAGCCTTGTAGTACAGCTTAATGTCTGATATGCTGATGCCCCCAGCTATTTAGAACCCAAAGTAATAAAATTTTAAATGATAACTTTTCTCACTCAGGTAAGATGACTATAAAGACATAATTTTCTTGGCTTTTGTCACATCCTTTCTACCAATTTCAGCAGAAGTCTCTCATAAGAAGTTAATGGCAGAATTTGGATTTTAATAAAGTTTATTGTAGGTTACTTCAGTTGAGTTCAAATGCTTGACAGTTATTTCAGGGTCCTAGTGGTGTTATTCTTTGTTGTTGTTTTTCAGTGAAAGATATCTAAAATTCAACTCCTAAAGGAAACATTTTAATGCAAATCAGTTTTTACACTGTTTAGATTACATGGTACTTTACAGTTTCTACAAGGTCATATGTGGTTTATTGTAAGGATAATTTTGGTATCCAGAGTAAACCAAAAAAATATGTAACTTGCTTGAAATATTCATTGTATATGCATGTATATCCTAAGAGATGATATATTAGAATTAGAATTGAGTGAAAAATAAGTACCCTTGCCTTACCATGGACCTTCTTGCATATAGGCCTTCTGCAATTGAATGAATGTAGAATAACCTTTTGTACTAAGCTTAAAAATCTTGTGGTCCTTATTTGCATTATATAAGATATATATTTATGTATCTCTAATATAACTAAATGATATTGGGCAATGAAGTCAAATGTCCAAAGTAGTGCAGAAGAAGTCATGGAAAACTATGACTATAGTCATGGACTATAGCCAAGTTCCAGCACTCAGTAATGGGAAGCAGAGTTTTGGATATACATTGTACTTGTCTCCTTTGCCCCCACATGAACGTAGTGCTACTGGCATCCTTTGGTAGAGGCTGCCCTTCCCTCATCTCTCTGTTTATACCTAGGACTCCTTTCAGACATAAATATCTATCATCTTACCCTAATCTGTATTCATCACAGTTCCATTTCTACTGTCTAGAAGGCACTTGTATTAGTTATCTATTGCTGTATAACAAAATGCCCATGTAGTGGCTTAGAACAACAGACACTTATTATCTCATAATTTCTATGGATCAGGAATCTGGGCATAGCTTAACTAAGTGTCTGTGGCTCAAGATCTCCCATAAGGCTGCAATCTAAATGTTGGCTGAGTCAGTCTCATCTGAAGATTCAATGAGGTGAAGGAGGGTGGAGAAATCTGCTTCCACACTTAAGTCATATGATTACTGGCAGGTCTCTCTTAAGGTGCATGAGTATTTCACAGCCATATCAACATGGCAGACGATCAGAGACTCAGAGAGTGAAAGAGGGTGCCCTAGATGGAAGCCACAGTCTTTTGTAACATAATCTTAGAAGTGATATCGCTTCTGCCCTATTCTGTTTGTTAGAAGTTATTCAGTAGGTTTAGCCCACGCTGAAGAGGAAGGGTTACACAAAGGCATGAATACCAGTGGGTGGGGACCCTTGAGGGGCACCTAGGAAGCTAACTATCACTCTTCTCTCCTATTTATCCTCCTGATCCAACTTTGATCCCTCTTCTTTATTAAGCTTTTCCTCACTTCTTCAAATTATTTTTGAATTTTTAGAGCATTCAGTACCTCTGCAACTCATTGACATATGTAATTTGCTATCTTACATTGGTGATTACTTTTTTGGGGGGGCAGAGTCTCACTGTTTTGTCCCAGGACAGAATGTCATGGCATCATAGCTCACAGCAACCTCAAACTCCTGGGCTCAAGCAATCTTCTTGCTTCATCTTTCCAAGTAGCTGGGACTACAGGTGTATACAACCATGCCTGGCTAATTTTTCCATTTTTAGTAGAGATGGGGTCTCATCCTTGCTCAGGCTGGTCTCAAATTCCTGAGTTCAAGCAGTCCACCTCCCTCAGCCTCCCAAAGTGCTGGGATACAGGCCTGAGCCACCGTGCCCCACTGGTAATTACTTTTTTATTGTTCTTGAGGGCAGTGACCAGTCTTATATATCTCAGTATTAATATAATGTCTTCTTGCACATGGTAGGTCCTCAACAAAGGTTTGCTCTTGGCCAGGCAAGGTGGCTCATGCCTGTAATCCTAGCCATCTAAGAGGCTGAAGTAGGTGGATTGCTTGAACTCGGGGGTTAGATACCAGCCCAAGCAAGAGTGAGACCCTGTCTTTTCTAAAAATGGAAAAAATTAGCTGGGTGTTGTAGTGGGTGGTTGTGGTCCCCGCTGCTTTAGAGGCTGAAGAAAGAGGATTGCTTGAGCCCAGGAGTTTGAGGTTGCTGTGAGCTATTATACCACAGCACTCAACCTAGTGTGACAGAGTGAGACTCTATCTCAAAAAAAAAAGTTTGCTCTTGATGATAATATTTGATCCCCTTCCATGGATAGTATATATGGTATATGTAGTATATTTATCTCTGTTATGTCTTTCTTTCTTTTTTTTTTTTTGAGACAGGGTCTCACTGTATTACCCTGAGTAGAGTACTGTATCATCATAGCTCACAGCTAGTTCAAACTCTTAGGCCTCAGCCTCCCAAGTAACTGGGACTATAGGCGTATGCCACCATGCCCTGCTAGTTTTCTGTTTTTAGTAGAGACAGGGTCTTGCTCTTGCTCAGGCTGGTCTTGAACTGCTGAGCTTAAGCAATCCCCTCATCTCAGCCTCCCAGAGTGCTGAAATTACAGGCATGAGCCACCGCACCCCTCCTACATTATTTCATTTGATGCTTAAAATAAGTATGTCACAGGCTTGATAAGTATTTTCTTCAATTTATAAACATATAAAATGAGGTGATAGAGTTTAAAGGACTTGACCAAGATCTGAGAGTTGGTGAATAGAACGAATGCTAGAACAGAGATTCCCTCAACTCTTAATGTTCTTTTCGTTATTTGATATTATTTTTCTACATATTAGAATGCACTCTGGGAGGCTGAGGCAAGCCTCGCAAGAGCGAGACCCTGTCTCTAATAAATAGCCGGTGTTTTGGCGGGCATCTGTAATCCCAGCTACTTGGGAGGCTGAGGCAAGAAGATCACCTGAGCCCCAGAGTTTGAGGTTGTTGTGAGCTATGAACACATGGCACTCTACCAGGGTGACAGAGTAAAACTCTGTCTCAAAAAAAAAAAAAAAAAAATCCAGGGACAATTCAAGCGTGGCAGGAGGCAGTTACTCAGTTAGGTATCCAATTAACTCCTGTTGTGGGGACAATAATGGCTTGAGGCCAGATCAAAAGCAGGCTGGAGCAGAGCTGCCCAAGGGCCCCTTGTTTCTCACTTCCATTTGCTCAGTTCCCCTCAGGGTTTAAATGTTACCCACAGACCATGGCCTGGTCTTAGGAAAAACACCCAAACCTCCCAAATAAACTGTATGCTTTAAAAAAAAAAGAATAATGTACTCTTGATTGGGCTGGTATCTAATCCCTGAGTTGAAGCAATCCACCTGCCTCCGCCTCTTAGAGGGCTAGGATTACAGGCCTAAGCCACCTACATATCTTTGTACATCTTAGAATAATTAGCCAAAATGAAAGGATTAAACATTGAGGCACAGAGATAGTAATGGACTATATATGATTTAGTACCCTCATATCCCTTAGGAAGCTAGAGAAAATTATGAGTAACTAATCTCTGCCTTCCTGGCAGATTACCAGCATGTCATCATAGGAGGTGCTCTACTTTGAGAATAGGAGAAGAGTCATTCTAGAATGCTGATCTTGAGCTAGGAACCTAGAGTAACAGAAAAGTCCAGGAATGTGCAGCTATTGTGGACATCATGATGCAGGAACACTATTTGTCATCATTACTTCTTTATAATATTAACACACTCCCTCCAGAGCTCCACCAAATTCTGAGTCTCTGGTGAGTCTAAAAGCCCATTTCCTTCCTTCATACTACCTTAATTTGGCATCCTGAATTATAGCATCTTTTCAGCCCATATTTAATTCATATCAGAAGGTATCAAATGAATTTGTGTTCTACCTATGTGCTAGTACCATGGCTAATGCTCTTTGGAATTCAAAACAAGGTTACTACCTCAAAGCCCTTAGAGTCTAGTCAGAAAGCTAACTCAGTGCAAATTATAGAGCAACATAGCACATGATTAAAAGGTGATAGATATAAGTGAAATAGGAGATCAAAACCTTGGTTAATATGGGCTGCTCTAATCTGGAAAGATTTCAAGGGTGAAGTAGTACTTGGGCTTGACCATGCAGAAAGGAAAAGGGCAAGCTTTTATGAAGGAAAAAATAATATCAGTGAAAAACTACTTGGAGAATAATCATGGGAGGCCTTTTCAACTTCAGACTTGGAGAAGAGAAATGGGAAAACAACTGAATAAAGTAGGTGAAAGATTGTGCAAGAGTTTAATACTAGAGAATAAAATTTAAATTCATTATTTTCAAAAGTAGGATGCCACTGAAGGTTTTTGTATCAAATTATGATATAAAGGACATTTTATAAAGATTAACCTGGAAGTGCTGTATAGAGTGGATAGGAAACAGCATAGTCTAGAGATAGGAAACTTGTAGATGGCTTTCCACAATTACCCACATATTCATTTAATAATTTATTCAACAAACATTTATTGAACAACGTCTATTTACTAAGCACTATCCTAGATATTGGAGATATACTAATTAGTCTTAGACCTTGACCTTCTTCCTCAAAGTTTATTCTGAGATACATAGGCCTACACAGTTGATCACAGGGTAGTAAAGGGAAAGGTTAAGTGTAAGGTATTGAGAAAGAATCTCAATGAACATGAGGTTCTGTAGAAGTAGAATGAGTGAGACTCAAAGTTGGCCCCAAGATTTGGGGATTAGGTAACTGAGAAAATAGAGGAATCACTGATCTCAAATGATAGCTAAGAGAAGTCAGATTGAGCCAAAAAGCACTACATTTTGTTTTTGACTTGGTTTTGGGAAAGATGAAACAGAAGATATATAGCTACAAGTTTTATGTCCCTGTAGGTTAAGATGAGGAACTAAGATCAGGAAAGATAGGGCCACATACCAACTTTTAAAAAGTCTGGGAAATGAGGAGGCCAGAAGTCATATAAGCAAATGTGCATTATACAGCATATTAAATTTTACTAATCACTTTTACATACATTATCTCAAATAACCTTTACAACAGCACTGTGAAGTCAGCATTATTATCTATATTTTATAGATGAGGAAACTAAGATTGAATAGATTGCACAAGATCACATGGCCAAGAAGTCTGTAGGAATTCTGATAAAGTCCAGTCTTCTCTTTCTAAATCTAGTGTCTTTTTTATCATGCTAATGAAAGATAACATAATGGTGTTTTGAAGTTATTTTTAGTATTTTTAAGTTCTTGACATAAAGCATTATTAGACTAAAATTTCAAAAGCATTCTCTTAACTTGAGTTAAACAATTCAATGAAATAAAATGTGTTAGTCCATACTGGTTAAACATTTTAGGTTTTGGTCATTTGTATTTTTAATCGTTAAATTTGAAATTAAAACTATGACTTACAAGCAGGTTAATATATATAAACTTTTAAAATAAAGAATCTTGAGGGAAAATAATAAAACAGTTTCTTGTAGAAGAACATATTGAAGGTTACCTTACAAATTGACAATATTGACTCTTAGTTGAAAATCAAGAGAGCCCAGCAGGACAAAGTGGAAGGCTGATATGCATGGCAGCTCAGAGGTCTGTAGTAGGTGGAGAAGGTATTGTGATCACAGGACCAAGCATATAAGCAGCAAGCAGCCTCAGAACAAAGGAGGTAGGGAAAAGTAAACAGGAGAATGGATGTCTGTCACTAACTCTGATACAATATTCCAATACATAAATTTTCCTATCTTGAGATTTCTTATTGCTGTCTCATATTGACAGAGAACAGGGAGTCTGGCCCGTAGGTTTGCAGGTTGTGATACCTGAAAAGAGCTAAGTAGGTAGCAGTTGCAGCACAGAGAACAAAACAGAAAGTTTCTAGCAGAGATTTTTTTCTTTTTTTTTTCTAGAGACAGAAAAATCTGTTTCTAGACAGATTTTTTTCTTTTTTTTGTTGCCCTTGGTAGAGTACTATGGTGTCACAGCTCACAGCAACCTCCAGCTCTTGGGCTTAGCCAATTCTCTTGTCTCTGCCTCCTGAGTAGTTGGGACTACAGGAGCCAACCATAATGCCTGGCTATTTTTTTTGTTGCAGTTTGGCCGGGGTCGGGTTCAAACCCACAACCCTCGGTGTACCGGGCCAGTGCCCTACACAATGAGCCACAGGCACCACCCTTTTAATTTTTTAAATTTTTTTGAGATTTTTTTCTTATATATTATAGCTCTCTCATGCCAAAGAGTGTCCTTGTCCCTTATTAAGGTCTGAAAGAGTGAAGGAAAACATTGACTGTGGCATGGAGTTGGTACCTAGAAGTAGTTGTTGGATCATGTATTTCCTATTAAATATAATAGTATAATAACTGGCCTTCCTTTCAGGAAGATGGGAAGATTTCCAAGTTTGTATGGGCCCTGTAAGCCTAGAGGAGGTGGGAAGAGCATCTTTGTTCTAGCTGTGGTTGTGTGGGGCTAATGTGGCATGTAATTTGAAATGAAATGAGGTTGGGTCAAAGTTTAAAATCTGGAGAGAAGTCCAAACTTGGTTTTCAAAGTAAACTAGCCTGAGGCAGGTCCTGGAAGTCAAAGTGAAAGTCACAGGGTGTGGCTCAGGGAGGAAGAGAAGCACCCGCTGTAGGTGGGAATAGATAGAAACAGGAGAATCCAGATGAGGACTGTTGGCTGTGATTGATATTTCCTCTGCTTCCAGGTAGATAACACACCTGGTTTTGCATTTGCCGTGAAAGACTGTCATTATTAGACTTGGCTTCAGAGTCTGGCCTTGCCTATTGAGAGATTATATGCAAGCCCATTGCAGAGTCCAAAATTCCTTTGATTCTCATGCCAGATGAAGCAGAACTGGCCAATTCAGTGCATTTTTCTTCTGGAGTTCCCAGTGAAGTCCTTATAGTATCTGAGTAGGAAGGTGTTTTTTGATGTACTGAGGGCATGACTCGCTGAGGAGCGTTACTTAGTCACAACATTGAGCATTGATCCAGAGGTCAGAGGGGAGACTGAACTTCCTGAAATTTTCAAGCTGGGACTGAAATTAGATATAGGCTTTTATTCTACCCAGCCATCATTCAAATAAATTTGAGCATGTCCTCGTAATATATGTATACTTATTCATAAATTATATGCCTTTATCATTTATAGTGAATATATAATAAAATACATCAACAGAATTTTAAAAATGGAAATAGTTTACATAATGAGATAAAGAAAAAATTTTAAAAGTTTTACTAACAAAACTTTTTGCTCTTATTAATTAAGGTTATTAATTACAATGTTCTGGTTGCGTGATCTTATTAATCGTAATGACTTTAGACTAACTGTAGCTAATATCACAAAACATGCTACCAACACTTTGGTGAGGTTTAGCATTGATGATAGGTGTAAGTTCATGTTTAGTCTTCTGGATAATTTTTAAGTTTTCTTTGGCTGACTTTTCTTAAGTTCAATTGGATTATCATCAATTTTACTTCCTAATGTAACTGAAGAAAACTCATGCTGAGAGTAAAAGCATCAGCTCTGCCATTTTCTTATTGTTCATGGATGCTTGTTGTCATTATCTTCAAAATACAGTGTGTTTTTGGCAGAAATCTTCTTAAGACACGTCCATTTTTTTCAGGCTTAGTTAAAACTACATAATACAATTCATAACCTCTCCGCATAAGTAAACTGCACTCCATTCCAGGGCTCTGAAAGCAAATATATAGGGATGCCTTCAGAACTGTAAGAGACAGGACCATGTGAGGGTTCCAGTGACAAGATAAATATTAAATGCTAGTACAAAGTAGTTTCTTGTGATTGATTTCTTTTTCAATGTAAATAGAAGTTCTTATACTTTCCTTACATGGCCAATGGCTTTATGTTATGTATCACCTGGGATGTGGGTACCCGATTTGGGAGACTACAGGTCTACAGTGATGGTTTTCAAATTTTGGTTTGCAGTTTTCTTTTTGCTGGCTTCTAGATGGGGTCCTAGAATCTGCATTTTAACATTCTTGGTTTTTCTTAAAGCAGATGATTTGTGCTTGGAATTTCAGGAATGAGCATGACTACCTGGAATCAATATCCATTTGGCCAAGTGGAGGGACTTGTCTATGTATAATCAAGAACCTGGTCATGGAAATTCTGCCATCCGGTTGCTATGAAGGATGGGAATGAGCCTCTTGAGCTGAGACTGAACCAGACTGGGACCTGGCAGTCAGTCTGGGAGGAACTGTCTGCTCAAACTGTGAGGCTGGATGTGTTAGAGGCCAAAAGTCCTGCAGCAGCAAATCCTTCTGAGAGGAGAAGTCGCAGGGGTCCTCAAACTATGGCCCGCGGGCCACATGAGACAGTGTGATTGTAGTTGTTCCTGTTTTGTTTTTTTATTTCAAAATAAGATATGTGCAGTGTGCATAGGAATTTGTTCATAGTTTTTTTTTTTTAAACTATAGTCCAGCCCTCCAACAGTCTGAGGGACAGTGAACTGGCCCCCTGTTTAAAAAGTTTGAGGACCCCTGGTATAGAATAAGGACTGCAGCTCTCTGTCTGTTCCCTTGATAGCTGATCACAGTTTCTGTGAGTAACTGAGAATCGACATTGTTCCAATATATGAGGAGGGCTTCATTCTATCTACAGAAACTCAGGAAATGGCAAGAGTTCATTGCAAATGACTATTATCCCTGGATAATAGAATAGATATGCAATAATTATCTTTATGATCATCATCATCAAAATTTTCAAATCACTTGACAGTTTGTAAAAGCCTTTCTTTAAACCCATGAGGTAGGCATTTATTCTTGCCTTTTAAAGATGAGAAAACTGAGGATCACAGAGGTTAGGTAAACCAGTTCTAGGTTATACATTTGGTCAATGGTGAGGTGCAGACTCAAGTCCTGTCTAAATATCTGCAATCTGGCACTCTTTTCCTCCTCCATACCTGCATGAAAACCAGAAAGCTTAGTTTTCCTTTAAAGCAAGTATTGATCGAGGGAAAATCTGGTAGTTTTGTCTGGTACAGACAAAAACCTGTAGGTACACAAAGTGATAATAATGGATGCAGCAAATGCAAAACTTTCCCAGCAGTTGTTCTGAAACAATATTAAGGACATTATCAAAAGTGGCATATTTTCTCCAAAGAGCTCAAAGTGCTTTTGTATTGTTTTCAAAATAGGTTTCACTATTATCCCCACTTTGGCGATGATTATTCTTCTGTGTCAAAGAGTGGTTTTTTCCCCTTATCGTTCCTGGCTTGCACAGATTTTATTGCTTGTCCTGTCTGCTCACACTGTTCTTGATGACCATGCTTTGCTTATTGACACTGGGAGGGTGACTATCATCTGTACCAGCACTATCAGAAATGCATAGACATCTTCACTTTATGCTCACTCTGTTGTGCTTGTATTCGAGGAAACAAAAAAAAAAAAGAAATACTGCCTGTGGCTCAAGGAGTAGGGCGCTGGTCCCATATGCCAGAGGTGGCGGGTTCAAACCCAGCCCCTGGCCAAAAACCACAAAAGACAATAAAATAAAAAGAAATAAGAACAAAGCAAGTAATAGAAATAGTGAGTGGAAAAGAAGAGGTTTTATTAAATGGCCAGTATAGATTAGAATGTATATTGTCAGTTAATTATCAAAGCACCTCAAATCCAATCTGTTCTCAGTTGTTCCAGTTGGTATACAAATCCCAGTTACATGGTATATGGCTATAGTCTAGTTGCAGAGAGAGAGAGAAAGATAAAGCACAGATAACAAGATGTTAACAGTAATCTACATGAGGGCATGTGAGTTCTCCCTGTTCTTTCAATTTTTCTGTGGGGTAAAATTTTTTAAAACAAAAAAAATTTTTTTAAAGCATTATAAATCAAACATAACAACAAACTGGGAAAAAACATTTGCAAAGGATTTGACAAGAAATTGCCAGTATTCTTAAATATAAATTACTCTTGACAATTAAAAAAAATGATATAGATGAAAAAACAACAGCTACTCACAGATAGGGACATGCAAATAACCAGTAAATATATGAAGAATGTATAATGTCACTGGTAAGCTGATGAAATACAAGTGAAACAAAAATGTTTAATCTTGGGCAGCACCTGTGGCTCAGTGAGTAGGGCATTGTGGTGGGCCCTGTAGTCCCAGCTACTCAGGAGGCTGAGGCAAGAGAATCACCTAAGCCTGAGAGCTGGAGGTTGCTATGAGCTGTGACACCATAGCACTCTACCGAGGGTGACAAAGTGAGACTCTGTCTCTACAAAAAAACAAAAAAAAGTTTAATCTGGTAAACCAGAGAAATGCAAATTAAGCAATATATTATAATTTTTTCTTTAAAAATAAGCAAAACAGATAGTTTAAATCACCGCAATACTCAGTACTGATGGGCATACTTTTTTGCTACTAGTGGAGATGTAAATTAGCGCAAAGTTCTTTTTTCAATTCAATTTAATATTTTATTGGTATATAAAAGATGTACATATATTGGGGGTGCATATGATAATTTGATATATTCATACAATGTATAAATATTAAATCAGAGTAATTGGGATATCCATCACCTTAAATATTTATCTTTTCTTTATGCTAGGAACATATGAATTATTCTTTTCAGCTATTTCGAAATGTATAATCAATTATTATTAACTATAGTGATGCTAGTGGTCTATCAAACAGTAGATCTTATTTCTTCTATTGAATGTATATCATACTCATTAATCAACCTCTCGTCAACCCTCTCCTCCCCTACCCTTCCTGGCCTCAGAGAAACACCAACCTACTCTCTAGTTTCATGAGATTCACTTTTTTGTAGCTCCCACATATGAAGGAGAACGTAAGATATTTGTCTTTCTGTGCTTGGTTTGTTTCACTTCACATAATTTCCTCCAAGCTCATCCATGTTGCTGAAAATGACAGGATTTCATTATTTTTTGTGTCTAAATAATATTCCATTGTGTTTATATACCACATTTTCTTTGTCCTTTAATCTACTGATGGGCACTTAGGTTGATTTCATTTTTGGCTATTTTGTAATGTGCTATAATAAACATTAGAATTCAGAGACCTACTTGATATATTGATTTCCTTTCTTTTGGATATACCCAGCATTGGAATTACTGGATCATTTAGTAATTCTATTTACTGTAAATAGAAATTTAAATCTATTTTTAGGTTTTTGCGGGACCTCCATACCGTTCTCCAGAATGGCCATGCTAATTTATATTACCACCAGCAGTGTTCAGGCTCCCCTTTCTCTACATCCTCACCAGCTTCTGTTATTTTTTTCCTTTTGATAAAAAAAAAAAAAAAAAAAGCCATTTTAACTGAAGTGAGACGATATCTTATTGTGGTTTTGATTTGCATTTCTTTGATGATTAGTGATGTTCAGCATGTTTCCATATACCTGTTGGCCATTTGTCTGTCATCTTTTGAGAAAGATCTATTCAGATCTTTTGCCCATTATTAAAATCAGATTTTTTTCTTTGCTATTGAGTTGTTTGAAGTCCTTATATACTCTGGTTATTAATCCCTTGTCAGATGGTAGTTTGTAAGTATTTCCTCCTATTCTGTAGGTTATCTGTTCCCTTTGTTGATTGTTTCCTTTGTTGTACAGGAGCTTTTTAGCTTGATGTAATCCCATTTGTCTTGTTTTTGCTTTGGTGGCCTGTGTTTTTGAGGCCTTGCACAAAAAAATCTTTGCCCAGAACCATGTCCTGGAGTGTTTTTCCAGTGTTTTCTTCAAGTAGCTTCATAGTATCAGTTCTTAGATTAAAGTCTTCAATCTGTTTTGATTTGATTTTTGTATACAGTAAGAGATAGAAATCTAGTTTCATTTTTCTGCATATGGTTTTCCAATTTTCCCAGAATCATTTATTGAAGAGATTATCCTTTTTCCATTGTATGTTCTTGGTGCCTTTGTCAAAAATGAGTTGCATATAAAGGTATGGGTTTAGGCCAGGCGTGGTGGCTCACACTTGTAGTCCCAGTGCTGTGGGAGGCCGAGGCAGGTGGATTGCCTGAGCTCAGAGGTTCGAGACCAGTATGAGCAGCAGTGAGCCAGATTAAGACCCCATCTCTACTAACAGCATCAAAAACAGCCGGATATTGTGGTGGGCGTCCGTAATCCCAGCTACTGGGGAGGCAATGGGAAAGAACATCACCAGAGGAAAAAGAAAATGAACAAAAAAAAGAGAGTACTTCAAACGAAGAAGAATGAACAAGCAAGCTGAAATTAAAAATAAAAAAAAATTTTTTAAAAAGTGTGGGTTTATTTCTGGGTTCTCTATTCTGTTCCATTGGTCTGCATCTGTCTCTTATTTTTATTGTTAAATCATAGCTGTGTACATTAGTGCGGTCAAGGGGTACAATCTACTGGTTTCATATACAATCTGAAATATTCTCATCAAACTGTTCAACGTAGCCTTCTTGGCATTTTCTTAGTTATTGTATGTAGACATTTGTATTCTGCCTTTAGTAAGTTTCTCCTGTACCCATTCTAAGATGCACCGTAGGTGTGGCCCCACCCCTTACCCTCCCTCCACCCTAACATCCCCCCTCTCTTCCCCTTCCTTGGCCCTTTCCTCATAGTCTTGTGCTATAGTTGGGTTATAGCCTTCATGGGAAAGCTATAATTTAGCTTCGTAGTAGGGCTGAGTACATTGGATATTTCTTCTTCCATTCCTGAGATACTTTGCTAAGAAGAATATGTTCCAGCTCCATCTATGTAAACATGAAAGAGGTAAAGTCTCCATCTTTCTTTAAGGCTGCATAATATTCCATGGTATACATGTACCACAATTTGCTAGTCCATTCGTGGGTCAATGGGCACTTGGGCTTCTTCCATGACTTAGCAATTATGAATTGGGCTGCAATAAACATTCTGCTACAGATGTCTTCATTATATTGTAATTTTTGGTCTTCTGAGTATAAACCTAGTAAAGGAATTATAGGATTGAATGGTAGGTCTATTTTTAGGTCTCTAAGTATTCTCCAAACATCCTTCCAGAAGGAATGTATTAGTGTGCATTCCCACCAGCAGTGTAGAAGTGTGCCCTTTTCTCCACATCCACGCCAACATCTCTATCTAGTTTTGGGATTTTGTTATGTGGGCTACTCTTACTGGAGTTAGGTGATATCTCAAAGCAGTTTTGATTTGCATTTCTCTGATGATTAAGGATGATGAGCTTTTTTTCATGTGTTTGTAGATCGTGCATCTGTCTTTTTTAGAGAAATTTCTTTTCAAGTCCCTTGCTGACCCTGAGAAGGGATCACGTGTTCTTTTCTTGCTAATACGTTTGAGTTGTCTGTGGATTCTGGTTATTAGATATTTATCGGAGCTATAACCTGCAAATATTTTCTCCCATTCTGAGGGCTGTCTGCTTGCTTTACTTACTATGTTCTTGGCTGTACAGAAGCTTTTTAGTTTGATCAGGTCCCAGTAGTGTATTTTTGATACTGCTTTAATTGCCTGTGGAGTCCTCCTCATAAAATATTGACCCAGGCTGATTCCTTCAAGAGTTTTCCCTGCACTTTCTTCAAGTATTTTTATAGTTTCATGTCTTAAGTTTAAGTCTTTTATCCAGTGAGAGTCTATCTTAGTTAATGGTGAAAGGTGTGGGTCCAGTTTCAATCTTCTACAGGTCACCAGCCAGTTCATCCAGCACCATTTGTTAAATAGGGAATCTTTTCCCCACTGAATGTTTTTAATTGGCTTGTCAAAGAGCAAATAACAGTAAGTAGCTGGATTCATCTCTTGGTTCTCTATTCTGTTCCAGACATCTACTTCTCTGTTTTTGTGCCAATACCGTGCTGTTTTGATCACTATCGATTTATAGCACAGTCTCAGGTCTGGTAGCGTGATTCCTCCTGTTGTGTGTTTATTGCTGAGTAATGTTTTGGCTATTCGAGGTTTTTTCTGATTCCATATAAAACGAAGTATTATTTTTTCGAGATTGTTAAAATATGACAATGGAGCTTTAATAAGAATTGCATTAAAATTATATATTGCTTTGGGTAGTATAGACATTTTAACAATGTTGATTCTTCCCAGCCATGAGCATAGTATATTTTTCCATTTGTTAACATCTTCAGCTATTTCTTTTCTTAAAGTTTCATAGTTCTCTTTGTAGAGATCTTTCATGTTCTTTGTTAGGTATACTCCCAAATATTTCATCTTCTTTGGCACTACTGTGAAAGGAATAGAGTCCTTGACTGTTTTTTCGGCTTGGTTATTGTTGGTATATATAAAGGCTACAGATTTACGGGTGTTGATTTTGTAGTCTGAGACATTGCTGTATTCCTCGATCACTTCTAAAAGTTTTGTAGTAGAATCCCTAGTGTTTTCCAGATATACGATCATATCATCTGCAAAGAGTGAAAGTTTGATCTCTTCTGACCCTATATGGATACCCTTGATCGCCTTTTCTTCCCTAATTGCAATGGCTAAAACTTCCATTACAATGTTAAAGAGCAATGGAGACAATGGGCAACCTTGCCTGGTTCCTGATCTAAGTGGAAATGATTTCAATTTAACTCCATTCAATACGATATTGGCTGTGGGTTTGCTATAGATGGCCTCTAGTAGTTTAAGAAATGTCCCTTCTATACTAATTTTCTTAAGTGTTCTGGTCATGAAGGGATGCTGGATATTATCAAAAGCTTTTTCTGCATCAATTGAAAGAATCATATGGTCCTTATTTTTTAGTTTGTTTATGTGCTGAATTACATTTATAGATTTACGTATATTGAACCAGCCTTGAGACCCTGGGATAAATCCCACTTGGTCGTGGTGTGTAATTTTTTTGATGTGTTGTTGGATTCTGTTTGTTAGGATCTTATTGAGTATTTTAGCATTAATATTCATTAGTGATATTGGTCTATAATTTTCCTTTCTTGTTGGGTCTTTCCCTGATTTGGGGATCAAGGTGATGTTTGCCTCATAGAATGTGCTGGGTAATATTCCTTCTTTTTCTATATTTTGGAAGAGGTTTAGTAACATAGGTACTAGTTCTTCTTTAAAGGTTTGGTAGAATTCTGACATAAAGCCATCTGGTCCTGGGCTTTTCTTTTTAGGGAGATTTTGTATTGTTGATGCTATTTCAGAACTTGATATAGGCCTGTTCAACATTTCCACTTCATTCTGGCTAAGTCTTGGTAGGTGGCGTACTTCCAGGTATTGATCGATTTCTTTCAGATTTTCATATTTCTGACAGTAAAGTTTCTTTTAGTGTTCGTTAAGGATTTTTTGAATTTCTGAGGGGTCTGTTGTTATTTCATCGTTACCATTTCTGATTGATGAAATTAGAGATTTTACTCTTTTTTTCCTGGTTAGGTTGGCCAAAGGTTTATCTATTCTATTGATCTTTGCAAAAAAATCAACTTTTGGATTTATTGATCTGTTGTATATTCTTTTGTTTTCAATTTCATTTAATTCTGCTCTGATTTTGGTTATTTCTTTTCTTCTGCTGGGTTTGGGGTTGGAGTGTTCTTCCTTCTCCAGGTGGTTGAGATGTCCCATTAGGTTATTAACTTCCTCTCTTTCCATTTTCTTGAGGAAGGCTTGAAGTGCTATAAATTTTCCTCTTAGGACTGCCTTTGCAGTATCCCAGAGGTTCTGGTAATTCGTGTCTTGATTGTTGTTTTGTTTCAAAATTTGGTGATTTCCTTCTTTTTTTTTTTTTTTGTAGAGACAGAGTCTCACTGTACCGCCCTCTGGTAGAGTGCCGTGGCGTCACATGGCTCACAGCAACCTCTAACTCTTGGGCTTACGCGATTCTCCTGCCTCAGCCTCCCGAGTAGCTGGGACTACAGGCGCCCGCCACAACGCCCGGCTATTTTTTTGTTGCAGTTTGGCCGGGGCCGGGTTTGAACCCGCCACCCTCGGCATATGGGGCTGGCGCCCTACTCACTGAGCCACAGGCACCGCCCGGTGATTTCCTTCTTAATCTTGTCTATAACCCATCTATCCTTCAGCATAAGGTTGTTTAGCATCCATGTTTTTGTATGGGTATGCAGGTTCCTGTTGTTATTGAGTTCAATTTTTATTCCATGATGGTCTGAGAAGATATAAGGAATAATTTCTATTTTTTAAAATTTTCTGAGGTTAGATTTGTGGCCTAGAATGTGGTTGATTTTGGAGTATGTTCCGTGGGCTGATGAGAAGAATGTGTATTCAGTTTTGTTGGGATGAAATGTTCTGTAGATGTCTGTTAGGTCCAGATGTTGAATGGTTAAGTTTAAATCTAAAATTTCTTTGCTTAGCTTCTTTTTGGAGGATCTATCCAGCACTGCTAAAGGGGTGTTAAAATCTCCAACTACTATGCAACTGGAGGAAATCAAGTTGCTCATGTCTGTTGGAATTTCTCTTATAAATTGCGGTGCATTCTGGTTGGGTGCATAAATATTAATAATTGAAATCTCATCATATTGAGTATTACCTTTAACAAATATGAAGTGTCCATCCTTATCCTTCCTTATTTTAGGTGGTTTAAAGCCTATTGCGTCTGGGAATAGGATAGCAACGCCTGCTTTTTTCTGCTTTCAATTTGCCTGGAGTATAAATTACCATCCCTTCACCTTGAGTCTATATTTGTCTTTTAATGTAAGACGCGATTCTTGTATGCAGCAGATATCTGGCTTGAATTTTTATATCCAGTCAGCCAACCCATGCCTCTTTAGAGGACAATTTAAACCATTCACATTAATTGAGAATATTGATAAGCCTTTCGAGAGTCCAGTGGACATTTTTAATCCTTTTGCGACTGTGGAAGTTGGAGTTTGATCAAAATTTTCTGGGTGGGTTTACTTTTGTGGTGGAGGATTACACTGGTCTTTATGGAGGATAGGTCTGAGAATATCCTGGAGAGTTGGTTTAGTTATGGCAAATTGCTTCAACATGTGAATGTCCTTGAAGTATTTAATCTCTCCATTATAAATGAAACTCAGTTTAGCTGGGTACAGGATCCTACATTGAAAGTTATTTTGTTTTAGGAGATTAAAAGTCAATGACCATCCTCTTCTAGCTTGAAAGGTTTCAGCAGAGAGATCTACAGTTATTCTAATACTCTTCCCCTTATACGTGATGGTTTTTCTTTTGTCTGGCTGCTTTCAGAATTTTCTCCTTCATATTAACTTTAGTGAAGTTGATTATGATGTGTCTGGGAGATGTCTTATTTGGGTTGAGTAGTGCTGGAGTTCTGAAACTGTCTGCTATCTGAATTTCAGAATCTCTTGACATGTCTGGAAAGTTCTCCTTCATAATCTCATGGAGAAGAGACTCTGTGCCTTGTGAAGCCACTTCGTTACTTTCGGGGATCCCTATAAGACGAATATTGGTTTTCTTCGAATTATCCCAGAGCTCTCTGAGAGAGTGATCTGTTTTTTGCCCTCCATTTCTCTTCCTCTTTGAGAGTTTGGGAGCATTTGAAAACTTTGTCTTCTTTGTCATAAATCCTTTCTTCTGCTTGCTCCATTCTGTTACTGAGGGATTCTACTGTGTTTTTCAGATCTTTGAGGGCTGCAACTTCTTGTCTCAATGTGTCAAAATCTTTGGTCATTTGGTCTTTGAATTTGTTGAATTCTTGAGATATCTTTTGGGTTACTGCTTGGAATTCTAACTTGATCTTATTTGCTATCCAGATTCTGAATTCAATTTCTGACATCTCAGCTATTTGTTTGTGCATGGGATCTTGTGCTGTGTCTGCCCCATTGATCCTTGGGGGAGTTGGTCTACTGTGATTATTCATATTGCCAGAGTTTTTCTGTTGATTTAGCCTCATGATTGTTTTTCACCATTGCCTCTGGCCATCCTCAGAGTTGGGGAGGTGTCTCTCCAAGATTAGACCCCAGTGGGATCACTCTATTGTTGCTGGATCTTTGTAGGGAGTAGCCCTGTGTAGTTCCTCTGGGGCTCCCCCAGCTGGGGAGTTCTGATTGTGGAAGCAGCTCCAGAGTGTGACACACCCAGATCTAGCAACAGGGCGGGAGGTGGTGCACACGGTTCTGGGAGTGCCTGGCACCCAGTGACTTTGGCACAGAGAGCCGAAGGCTCCAGCAGTCTCTGGCCAGGAGAAGGGCTCTGTGCAGAGGCAGTGTGGGCTCTGGAGGGCATGTGGCTACCAGAGTCCCTGGCCAGACAAGCGGGCCAGTGTGGAGGCAGGGAGGGTACAGGAGGGAGGACGCAGGGTTGTGTGGCTCTCACAGTTCCTGGTCAGGACATGCGGAGGCCCGGCAGGCGCGGGTCGTGTGTCGTGGCACAGCTCTTATGGAGGTTCAGGTGGTGCCAAGCACAGGAGTTTGAGGTTTCTATGAGCTGTGATACCATGGCACTCTACCCAGGGCAACAGCCCAAGGTGCCAGTGTGCCAAAACGGTCTCACTCTGCCCCTGAGGGTTAAGGCTGTAAGGCAGCTCAGTCCCCGCCTTTAGGCTGCTCAGTCACTAGGTTACTAGCTCCCGCCCAATCCTTGCTCTGTGACCCTGAGGGCGGAGCTTGCCGGGGCAGTTCTCTCACAGTGGCTCCCTCAGGCCCACAGCCGAACACTGTTAGCTCCATCCAGCTCAGTGGCCCAGTCTGGGGCCCCAGATAATGCCCAAAGTTCTCCACTCTCCTACTCAAGCTCTCCCCAAAGGCAGTTCAACTGAGTGTCAAGTCCAAAAACACCGAAACAGTTCACAGGTAAGGCCTTTCCAGTTTGCAGTCTCACTGCTACTTGTACTTATGGCTGCAGGCGGGATTAGGTTTATCAGACACACGCAACCACTTGCCAGTTTTCCACTGTTTTTGTCCTCATCTTGGGGGTCCAGAAGTCCCTTGCTGACTCTCTGTATCCTCAAAGGGATGATTATAGGCAGATCCCACCAGCCAGAGATGCCTGGAGTCTTATCTCCCCAGACTCACCGTGCCCTGTTGCAGGGAGGCTGTTACTCAGCTGCCATCTTGGATTGTCCTCTCTGTGCATCTGTCTTCATACCACTACCATGCTGACTTGTTTACTACAGCTTTGTAGAATAGTTTGAAGTCAGGTAGTGTGATGCCTTCAGCTTTGTTCTGCTCAGAATTGTTCTGGCTAATCAGGTTCTTTTGTGGTTCCATATAAATTTTAGGGTTATTTTTTCTATTTTTGTGAAGAATATCTTTGGTAATTTGATGGAGATTGCATTGAATCTCTAAGTTGCTTTGATTGGTATTGTCATCTTAACAATATTAATTTTTATTCAACAAAAGTGGAATATATTTCCATTTTAAATGTCTTCTTCAATTCCTTTTGTCAGTGTTTTATAGTTTTCCTTGTGTTGATCTTTCACTTCTTTGGTTAAATTGATCCCTAGGTATTTTATTTTGTATCTTTGTAGCTATTGTAAATTGGATTGCTTGATTTCTTTTTCAGATTGTTTACTGTTAGTATATACAAATGCAATTGATTTTTGTATATTAATTTTGTATCCTAAAATTTTACTGAATTTATTTATCAGTTCGAACAGGTTTTTTTGGTGGAGTCTTTAGATTATTATAGATAAAAAGTCATGTCATCTTCAACGAAGGCTAATTTGACTTCTTCCTTTCCAGTTTGAATACCCTTTCTTTCTCTTGCCTAATTGCTCTGACTAGGACTTTCAGTATTATGTTGAATAAAAGTGTTGAAAGTGGGTACCCTTATCTTGTTCTGTATCTTAGGGGAACGGCATGGAATGCCTTTCCTTGCTCAGGATGATGTTGATTGTGAGTTTGTCATATGTGGCTTTTAGTATTTTGAGGTATGTTCCTTCTGTACTGTATACTTCTGTCAAGTTTGTTGATAACTTTTATCATAAAGGGATTTTGAATTTTATCAAATGCTTTCTCAGTATCTACTGAAATAATCATATAGTCTTTGTTCTTGGTTGTGTTAATGTGATATATCACACTTATTGATTTGTGTGTGTTGAACCATTCTTGCATCCCTGGATGAATCCTACTTGACTATGATTATGGTGAATGAATCTTTTTAATCTGATACTAAATTCAGTTTTCTAATATTTTGTTGAGTATTTTTGCATCCATGTTCACCAGTGATATTGGCCTGTACTTATCTTTTTCTGTTATGTTCTTTTCTAGTTTTGATACTGGGAAAATGCTGGCTTCAAATAATAAGTTTAGAAGTATTCCCTCTTCTTCAGTTGTTTTGAAGATAGTGAGTGGAATTGGTATTAGTTCTTCTTTAAGTGTTTGGTAGAATTCAGCAGTGAAGCCATCAAGTCCTGGGCTTTTCTTTGATGGGAGACTTTTCATGGCAACTTTGATCTCATTATTCCTTATTTGTTTCTGGAAGTTTCCTTCCTTCCCTTTTTTGACAGTGTCTCACTCTGTTTCCCCAGGCTAGAGTGCCATCATCTCAGTCTAGCTCACGGAAACCTTAATTTCCTGGGCTTAAACACTCTTGCCTCAGCCTCTTGAGTAGCTAGGACTACATATGCCTGTCCTTAACACTTGGCTAATTTTTCTATTTTAGGTAGAAATAGGGTCTCCCTCTTGCTCAGGCTGGTCTCAAACTCCTGAGCACAAAGATCCTCCTGTCTAGGCCTCCCAGAATGCTAGGGTTACAGATGTGAGCCACTGTGCCCAGCCATTTTTCTCCTTCCTGGCTCAATTTTGGTAGGTTATATGTCTCCAGTAATTTATCCATGTCTTCTAGGTTTTCCAATTTGTTGGTATATGTTTACTCATAATAGTCTCTAATGATTCTTTGTATTTCTATGGTCTTAGTTATGTTTCCTTTTTCATTTCTGATTTTATTTACATGGGTTTTCACTCTTTTTATCTTAATCTAACTAAAGGTTTGTCAATCATGTATATCTTAAAACAACAACAACTTGAAGCAGGTGCCGAGGGGAGTTTTCTGTTTCCTGATGGTTGTTGTCTATGGCCTGGAAAAGGGGAAGGAAAAAGTCACATTGTTTGTGGAGAGATGCTCAGAATATGATAGATAATGAATTCTGAATTAGTGTATCGTGTAGTAGGAAGCTATCTTAAGCCTCCAGAAAGAGTGTTTGTTCCATCATCCACCCAAAATGAATCATCTCAGACTTGCCAACCCAAGAACTTAAAAGTCACCTCTGCTAAAGTGTTTCATAGCCCAAATAGCTAAGCTCTTATTTTAGCCTGAAAAACTCTTCAGGAAAAGATTCATCATTTAGACCTAGAAAGAACACAAGCTGAAGATAACCTGAACACGCTTTCCAAAGAAGCAGCACAGTATAACAAGGCCTTAGAGAATGAAATGAATGAGAGAAATCTGGCACATGAGGAACTTTAAAGCAGAAAAAAGATATAAGTATACAGTTATGCTCAGCCCAATCTTGTTGTACCCTTCTAGAGAAGCAACTAGAATATACTAAGAGAATGGTTCTCAATGTAGGGCGAGAAAAAAATATGATTCTAGAACAACAGGCCCAGCTTCAAAGGGAAAAAGAACAAGATCAGATGAAGCTGCATGCAAAACTTGAAAAGCTTGATGTCTTAGAAAAAGAGTGTTTTAGGCTTACAACAACTCAGAAACCTGCTGAGGACAAGATTAAACGTTTAGAGGAAAAACTCAGGGAAGAAGAACATCAGTGTGAGCTATTTCAAGCTTCTGAGCTTCAAACTGGACTTGAAATCAGTAGAATTTTAATGTCTGCAGTTTCAAATCCAAAACACTCCGGGGAAAAGAAGACATCTTCAAAGAAAACTAAATATTTAAAGACAAGACCACCTTGGCATATTCATTTGAAGTTTGGATCACTGCCTCTTGTAACTGAAAAATCCTCCAATGTAAGCTGATCGGTGAATACAAATGCATAGAACCTTATGCAGATGATGCAACATTGTGACCTACATTCCCTTCAGAAACCATCGGAAGTGGCTGAGCCTAGATGTCTCTACAAGCCTATTAGAAAAACTTGCCAGGGCGGCGCCTGTGGCTCAGTTGGTAAGGCGCCGGCCCCATATACCAAGGGTGGCGGGTTCAAACCCAGCCCCGGCCAAACTGCAACCAAAAAATAGCCGGGTGTTGTGGCGGGCGCCTATAGTCCCAGCTACTCGGGAGGCTGAGGCAAGAGAATCGCTTAAGCCCAGGGGTTGGAGGTTGCTGTGAGCTGTGTGAGGCCACGGCACTCTACCGAGGGCCATAAAGTGAGACTCTGTCTCTACAAAAAAAAAAAAAAAAAGAAAAACTTGCCAGTATAAGGCTGTACCTTCTGGCTCTGAAAAGTCTATTTCCATTTGTGACAATGTGTCTGAACTTTTAATGGCAATGCAGGATGAGCTGGACCAAATGACAATGGAGCATCAAGAACTACTGAAACAAATGAAGGAAACTGAAAGCTATTCAGTCTGTGATGACATAGAATGTGAACTTGAGGATTTAGTCAAGAAAATGGAAATGAAAGGAGAACAAATGTCCAAACTGAAGCAGCATCAAGATAGTGTCCGTAAACTGCAGCAAGAAGTTCAAAACTCAAAGATGAGTGAAGCTTCAGGTATCCAGCGAGAAGATATCAACCCTAAAGGATCAAAGAACATAAAAAATAGCCCCAGAAAATGTTTCGATGAAATGAGCCCTTTTCTGAAAAACGACAACTTTCATCCAATCTGAGTTCATAATCTTCAAATGAAATTGAGAAGAGATGATATCATGTGGGAACAGTAACACAATAACAAAACTGTCACTTAACAACTTTGTCAGTGAAATATTGAATTGTCTAAAGTGGTTTTAATTTAATATACCTTTGTGAAATTTTGAATTATGTTTCTAGCCTCTATAAAAAATTAATGCCTAATGACATACTAAGAATCCCAAATAATAAATGTTTACTTTTTAATTTTTCTTATTAACCAAATTCCTGAACCTCATCATGTCTTAGAACATTGTTCAATTTGCAAATATCTTTAGCTAAATCTAAGAAACAATACTAAAATTAACTTAAGTCTGAGATACAAGTACCATTCCACTTTTCATTTAATAGGCTTATAATCTTAAGCCTTAATGTTAAATGAACAGAATTCAGAAAGGTCTTTTAATTTTCTTGGTGCTTCCTCCCTATCTTGTTTTAAAGATATGAAATGTTTTCTCTTTTGGAAAAGGAAAAGCTTAATAGTCTTCCAGTTTTGTGAAGAAGCCTTTAATTCATTCTCTTGAGCTACTGTTGTAACTTAACTACAGAAGTTTTCCTGTGTTATTCCTATTCTTTTTTATAACTTTTTTATTCTTTGGGTTATATATAATGTTCATTAATGTAAATTAAGACTGTGAATTTCTAGGACCTACGAAAGTGATATATTTTTTATAAGAAACTATAGGAAGAAGAAGTTGAGCATTTAATTACCTCATCTAACAAAACTTCAGGGAAATATGGTACATTTTTATTTTTTATATTTTAAAGTCAATGATATCATGATAGATTTCTTTGTGTACACATGCTTTATAATAAATTTGCACTTGTTGACCTAAAAAAAAAAAAAAACTTCCTGGAGAATGCATCATGTGCTGATGAAAAGTTTACGGACTCTATAGCAGTTATGTGAAATGTTCTGTAAATGTCAGGTCAATTTAATCTAGAGCATAATTTAACTTCAATGTTTCTTGGTTTATTTTCTGTCTTAGATAAACTGTTTATTACCAAGAGTGGGGTGTTGAATTCCCTTACTATTATTGTATTGGAATTTATCTTTCCTTTCAAGTCTATTAATGTTTGTTTTTATATACTTGGAAGCTCTGGTGTTGGGTGCATAGATATTTATAATTGTTATTTCCTCTTGCTGAATTGACCCCTTTTTCATTATATAGTGATCTTCCTTGTCCCTTTTTACAATCTCTGACTTGTAATATATTTTATCTGATCTGAGTATAGCTACTTCAGATCTTTTTTGGTTTCATCTTACATGGATATCTTTCTCCATTCTTTTTCTTTCAGTCTATGTGTGTCTTTATAGAGGAAGTGGGTTTCTTGAAGGCAGAATATAGTTGGATCTTGTGTCTTATCCATTTAACCATTTCTTTTAAGTGGAAAATTGAGTCCATTTATATTCAATGTTATTGTTGATAAGTAAGCACTTACTATTGTCATTTTATTGCTAGTTTTCTGGTTGTTATATAAAATCTTCTTTTCCTTTCTTATTATCTTCCTCATAGTTAAGTGATTTCCACTGATAGTAAGTTTTAATGTATTGCTTTTTATTTCTAGTGTATTTATTATAGTTTTTCATTATGGTTACCATGTGGGTTGTAAAATCCATCTTACAAATATAGCAAGTTATTTTAAGGAGATAATACCTTACCATAAATCATAAAAAAGAATAGAAGCAAATAAAAAGCTTTAAAAAACTCTGTACTCTACTCTAGCCCCCCCCCAAATTTTGACTTTTTTTAGTTTACATATTTTAATAATGCCTATTTCTTAAGAGATTGATAGCTATTATTATTTTTGATAGACTTGCCTTTCAGGCTTCATACTAGAGTCATGAGTGGATTGCACACCACAGTTAGAGTATTAATATATTCTGAGGCTGTCTATGTACTTAATTTTACCAGGGTTTTTTTATACTTTTAAATGTTTTCTTTTTATGTATTTATGTTTTATTCTTACATGTTAAAAAATTCCCTCTATCATTTCTTGTAAGATGGATCTGGGGTGGGCGTTTACCCAGCTTTTGTTTGTCTAGGAAATACTTTATCTCTCTTTCATATTTGAA
This sequence comes from Nycticebus coucang, assembly GCF_027406575.1. Taxonomy (NCBI): domain Eukaryota; kingdom Metazoa; phylum Chordata; class Mammalia; order Primates; family Lorisidae; genus Nycticebus; species Nycticebus coucang. The sequence goes on from NC_069785.1 coordinate 69,949,139, forward strand.
GGCTAGCTTTGCAAGATACAATATTCTTGGGTGGCAGTTTTTTTCTTTTAGCACTTTGAAAACATCATTCCATTCTCTCCTAGCTTGTATGGTTTCTACTGAGAAGTCTGTTGCCAGATGAATTTGAGCTCCTTTATATGTTAATTTGCTTTTTTCTCTTGTTGCTTTTAGGTTTCTCTCTTTGTCTTTGACCTTTGAGAATTTGATTTCATATAGCTTGCACTGTATTATTTGGATAAATTTGTTTGGTGTTACCTGCCTTTTCTGCACCTGATTATTATCTTTCTCAAGTTTTGGAATGTTTTCTGGCATTTCTTTGAATAAGCTTTGTACCCCTTGCTGTTGTTCAATTCCCTCTTAAACAGTAATATTTCTTAGATTTGGTCTTTGAGATAATTTTCCGTATCCTGTAGGTGCTTTCCATTCCTTTTCATTCGTTTTTCTTTTTTCTCTTCTGATTGTGTGTTTTCAAATACTGTCTTTGAGCTTGTTTATCCTTTCATCTTTATCCATTTTTCTGTTGAGACCTTCTAGTGAATTTTTTAATTCACCAAATACTTTCTCAGTTCTAAGATTTCTGTTTTGCTTTTTATTATTTCAATCTCTTTGTTAAATATCTCTGGTAAATCTCTGAATTGATTTTCTATGTTATCATGGTGATTTTGTGGTTTTATTAAATCTGCTATTTTTAATTCTTATTCAGAGTGTTTACATTTTGCTGGCTCATTAAGGTCAATCACTGGTGCTTTACTTTGGACATTTGGGGAGTTTATGGTTCCCTGTTTGCTGTTATTTCTTTTTTTTTTTTTTTTTGTAGAGACAGAGTCTCACTGTACCGCCCTCGGGTAGAGTGCCGTTGCGTCACACGGCTCACAGCAACCTCCAACTCCTGGGCTTAAGCGATTCTCTTGCCTCAGCCTCCCGAGTAGCTGGGACTACAGGCGCCCGCCACAACGCCCGGCTATTTTTTTTTTTTTTGTTGCAGTTTGGCCGGGGCTGGGTTTGAACCCGCCACCCTCGGCATATGGGGCCGGCGCCCTACTCACTGAGCCACAGGCGCCGCCCCTGTTATTTCTTATGTATTTATGTCTATGTCTTTTCATTGAAGGATTATATTTATTCCAATCTTCTCTACCTTGCATTTTTTTTTTTTTTTTTTGCAGTTTTTGTCTGGGGCTGGGTTTGAACCTGCCACCCCGCCACCTCCGACATATGGGGCCAGTGCCCTACTCCTTTGAGCCACAGGTGCTGCCCTACCTGGCATGTTTTGATTTTTATTGAATATGTTTTCTCAGAGATTCTTTGTGATTTTTAAATTTCTGCCCCCATCCCCTGCATTAGGTTGTTGCCTCCTTTTCATCCCTAGAATGCCTTAACCCCAGGTTTGCCTCAACTTAGTAAAGGATCAGAACACTGCTTGTCCTGAATAAGGGAGGTCCCAAAGGGGATATCCCAATAGGCTGGGTAGGGGGTTGTGCCCAGGGACCTGTAGGATGCCAACAGTGACTGCTGATGCATAGCCATTATGATATGATATCTATTTTGGCCAAGTTATAGAGCAGAGTTTCTAGGGCTGAGAATGTAGTCCCACCTCCCTCCTTTGTTTCTGGCTGTCCTCAGGGATATTTTGCCCTTCAGGTACTCCCAGTGTTTCACATGAGTTGAGGCAGGGACATATCTTCTACCAGGAAACCCCAGATAGTGAAGAATCTCATTGTCCACCTTGATCTCACTTTCTCCAGTGGAAGCTATGAGTTGGAGAAAATGTTTCATGTGCTTGGTGCAGGGCAAGGAACATCATGGATATGGAAATCTAGTTCTCTTATCGTCTGCTTGGCGTTTTTTCACTTCTCTGGGGCTTTGGAAACTGTCTCATTCTCATATTCAGGTTCTGCAATATTGTAGAGCTGTATATTTATTTTTGGTTTTCTGTGGCAGAGGCATGAAGCCAATTTGCACTGACACCACCATGTTGGAAATAGAAAAGACCACAAACTTTTTAAAGGCAGTTTTTCAGTATATGTGAAAAGATTTTTTAAGTTATTCTTTTTGGTTCAGTAATTGTGGCTCTAGAAATTATCTTTCGAAACAAGGAGAGATATACATGAGTTTCTGTATAAGTATGTTCATTTTAGCACTACAGCGAATAGATTAAATGCCAATAGTAAAAGAATGATGAAATTCATTAAGCACATATGTATGTGTAGTACATAGCTATTAAAACTGATATTATTGAAGAAATTTTAATGAATGGAAAATTTCTCACAGTACATGTTGAGGGGAAAAAAACCAAGTTACATGGGCGGCGCCTGTGGCTCAACGGAGTAGGGCACCAGCCTCATATGCCGGAGGTGGCGGGTTCAAACCCAGCCCTGGCCAAAAACTGAAAAAAAAAAAAAAAAAAGCCAAGTTACAAAATTGTGTACCAGGTCAGTTATCAATATCTAAATTCACTTCTAAACATATAATTCACGGAGGTTAAAGAATTTACGAAGAGACTTTCACTTTTGGAATGATGGTGATACACTTTCTTCTATACCTCCTACTAAGTACAACCCTAAACCCTGGACATCATACAGAGGGTACCAAAAATGTATACACATTTTAAGAAAGGAATAAAAACTATAATAAAATTATAATAGTCAATATATACTGATAATAATAGATGAATACAAGTCATATCAAGCACTTCTTGTAATTGCTGAAGTCAAACGTGACTTGAGTATTACAAATTAATATAGTTTTTTCCTTTCTTAAAATGTGTATACATTTTTTTGGCACCCTCCATATATATAAAACAAACTTAAGAAGACTGAAAGGTGAAGAGAAGAAAGGCAGACCAGCTAGGGCCTTTGGGACACAATGAACAACATGGTGGTGAGTTTACTGGGTTTTCTTTTGGCCTCATATATCCTGTATATAAACTAAGTCATTATCCTTCTCTCAAAGAATTACTTTTAACCTTTTTGCAAGACCGATCTCTGACAACAAATTCCCTTAGTTTTTGTTTGTCTGAGGACATCTTTATTTCCCCTTTACTTTTGAAGGGCAATTTTCCTAGATATGGAATTCCAGGTTGGTGAGGGTTTTCTTTCCACATTTTAAATATTTAATCCATTCTCTTCTTTCTTGCCTGGTTAGTGAAGAGAAATCCAATATAATTTCTTATCCTTGCTCTTCATTAGTTAAGGAATTTTTTTTCCTCTCTCTATTCCTGCAAGATTTGTTCTTTGTCTTTAGTTTTCTATAGCTTGAATAGGTATAGTTAGTTTTTTTGGTATTTATCATGGCCAATCTTCTCTGAGATTTCTGGGTCTGTAGTTTTCTGTCATTAATTTGGGGAAATTTTCAGCCATTGTTACGCCATCATTTTTCTCCTCCTTTGTCTTTTTCTCCTTTTTTTTTGTTAGTCCCAAAAGTGTATATTACACCATTTATAATTATCTCACAATTGGGGGGTATTCTGTTCCTTTAAAAATTTTTTTTTCTCTGTTCATTTCAGTTTGGGGAGTTTCTTCAAGCTCACTGATTTTTTTTCAAAGCCCATAAAGGTATTCTTCATTTCTTATGGTACTTTTTATTTCTTACAACCCCTTTTGCTTGGAGTTTATGTTACACATCTGTTTTTGAATCTTGTTCAATTTTTTTCATGAGAGCCCTTAAATTGTTAATTATGGTTACTTTAAATTCCTGATCTGATAATTCCAAAATCTCTGTCATAGATGAATCTTGTTCTGATGCGTGCTTTGTCTCTTCAGACTATTTTTCATTACTTTACAGTATGCCTTATAATTTTTTGTTGATAGCTGGACATCATCATTACATCACTGTGTACTAGGAACTGGAGTAAGTAGGTCTTTGGTGTGAGGATTTATGTTTATCTGGCTAGGACTTCTGCTGTGTTTGCTGAACTTTAGGGGTCTGAGGTTTCACTTTCCTCCAGTGTCTTTATTTTTGTCTCTCCCATTACCTTTGGGTTTCCCAAGGAACTCTTTCTTAAATAGAGTCTGAACCTTGCAGTTCTTTCATTTTTAACACTCCCTTATTAGGGGCTCTGTCGATGTGGTGGTAGGTAGGTGTGTGTGTGTGTGTGTGTGTGTGTGTGTGTGTGTGTAGGAAAGGTTTCTATACTCCTATAATTAGGTCTCAGTCTTTTGGTGGGGTGTGCCCCCCTTTGCTGTTATCTTCACAAATTTCACTCAGCACTTTTCCTGCTTTAGTACAATAAGAAAACTAGAACGGACTGGAGTTGTCTATTGCCTATCTCCAAGTCAGATAAGGCTTTGAAAAAATAGTTTTCCTTGACAATTGACCTTTATTCAAAAACAGAACAAAGAAGAGGACTCTCTGGAAACATCTCCAAACAGTTACTTACACTCCTCCCACAAGCAGGAGAGGATTATTCTCTGATCTTCACAGTGAGAGCACAATAGGGATCATAGAGGTAAAACTCAGAAAAGTATGAGAGGCCCTGCCCCAGAGTTTTTCACTATCAATCTAGTCCACACCAAGCAAGTCTCAAGAAATTTGTCAATTAGAGTTTAAGTGCTGTTGTCAGTACTGGCTCCAGCAGTAGACTTCTGCTGTGTATAAGCTGTGACTTGTGACTCTTTTTTTTTTTTTTAAATAGAATCTTACTTTGTCATCCTCTTTCACAGCAACCTCAAACTCTTGTGCTCACGAGATCCTCTTTCCTCAGCCTCCAGAGTAGCTGGACTATAGGCTCTGGATACAACACCTGGCTATTTCTAGAGATGAGGTCTCACTCTTGCTCAGGCTGATCTCAAACTCCTGAGCTCAAGCAGTAGTCCACTGCCTTGGCCTCCCTGAGTGGTAGGATTACAGACAGACATGAGCCACTGCACCTGGCTAAGCTGTGACTTCTTGAATTTTCCTCTCTCTCCCGTTTTTAGCAGCAGTTTGCCCTGTGATTTCAATTTCAATTTTCTGATAGATATAAGATGAGTTGATTTTACCTTTTTTGTTATTGTGAGAATGGGAGTGACAACTTCCAAGCATTTTACGTGTTGGAACAAAACTATTAAGTCCTTATGTTGCTTTTTAATGATAATTTTACAAAAGTGGGCATCACAGTAGAATCAAGGGAATTATTGGTGGGTGAGTTTTGTTGATCTTAATTACATTGACCATTTTAAAAAACTAAAACCTATTTTCAAATTTAAAAATTTAGAACATAACATAGCACACATATACTCATTCTTAAAATTTTAGTTTGTTTTTTGCTTTACCATGGAACTGTCCATTATTTAACAAGGAAAACTTTTAATTACCTTTGATCTTGAAATCTTTACAATCATATAAAATAGCAGAGATTTTAAAAATCTAAGTATTAACTACTTAGCAACCTTGATTTTTAATATATTTATCATTTACTATCCTATAATTTGATTTTTTAGACAAAATACAACATTATATATTTTTCTTTACCAAGAAATATTTTATAGAATAATAATTCTGTCAGTAATCATATAAACTTAGCTTTTATTCATGCTGTAATTTTCTTTAATCAGACTTAGAAGTTCTTATGCTTAATAAAACAACTACAGTTTTAAAGTGGTAAAAATGCTAAAGATTGGTTTATTTTTATTAATTTACTGTAACTACCAATAGAATATTTCTTATAAAATACAATCTTAACTAGGAAGCATTGTTTTAAAATTATAATTTGAGAAGCTGTTAAGACAGCAAGTTTGATTTTAAATTTCATTTCTTTCCACTTAGGTTACTTCCTACTGTAATTGATCAGAAATCGTTTGTTTTCCCTCTGGAATCTGAGGGTAAACTTTGGCAACAGCAACGACAGTATGGTTCATTGTCACGTGGCTTTCCAAGACCAAAGGTATGAATAAACAAAATTATAGAGACAGAAAGTACGTTAGTGATTGCCAGGGACTGGGAGAAGGGGAAACCAGGAGTGACTTCTAATGGGTATGAAGTTTCTTTGGGGGACGAAGAAATGTTCTGGAATTACAGTAGAACCTCTTAAGTTGACCACCCAAGGGATGGTAACAAACTGATCAACATGTAAAAGTGGTCAACATAAGGAACTAGGCCTACTATGCTGATATGTACATGTGGTGCATGTCTGGTCTGTGAAAATTAGGTCAATTTAAGGAGGTAGTCAATACAGGGAGGTGGTCATCTATGGAGGTTCTACTATATATAGTCATGATGATTGTACACCTCTGTGAATATAATCACCACCATTGAATTATACACTTTAAAAGGGTAAATTTTAAGATGGATGTGGTGCAGTGAGCCTGTAGTCCAAACTACTCAGGAGCCTGAGGTAAGGGGATTATTTAGGGCCAGGAATTTGAGGCCAGCCTGGGCAACATAGCAAGAACCTGTCTCAAAGAAAAGGTGAATTTTATGGTGTATGAATTATATCTCAATAAAGCTGTTCATTTTTTTAAGAGTAATTATAGGAAATTTGTTTTCTAAATTAGAAAATATAATATATAGGTCTGTTTCAATAATTTCATGTCATTGTTGTTTCAAATATATTCATGGCATAGTCAATTTCCGTAACCAAAGAGCTTTCTTCAGAAAGCAAAATAAATCAAAACATAGCACCTTTAAATGTTTAAACAGAGCCCTAGAAGAAAAGTTTCTAGTTGGCAAGGAATAGAGCTTATGAAGTCTCTGACTTTGTGTCTATTTGGGTGCCTATCTCTCTTTCATTCTTGTTTCTTCCCCCATCTTACTCAGTACAGGCTGCCATAACAGAATGCTGTATATTGGGTGGCTTAAACAATAGAATCTATTTTTTACAGTTCTAAAATCTAGAAGTCTCACATCAAGGTGAAGACAGATCTGGTGTCTAGTGAGGACATTGTTCCTGGTTTGCAAAGAACCTTCTTCTTGAGTTGTTTCTTCACACAGCAGGGAGAGAGAGAGAGACAATAAAGATAATGTCTTACCTTTTTTCTTTTATAGACAGGGTCTCCCTTTGTTGCCCAGGCTAGGGTATAATTGTGTGATCATGGCTTACTCTAGCCTGAAATTCCTGGGTTCAAGTGATCTTCCTGCCTTAGCTTCCTGAGTTGCTAGGACTACAGGTACATGCCATCACACCCAGTTCGTTTTTTGTTTATTTGTTTGTATTTGTAGAGATAGGGTTTCTCTACGTTACTCAAGCTGTTGCATGTCTTTTTATAAGGGCACTAATCTCACTTATGAGGGCTCCACCCTCATAACCTAATTACCGCCCCCCCAAGCCTTACCTCCTAATACTATCACTTTGGGGGTTAGGATTTCAACATATGAGTTTGGGGCAAACACAAACATTCAGTGCATAGCATTCCTTTACTCCCCAAAGTAATAATAGTTCTCCTCTTTGGGGTACCTGGTCCTGTTCTCAGTGCTCTATAAATACCTAACTTGTTTAACCTTGAGAAAAATACTAGAAGGAGCATCTAGGATTATTATCTTTATTTTATTAGTGAAGAAACCAAGGTACAGAGATGTTAAATATAATAAGTAGCCTAAGAGAAAATAGCTAGTAAGTGTTAGACCAGGATTATGAACCCAGAATTACAGGCATCCAAAGGTGTATAACTTCATCCAAGGGTGTTTTTCCTTCATCACATTTGCCACCATTTGTAATTAGATAATGAATAGTGTGATTTTTAAAAACAGTCTATCATCCCACTAGATTATAAGCTTAATCAAGTTGGGATATTCACCCCTAAATATGACACTCCCTAGTATAAGGGTATAATTGTACCTTTTTTAAGTGTACAATTCAATGCTGGTGATTATATTCACAGTATAAAGAATATTTTGAATTGAAGGCTATTCAAAGTCAGGAAACATTGGATGAGGCCTTCCCTGTATCTGCATAAACTGGACTGGCCTGATCAGAGGGTCAAAGGGGCAATTGACTCCTTTCCTCCTTCCTGTTATCCCAAAATATTTCAGGAATGAGGGTCCAGAATGCAGATGGACCTGGCCCATCTGCGTAGTCATAAATGCCTATCTCCCAGGGTATCCACAGTCAATCTATTTCTTCTCCATCCATTTGTCTTCCCTACCAGCTGTTATCCTATGCTCCTTGATTTCCCCCCTTCACTCTAAAACGGCTGTATCTGAGCTCCATTAGAAAATTCGGTTATCACTCTGTGATTCTCCCCATGTGCATAGTAAATAAATCCTTTGTCTTAATAATCTGCCTTACTTGTGAGTTGATCTTTCAGAAAAGGGGAAAAGACAAGTTTCCCCTCCTCTGTACAGGATCTATGTCATTTTGTTCAGTGCTACATTATGCCAGGGGACACTCAATAAATGTTTGTTGACTGAATAAATAAAATCCCCACAATGACCTGAAAGGGTGTGCTTGTCCCCATGTAAAAATCAATCAGGCTCCTCTGTATTCCCAAAGTGGCCGTCTTCTACCTCTGTCCTTGCACTTGTTAATGTTGAATCTGTTCAGCCACTCCATGTGGAATACTTACTGTGTGCCAAGGATTGTTAAACATGCTCTGGGATGAATAAGACAGATCAAGTCCCTGTTCTCAGAGAGCTTACATTCCAGTGGAAGAAAACAGACCATCAGTAAGAAAATAACAGATACCAATAAAGGTCTGATAAAAATGAAACAAAGTGTGGTAATAAAGAAGCCAAAACTTATTATCTTTCTTATTTTTAAGGAGCTGCTTTAGTTAAATTTTTCTTTATTTGCTAAGAATCTCAGGAGGCTACATCAGAGATCACGTGAAGGTCTCTCTAATTTATGAGGATAGAGTACCTGAAATTAGGACTATTGTAGAATGGATAATTGCTATTATTGTTCCAGAAAAAAGAAAAAAAAAAACTATGGCCAGAAATTTTATTTTCCCCAAAAGAGTTTTGAATTCTGGATTCAAAAATCCTTGATCATGTAGATAAGGAATCCTATGTGCTAACTAAAACCCCAGTTCTTTTAAGTGCCGTGAGCTGCGTGAGCTTCACATAGAAAGGGGCAGGTACTGTTTCCCATCCTGACTTTGCCTCCAGGCCCTGGATCCCTATTGTTATTTTATTTCTAATAGTGGTGACATATGGTTAAAAATGCATATCTTCTGATAGCCCTAATTTGGCATTGTAAATTTAATGACAAACAGTGCTGTTTTGCCAGCTGGTACACATGCCTACTACACCAACAGGAGAGCTTGTATTACTAAGTAGTTGCGAAATTCATCTGAGATATTACCACCTTTAATTGCCCACTTCCAACCTTTTAAATTAGGTAAACCCCAGTTGCTGCTGCTGCTGCTGCTGCTTCTTTTTTTTTTTTGAGACAGAGTCTCAAGCTGTCACCCTGGGTAGAGTGCTATGGCATCACAGCTCACAGCAACCTCAAACTCTTGGGCCTAAGTGATTCTCTTGCCTCAGCCTCCCAAGTAGCTGGAACTACAGGCACCTGCCACAACCCCCAGCTATTTTTTGTTTGTAGTCGTCATTGTTGTTTAGCAGGCCCAGGCTGAATTCGAACCACCCAGCTCCGGTGTATATGGCTGGCACTCTAACCACTTGAGCTACAGGTGCTGAACCCCCAGTTGCTTCTTTAAGTTACCTTTCCCCAAAAGTGGATACCTGTTTTTGGAATTCCGGTTTAACCCAAAAAGCTTAAATGACAAACAATTAAGAGTTGCTCCATTGTAATTAAGAATCATAATTAAGGGTGGCACCTGTGGCTCAGTGAGTAGGGTGCCGGCCCCACATACCAAGGGTGGCGGCTTCAAACCCAGCCCTGGCCAAACTGCAACAACAACAACAAAAAAAAATAGCTGGGCATAGTGGTGGACGCCTGTGGCCCCAGCTACTCGGGAGGCTGAGGCAAGACAATCACCTAAGCCCAAGAGCTGGAGGCTGCTCTGAGCTGTGACTCCACAGTTCTCTACTGAGGGTGACAAAGTGAGACTCTGTCTCTAAAAAAAAAAAAAAAAAATTAAAAATTATATATTAAGTGTCTTTAAATTTGAAAAGGCACAAAAGCACTATATATCATTTTTAAAAAATGTTTACATGAATCTCTCATCTTCTGAGGCTTTTTCTCTTAAAAAATAGAATCAGTAATGAAATATTAGTAAGTAGTATTGGAATATAAAGTCTTTTCAGGATTTGCAGATAATTATAGGCAAAATCAACATGGACTCCATTTTTGCTTATTAAAATGCTCATTTAAAATTTTTTTTCCTCCAGATTTATGACTAATATGTTTGCTATAGTAGGTGAAAAACATACCGTGAAGATGTAAAGGCAAAGCTAATTGTTTTACCCCCAGCCTCTACCAAGCTGCCCAATCCCATGAAGTAGCCGGTATTAACAGTTTGATTTTTATTTTTCCACACATTTCTCTTTGTTCATAATAATGCATACAATGCAAACACATATGCAGATGTATGAGATTTGATTTGTTACGATATTTTTTGCTTTTACTGAAACACATTACATTTGAATTATTAAAAATAAAAGCTATCTTTTGTTAACAAATGCTATATATGAAACTGTAATCATACAATTATTTGCAAAAAATGTATACTATTTTAAAATCAAAGAACTTTAGGATAAAATATAAATGGAATATAGTATCAGATTTTTGAGAGTTTTTTCTATTGAATATTTGACAACCTAAAAGGGAAAGTGTGACATTATACGTTCTGGGGTTGAGGCTAAAGAGTCTAAATAAGGCAAGTGGGACATATCTTTGATATCTCATGCTTTGTCATAAATGTACTATGTATAGGAATTTTTTTGCTTCATTCCATTATATATCCATTTTTGTTTCCATATAGAAGTAATGGTTATTAACCCTGAATATTTAGGAAAAAAGTGCCCTGAGAAATATGGCATCATATTTCTCATATTTATTATATTGCTACTACACTACAACATACTCCAAGTTGTACACCAATTTGAGAAGCAGAGGATTACAAAGCATCAATTTATTCATTTGTCAAATGTTTTTCTTATTTTAGTTTTTTATTGATACATGTCTCGGGCACACATGATATTTTGATATGTTCATATAATGGGTAAAGATCAAATCAGGGTAATTGAGATACTCATTACCTTAAACATTATCTTTTATTTATGCTAGGAGCATTTGAATTATTCTCTTATAGCTGTTTTGAAATGTACAATAGGTTATTGTTAATTTTATAATCACCCTACTGATCTACGATTCACCAAGTCTTAGTTCATCTAACTTTATGTTTGTACCCATTAATCAATGTATTTAATTATGAAATGTTTACTGATGTCCTTCTATGTGCTAAGCTCTGTATTAGGCACCAAGGATACTACAGTGTTCCTATCCTCATGGAAATAGTGTCTATATAGAAGAGATAAATCAATAACAATTATAAAACTGTGGGGGGGAAATGCCATAATGGGAAAACTATGGTATTCTATTGGAGCGAGTAGAAGGATACCCAACTCAGACTCAGGAGGAGTGGAGTTCAAGGAAAGTATCTTAGAGGTGAAATCAAGAGAATCAAAGGTGGGAAGAGTGAGTGAGGAGGGTCTGCAAGTGAGTGCCAAGGTAGAGGAAACTATATTTACAGAAGATTACAAGTGAGAGAATACAGGGTATAAGGAGCACTGAGATGTCCATTCTGACCTGAGCCGAGACTAGGAGGAGAGGAGAGGAAGGATGTAGTACATGGGGAAATGCTCTCATGAGCTTGGTTAATGAGTTTGGACTTGTGCATAGTCTAGGAATGGAGATAATGAAAGCTTTTCATGCTTATGTTTCCTTTTTTTTTTTTTAAATGTTACTTTGGCTGTAGTGTGATGAAAGTACTAGAGGGATCAATACTAATTTGGAAACAACTTCAATAAGATGAGCAAGAAATGATAATTGTCTATTTTTTCTTTAAAATATGAGGCCAGAGATTAAGGGGCAGGGAGATCAAGAAGACAATATTGTCTGGATTGGGCCCTGCAACTTTCTGGCTGTTTCATTTTTGATAACTTACTATGCTCTTCTGGGATTCATATTGATCAACTCTAAAATGGAAGTAAGAATACTTACTCCTACTAATTCATATTACTAGAGCAAAAAAACTCATCTACAGAATTGTTATTTTCTGAAGACTAATTGCTTTTGAGCTTATAGAAGTAACAAATCAAGTTTGTAGTATATAGTAGGTGCTCAATAAACATGTATATACCTGGTGGGGAACGAAATTATAATGGTCTAAGGGCCAGGTCCTGTGGCTCACGCCTGTAATCCTAGCACTCTGGGAGGCTGAGATGGGAGGATCCTTTGAGCTCATGATTTTGAGACCAGCCTGAGCAAGACCAAGACCTTGGCTCTACTAAAATTATAAAAATTATCTGGGCATTGTGGCAGGTACTGATAGTCCTAGCTACTCAGGAGGCTGAGGCAGGAGATTACTTGAGGCCAGGAGTTTGAGGCTGTTGTGAGCTAGGCTGAGGCCCCTGCACTCTAGCTCAGGTGGCAGAATGAAACTCTGTCTCAAAAAAAAATAAATAAATAAAAGAAAGAAACAATGTAGGAAGGAGGCAAGATGGCTGACTGAAGTCAGCTTTCCACAGAGGCTCCTGTCCAGAAGGAGAGTTAAAGGACAGAAATTTAGCAAGTAAGCTGATGGTGTAGAGCTGAGCCAAGAGAGAAGGCTGAAGAACATACCTCAACCCTGCTGAGGTGAGCTGCGACCCCAAGGAAACAAACAATAGGTACAAAATCCATCACCAAGTGGACAGGAGTCCCCTCCCCCATGAGAACGGCTTGCGGTATACTTCCTACAAACAAGCAAGCAGAGTTCAGATCTCCTCCTATTTTATCCCACAAGCAAGACCCTCTAAAAACTGGAACTCCTTCCCCAGAGAGGACCCATTAGTGTGCCATGGCACTCTCCCACCTGGCATAAAACTGAACATAGACTCTGCCCGCGATTCTGAACTCCCAGCACTCCCCTCCACTCTCACCCCAAGATCTGGAAGCCTGTCCCCCGTGGAGTCCAGGCTCTTGGGCATTTTCTCAAGAAGTGTGGATGGGGCTTGGGCTATTGCAGGTCTGTGCTGATTCTGTGGCACAGGTGTGGAGTGGAGACTGTAGAGTGAGGGAGCCATATGGGAGAGGGACAAGCAGTGCCCCATGGAACAGTGCAGCAGCAGCAGCAGCAGGAACAATAGGGCTCACATCCCTGGGGATATTTTGAAGAGATACTTCTCCCTTCTCTTAGCAACCAGAGGGAGCCGGGCCTCTATTCTGGTGGCAGCCACTGGCAGAATAGATCTGGGATTGAAATGCAGACCCTGTGAACAAAGGGTATACCCTAGGTGGTACCTGCCTGGGTGGGGCTTTGGCAGGAATGGAGAATAGAATCCACATGTGTGCACAGAGGCAGCATATTTCCAGGGCAAGGCGGAGTCACAATTGCTGCTTTTGTGAGCCTAAGCTGGGACAAAAGCAGGCATAGCAGCAGCACCAGCCCAGGGAAGGGCAGGAACTAAGAGCCATTTGTGAGCTCTAACCACCCCCGCCCCAACACAGAGTGCTGTGGAAATGGAGACGCCAGATTCATGGGAATTGGCGCAGTGGCAGCGGCATAGGGCAGGGCTGAGTCACAGTTTCTGTGAACTCAAACAGCACCTGGCCTTCAGGAGAATATGAATGGGACAGAAATGCAAATTCTGTGAGAATATAAGTGGCAACAACATCAATCTGGGATGGGACTGGAACTCCCCAGCTTCCATTAAGCACCGAGGTTGTCAGGTTTCAGCTCCCCCTGCTGGCTGGTGGCAGAGTGTGGTGGCCTAGCTGAGGAGACATAGATCTCCCTGTGACTCAGGCAGGTGCAAACCCCTAAAGCATCTGCTCATTGGAGGGAACTGGGTCACAGTCCTGTAGGGTTACCAGTGACTGGGTGTGACAGAGGTGCAAGGAGGGGAAAGAGGCATCAACCTTCCCAGACTAATTCATTTGCTGGGTGGGCCCTTCTGATTCCATAGAGCACCAGAGCGAGTCATACTCGAGCTGCCAGCAGATCCCTGCTATCTAGTTGCTGGAGACCTTTTAAACTCTCCCACTTGAGACTGGGTGCTGGCTGGGACAATTGATTTGGAACTCTCGACCTGGGCCAATCACCTGAGGACCATCCAAGGTGGTACCCAGGTTGTGTTGTTGTAGGAAGGTTTGATTTTCCTTTTCCAGTTCTTGCCCATGGGGGCAGGGTGTCTTAGTTGCTGGTATTTCTCCATAGCTGAGACTTCAATCCAGAGTTACTGATTCACTAGGATTGGACAGAGACCAGCTGAAAACAGACAAAGCCACTTAGCCCCACCACACCAAGCAGGTCCCCAGTGTCTCAGGCCGTAGTACTGTATGGGTCCTTTGCAAAGCTGTAAGGGAAAAGCTGCAGTCACCAATCCCAGCTCTTGGGCAAAGGGCTGGTTAATCACTACTCCACGTGCCCCAAACCAATTTCACCTTATCTGCTCATCTAGCCAAACAGTGAAAAATAATCATGGGGCAGAACCAGTGGAAAAACTCTGGCAACATGAATAATCAGAGTAGATCAACTCCCCCAAGGAACGACAAGGCGGACACACCAGAAGATCCCATTCATAAACAAATGGCTGAGATGTCAGAAATCGAATTTAGAATTTAGATTGCAAATAAGATTAACAGAATGGAGGTAAAATTGGAATTAGAAATTCAAGGAGCATTTCAAAAGATGTCTCAAGAATTCAATGAATTCAAAGACAAAAATCACCAAAGTTTTGACACATTGAGCCAAGAACTTGCAGCCCTCAATCTGAGAAATACCGTAGAATCCCTCAGTAACAGAATGGAGCAGGCAGAAGAAAGGATTTCAGATATTGAAGACAAAACTGTTGTCTCCCAAAAGCTCCCAAAGCTTTTGTTTTCCAAAAGCTCAAAGAGGAAGAGAAGTAGAGAACAAAAACAGATCATTCTCTCAGAGAGCTCTGGGAAATTCAAAGAAAATAATATTCACCTTATTGGAATTCCTGAAGGCAAGAAGGCTGCTTCCAAAGCCCCAGATGCTCTACTCCAAGAGATAATGGAGGAGAACTTCTCAAACATGGCAAGAGATTCTGAAATTCAGATAGCAGATAGTTTCAGAACCCCAGTACGACTCAACCCAAATAAAGCATCTCCCAGACACATTATAATTAACTTCGCCAAAGTTAATATGAAGAAGAAAATTCTACAAACAGCCAGACATAAGAAATCTACAAGGGGAAGAATATTAGAATGACTGCAGATCTCTCTGCTGAAGACTTTCAAGCTAGAAGAGGGTGGTCATCGACCTTTAACCTCCTAAAACAAATTTCAACCCAGGATTCTGTATCCAGTTAAACTGAGTTTCATTTATGATGGAGAAATTAAATATTTTAATGACATTCACATGTTGAAGAAATTTGCCATAACTAAACCAGCTCTCCAGTATATTCTCAGACCTATCCTCCATAATGACCAGCATAGTTCTCTACCACTAAAGTAAACTCACTCAGAAACTTTTGATCAAATTCCAACTTCTACAGTGGTGAAAGGATTAAAAATGTCCACTGGACTGTCAAAAAACTCAATACCCAAAATACTACCAGGCTTATCAATATTCTCAATTAATGTGAATGGCTTAAATTGTCCTCTAAAGAGACACAGGTTGGCTGACTGGATACAAAAACTCAGGCCAGATATCTGCTGCATACAAGAGTCTTATCTTACCTTAAAAGATAAATATAGACTCAGGAAGAAGGGATGGTCATCTATAATTCAGGCAAATGGAAATCAGAAAAAAGCAGGTGTTGCAATTTTATTCACAGGTACAATAGGCTTTAAACCAACAAAAGTAAGGAAAGATAAGGATGGTCACTTCATATTTGTTAAGGGTAACACTCAACATGATGAGATTTCAGTTATTAACATTTAGGCACCCAAACAGAATGCATCTCAATTTATAAGAGAGATTCTAACAGACAAGAGCAACTTGATTTCCTCCAGCACCATAATAGTCAGAGATTTTAACACCCCTTTGGCAGTGTTGGATAGATCCTCCAATAAGAAACTAAGCAAAGAAATTCTAGATTTAAACTTAACCATTCAACAATTGGATTTAACAGCCATCTACAGAACATTTCATCCTAACAAAACTGAATACACATTCTTCTCATCAGCCCACGGAACTTCCTCCAAAATTGATCACATCTTAGATCACAAGTCTAACCTCAGCAAATTTAAAAGAACAGAAATTATTCCTTGCACCTTCTTGGACCATCATGGAATAAAAGTTGAACTTAGTAACAACAGGAATCTGTATGCTGAACAATAGCTGGGTCATAGACTAGATTAAGAAGGAAATTACCAAATTTTTGGAACAAAATAATAATGAAGACATGAATTACCAGAACATCTGGGATACTGCAAAGGTAGTCCTAAAAGGGAAATTTATAGCATTGCAACCCTTCCTCAAGAGAACAGTAAGAGAAGAAGTTAACAACTTAATGGGACATCTCAAGCAACTGGAAAAGGAAGAACATTCCAATCCCAAACCCAGCAGCAGAAAAAAATAACCAAAATTAGAGCAGAATTAAATGAAATTGAAAACAAAAGGATTATACAACAGATCAATAAATTAAAAAGTTGGGTTTTTGAAAAGGCCAATAAAATAGATAAACCTTTGGCTAACCTAACCAGGAATAAAAGAGTAAAATCTCTAATTTCATCAATCAGAAATGGCAAAGATGAAATAACAACAGACTCCTCAGAAATTCAAAAAATCCTTAATGAATATTACAAGAAACTCTATTCTGAGAAAGAGGAAAATCTGAAGGAATTAGACCTATACTTGGAAGCACACTACCTTCCTAGACTTAGCCAGAATGAAGTGGAAATGTTGAACAGGCCTATATCAAGTTCTGAAATAGCATCCTAAAAAGTAAAGCCCAGGACCAGATGGCTTCACATCAGAATTCTACCAAACCTTTAAAGAGGAACTAGTACCTATATTACTTAACCTTTTCCAAAATACAGAAAAAGAAGGAATACTACCCAACACATTCTATGAAGCAAACATCACCTTGATCCCCAAACCAGGAAAAGACCCCACAAGAAAAGAAAATTATAGAGCAATATACCTAATGAATATGGATGGAAAAATATTCAATAAGATCCTAGCAAACAGAATCCAGGAACACATAAAACAAATTATACACCATGACCAAGTGGGTTTTATCCCAAGGTCTAAAGGCTGGTTCAATATATGTAAATCTATAAATATAATTCATCACATAAACAAAATAAAAAACAAAGACCATCTCAATTGATGCAGAAAAAGCTGTTGATAATATCCAGCATCCTTTCATGATCAGAACACTTAAGAAAATTGGTATAGAAGGGACATTTCTTAAACTAATAGAGGCCATCTACAGCAAACCCACAGCCAATGTTATATTGACTGGAGTTAAATTGAAATCATTTCCACTCAGATCAGGAACCAGGCAAGGTTACCCATTGTCTCCACTGCTTTTTTACATTATAATGCAAGTCTTAGCCATCACAATCAAGCAAGAAAAGGCAATCAAGGATATCCACGTAGGGTCAGAGATCAAACTTTCACTCTTCGCAGATGATATAATATCTGGAAAACCCCAGGGATTCTACTACAAAACTCTTAGAAGTGATGAAGGAATACAGCAGCATCTCAGGTTACAAAAGTAACCAATGTACTCAGCCCTACTATGAAACTAATTTATAAACTCCCACACTTTCATACGAAAGCTATAACCCAACTATAGCCCAAGAAGAAGGGGAAAGAGGAGAGGGAGGGGAGGGGGAGTATGGGTGGAGGGAGCGTAATTAGTGGGACCACACCTATGGTGCATTTTACAAGGGTACAAGTTAAATCTACTAAGTGTAGGATATAAATGTCTTAACACAATAACTAAGAAAATGCAGTGAAGGCTGTGCTGACCAGTTTGATGGACGTATTTCAAATTGTATATAAAACCAGCACGTTGTACCCCATATTGCATTAATGTACACAGCTGTGATTTAATAAGAAAAAAAAGAAGAAACAATGATGGAGAAAGAAAACTCAGAAAGAAAAGAAACAAAGAAACAAGAGTGGTGGTGAGGAGATGGAGAGCATAAGATCCAAGGGAAAGAGATTCCAGTAGAATCTAAAATATTTAATGATAAAGGCGAGAGAGAAGTACAAAACAATGCCAGGACTGGCTCAAGAACTGTAGTGGAAGTGTGGTGGTGCTATTCACTGCAGTAGAGAACACAGGATGCCCAGTTGCTATTTGGGCTTTTTGTTATGTGAAGTCATATAGTAAGTTAGGGGAAATTAGGTATTCACATAAATGATTAATACTGGGCCATTAATTACAGAGGTATTAGAGTTTGGGGCTAGAAATAGGTGGTTGAGATTAGGTAATTTAAGGAGAATTTCATAAAAAGGACAGTTTTCGGGGTGAGAAGAAGATAGAGGGAAATGAGAGACAATAGAGAATGCTTGGGACTAGGATAGCAGGACACAACCAACCTCAGGTCTTAAGGGTCAAGGGGAGGGAATGGGGAAGGGGATGCTATTGTATGCTTTCTAGATTTCCTGTTCCAATCTCTCCCAACCTCCAACTTAAGACAAAAAGAAGACAAATATGAGGAAGAGATAGATTCTTACTGATAAGTTCAAGGAGGCAGAGACTGGGCTGAGTTTGCCAAGAGATCTGTAGCCAAGCTGGAAAAGACAATTGAGGATTTGGGAAATGTACCAAAAAGGAGCACCTCTGTGCACAAGGGATGCTGGGCCAGACTCTGCTTGACCTGAATGATATGTAGAGCACCCCAGTTCCGCCCTGCTCCCTCTTCTCCCTCTGACCCTGATTCCACCAGAGGCCAGCCTGCCTGAAGCTGACCTGTAAACTGAGAGCTGATCTTTAACTGAAAGGCTGCTTTCTCCTTTTGCTGCCCGCCTCCCTGCATCCCCTACCCACCTCACCGCCATGTCTTTTTTGCCAAACTGTCTCTGTCTCTTCCCAGAAATTCCAGCTGGGCTACAGACTGAGCATCTTTGGGAACAACATTTAAGGGAATGTCAGCACAATGCAAAATGTCTTTAAAAGCATGTTGTGATGTACACATTTTGTAACTACCTTTTTTGTTATTGTTTACCATTTGTAAAGCATTCCAAGTACTTCCCCAGCTCTGAAGCAGCAATCTAATTCCTTTCTCACTTTCAGAAGGTGACTTTTAGCTTAATGCATATTGCCCTCTTCTTAGAGAAGGGAAAAAGGTATGGTCCTGCCTAACTGAGAGCCCAGGGAGAGACTCCTCTTTGGGAAACTCACTGCTCTGTACAAAGTACCAGCCAAACCAGAAAGGTGATTCCAGGAGGAGTTAGAAAGAAAAACAAAAACAAAAACAAAAAACATACTGTTGAGGTTTTCAGCTTTAAGATATCTTTGAATAACTTAATTTTTTTATTTTTTTCATTATAAGTGACCAAATTAAGATGGTAAGACCTCTGAGCCCATATTTTTATTCTGTCTCTACCCACTTCCCCACCACTCAGAGAATGGATCATGTTGAGTGGACCATATAATTGCTCTCCTGCCTTCTTAGAAGAAAGAAAATTATGTTTTTGCCAATAATTTAGCCATATGAAACTCATCTCATTACCCTTTTCTGGGTCCAAAGCTGCTATCTCTAAAAGTGCCATCCCCTTGTACTTTGCATCAGTCTGTGCTGAGAAATCTTGAATAGCTTATGGACAAGACTTTGAATATTTTATATTATTTTGAAAACTTGCTTCTTTGGGTTTAGGGCACCCTGGCCACCTCATCTTGCTATGAGATCTCTCTACAGTCTTTGAGCTGGCAGTGTACCCAAAACCTTTTAAAGTTTCTTTCCCTGCCCAGTCCCCACTTTTTGGTGAGGCTTCTGTGAGTGAGGCCTGTTAGATGTACATCCTGCAGCTTATTGGCTCAAAATGTACTCTCCTTTGGTGTGGTGTCTTTGGGGCTGATGGGGAGAAAGAGAAAACCAGTAGTGCAACTGTTTCGATACTGAATATTGACATGTGTCTTTTGAAATAAAGAACCAGCTGCTCAAAAAAATAAATAAAAATTTAAAAAATAATTTAAAATTTAACAAAAATATATATAAATTATGATACTCTATGTTGTGCAGTACTATTTTACTATGGTTATTAGCATTAATTTGGTTTATGAGTACTTTAAAGAGGTTTATACTTTAGAGTATCTATAAGTAATAGCTAATGGGGTTGTTTCTATTAAAAATGGGTATCGAAAATAGGCCCTCAGGACTAGACCCACTAATAACATTTCCATGAGAAGTGTCATATTTTTTATTCATATCATAATTTTCAAATACATGAGGTACTTACTGTAATTGTGAAGGGTACCTGAATTTTATTATGTGATATTGCATATGGTACATGAAATACCATATAATATCTCAAAGGTGGCACCCTAAATGTAATGCCTTTGTCTGTGGCTTATCAGGAATTCCTTACTCTTAGGCAGGTTAGCCGTCATTCCCTGGCCACCAACTCATGAGAGTAGTTGCAGCAAGGGAAGGGAGGTCATGGAATTAGCAGTCATCCCATATGCCATAAAACTTGGACAGAATGTCACCTTTGGCATACCACTACTATAAGCTAATGGTTGTGTCACTCTGGCAGATTGTAAGAAAAGCACAAACATAGTAAAACTAAAAAAAAATTTTTATCCCTGGTGTGCTATTTAATTTCCTCAAATATTTTGATCTTAATATTGCTAGGTGCTAGGCACTGGAGATGCAAGTTTCTGTGGTGGAGGAGTGCACGGTCCATTGCCACATATTTTACAGACAGTGTGGTGAGTGCTCTGACAGAGCCAGGAGATGTGCCTGATGCCTGGGCTTTATTGTCAATATTAAGAGCGTCATCTAAAAAATCTGTTTCAAGCACAGGAAGCTGACCTCTGCAGCCTCATCCGTCAGCTCATGTAAAGTACATTTCTCCAGCAGACCTCCAATCCATTGATCCCTTGTTATTTCGCTATTTATCACTTTTGTCTTATTTCATTTTCCTCCTCAGGTAGATTAAATCCATGGTTGTAGCAGAAATTGTTAGTTCTCTTCCCAATATCCAGTCTTCACCTACGTTAACAGAACTGTGATTTTGTACAGGATGGCATCATTTCATGAGGAGTAAGTGTCCTCATTTTTGAGACTTCCTTGCATGAAATGTGTCTGTGCAACAGGTCTGCCCAGGGAGTATCAAGCAGCGTATACCAGGGGTTGGTTCTGAGGAATATTTTGCCTTCCTAAATTAAATCTGTCAAATACAACAACACCCATCTATTATGGTGCCTGGCACAAAATGAGAACCCAAATAAACGTCAGCTTTCTTCCCCCTCTCCTTTCTCATACTCTTTTTTTTTTTTTGTAGAGACAGAGTCTCACTGTACCGCCCTCGGGTAGAGTGCCGTGGCGTCACACGGCTCAGAGCAACCTCTAACTCTTGGGATTACGTGATTCTCTTGCCTCAGCCTCCCGAGCAGCTGGGACTACAGGCGTCCGCCACAACGCCCGGCTACTTTTTTGTTGCAGTTTGGCCGGGGCTGGGTCTGAACCCGCCACCCTTGGCATATGGAGCCGGAGCCCTACTCACTGAGCCACAGGCGCCGCCCACCTTTCTCATACTCTTGAATTCAACTCCTATAGGAATCAGAACAAAGGATAAGCACATCTAAATAAAAAGAGTTAAGTCTCTAGGTTTTGTGAACCAGAGACAGCGGGGGCTATTGAGAAGCAGCATGGAGTTAAGTGATGCTTTCTCCTTTTTGATCCTTCTAGCTCTAACAATGAGGTGAGAGGGGAGCATTGAATGTTAGAGCTGAAGTAAATCATGAATAATTATATTTTAATTGCATCTTAATTTTTATTATGACTTTTTAAGAAAATTTATTTTCGAGTAGATACAAAATAGCTTTAACAGTTCATATCATTTTACCATTCTTATTTTACCTTTTCCCTTCACTTTTTTTGGGCAAAGTTTTTTAAAGCAAATCCCAGACATCATATCATTTCATTCCATGGTATATTCTTTGATAAAGAGTTTTATAAAACAACTATTATCACATTTAACAAATTTAGCAATTACTTAATTTCTTTCTTTCTTTCTTTTTTTTTTTTTGAGACAGTCTCTCTATATCGCCCTCAGTAGAGTGCTGTAGCATCACAGCTCACAGCAACCTCAAAATTGCTTAAACGATTCTCTTGCCTCAGACTCCCAGTAGCCGAGACTACAGGCACCCACCACAGTGCCTGGCTATTTTTTGTTGCAGTTGTCATTGTTGTTTAGCTGACCAGGGCCGGGTTCAAACCTGCCAGCCTGGGTGTATGTGGCCCATGCCATAACCACTGTGCTACGGGCACCAAGCCAGTAATTACCTAATATTATATAATTCTCAGTCCAGGTCCAGTTTTTCCCATTGTCTTTAAATTCTTCTAAAAGAAAACTTCGTTCTGCTGTTGTTTCAATCAGGAAGCTAACAAGGTTTAGACATTATAATTATTTCTCATTTTATCTGTAATAGTTTCCTTCATTTTAAAAATTTCATCTACATGTTGGAGAAATCAGGTCATTTGTCATAAAGGTTTTTCCTACAGTTTGGATTTGGCTGATTGCAGTCCCGTGGTGTCATTTTACATGTTTCTCTGTCCCTAGTATTTCTTGTAAATTGATAGTTTTGTCTAAAAGCTTGATTGGATTCAGGTTCCATTTTTTGGCAGGAATATTTCATACTGTGCTGTTGTTCTGTACCCAGTGGTGCCATATACTTTCTTTTACAGCATATCAGGAGGCAATTTCTTCTTTCTTTTTTAATGAAACTGAAGATTGACTGGTGAGTCCAAGTTTAATCAGCTCAATTTATCCTTCATAAAACCTTCTTCAACCTTTCACCTAATATCGTAATATCAATATCATTGTGTCTACTTAAATACATTATTTCATTAGAGTTTGCAAAGTGGTTACTTCATAATCCTATCATTCCTTTGGATTTATTAGCTTCTACGAAGAACTTTTCCCTAGCAACTCTTTGGTGAGTCTGAAAAACAGTCTTTCAGGAAAAGTAGAATAAATGCTTGATTTCTTTCTTTACTTACCAATTTTCAGTTCAATTTATCAATGTAATCAATTAGGTTTGGGAGGAGAGGGAAATCTTAAGAAGTTTTTATATATTTGAAGTTTTTCAGTTTATCATCATTATTATTTTCTGGCCAGTAGGAGCCCCTTTCAAGTTGGGTCCTGCATAGTACTTTAAAAATTTATAAAATACTTAACATATATTAGTCATCTGAACCTTAAAAGCAACTCTGTGAAGGTAGGTGTTATTACCTTGTTTTACAAATGAGAAACTTAGATCACATAGCTTGAACCACAACTTGACATCTATTGCTCTTTCGATTACATATAATAATAGCTGAGAGAATGAGTGTTAACGGTGATTGAATTCTTTTCCTATTCTTCTTTTCTCTGGTTTTGAGATTAAACAGCAGACATCTTTAACCATTGGGAATTTGATATTAAGCAATATCCACTTTAGAAGACATTATTGGTAGCAAATGCTGTTGATAACACTGTAACTTAGTAAATAGCCTCTCTCAACTTTGTTTGTGAAGCATTTCAATTTTGATTACTCTGTGTGGGATCTGCTGCTCAGATGTGTGTCATTTTATGGTCTGCTCATGTCTGGGGACCTGGCATTACACGCTGCCTAGTGTTTTTAATTCAGAAGTTCTTCTAAAAGAAACCTTCATCTCTTATATTCTAGCCCTAGTTTTAATAGCATAAGCTATTTCCTTCTTATATAGCTTTGTGGGCATAGTAATAAAATAAATACCACAAAATCACTGATGAGATGAAAATTGAGCTCCCTGCCTCTGTGCAGCCATGTAGGTAAAACAGTAATTGGCTCTGATGATAACTTTTGTTCTTACAAACCAAAGTCTAAATGAGAGTCACATTTGATATATACATATCTGCTTATAATTGCTATGAAAAGGATAGAATACCAAGTTTAGATTGTTTAGTGACTCAAGATAGATTAAATAAATTGCTATTTTTCTTGATCAATTTAAGAAAAATTTCTGAAATTATGTCTGATATTTATCTTACTATTGGTTAAAAAAAAATGATTATCTTCCAGGGCATGCTTTTCTGCTTAATGGAATGATTAATTTTATTTTTGTTTTTGAAGTCTATAATTGATTTTATTAAAAACCTTACTACTGGATCTGATAATGCAACTTATGCTTACAAGTATTTCCCATACATCTCTATAGATGGTTTATAAAACAAATTTAAGTTTTGAATGAATTTGGCAGTGATTTTTAGTAAAACCATTTGCTGTGTTAATATTGTATAAATGTAAGTACCTTTGAAATGTTTTTTGAAAATGGATTGTAAATCGTGTGCTACATTTTTTAATTTTGGTATGTACATGGTAGCTTTGGTGCCAAAATAGTAGATATGAGAATATTAATAATTTTATTTATCTTTTTTGAGGATATTAATGATTTTAAAGGAAGTTTCACATTGCTTTAGAAGCCAACAATAAAGAATTGACATTATAGCTATTGTTCTGTTGGATTTCTAGTTAAATAATTATTTTTTTCAAAAATATCTGTGTCTAATGTCATAGAAATAGGCAAAAAACAACTGCATTTTAAATCCAATTTTAACAGTGATTCTGTATTCAGTAATTTTTTTCCCTACATCAGTCCTATAACCACACAAAGTTGATGGAGCATAATAAAACTAAGAAAACTGCTACGGTCTACTGAGCCAATGATCCCAGAATTAGAAAGTTCTAACAAAGCTTAGACATGATAGATGAAGCTATTATCATCAATTTTGTATCCAGAGTACGAATTTTAAAAGCACCCTAATTACAGAAACCACCAGTCAATATAATACATATTAGCAATTTCCCGATCCTTCGTAGAATGGAAATTACTCTGAAAGTTTAATTAAGAAGGAAAAAATTATGTTTAGGTATTAATTTCAATAAAAGAGACTCTCAGCTTCCCTGGAAAATACCCGGGGTAAGGCTATGAGTGTGGATTACCCACAGAAGGAAGCCATTTATAATTAGGGTACTACATTACTTTTGTCACCATTGTACAAGTACCTCAACGAGAAGGGAATAGATATCCTTTATTTGCAACCTGTATCCCACACTGGTTTAAATAAAGCAGACAGGTGAGGGCAGTAATTTGTAGATTTGGTTTAAAAACACTGTATAAAAAACTGGGCGGTGCCTTTGGCTCAAAGGAGTAGGGCACCGGCCCCATATGCCAGAGGTGGCGGGTTCAAACCCAGCCCTGGCCAAAAACTGCAAAAAAACAAAATTAATAAATAAAAATAAAACTAAAAGAAGGTTGGCGTTTGTCTTAATAGGTTTCTTGAGTCTCATCTATGCATAGGTAGCATGCATTCTGTAGATATTTTTGTAGGCTTCTTCACTTTGACCTTAGACATAAGCTATTTATAAATGCTTATAAGCAAAGAAATGACTGAATCATGAACTAATCTGTCTGGTTCTTAACAACCATTTTAAAAATTGCAGCAAATCATCCTCAGAACCACAGTGCTTAATTGAAAGTAAATCGCTTTTTAAAAATTGCTCACAGTATCTCCAACCACCTTCATAAAATGTCACAAAGGCTGCATATTATACGATTCCATTTATATAAAATGTCCAGAAGAGATAGATCAGTCCAGACAGAAAGTAAATTAGTGGGTTGCCTGGAGTTGGGGGGAGGAGGGAATGGAGAGTGATTGCTAATGGATATAAGGGTCTATTTTGGGGTGATGAAAATGTTCTGGTATTAAATAACAGTGATAGTTAGGCAACTTTGTGAATATACTAAAAAGCACTGAATTACACACTTTAAAGCAGTGATTTTAATGGTATGTAGATTGTATCACATTAAAAAGTCACAAAAGACTTCAGAAATTTTTGGTAATACCATATTCCCTTAGTGCCAAATTATCTTTCAGCCTCAAATCATAGAATGCCAAAGCTCAGGAATAATTTATCAAGAGAACATGAAGTCTAACTACCACCTTTTGCAAATAAACAAATTGACTTCCAGAGAGGTGAAGTGACTTACCCAAGGTCACATACAACATTCCAAAGTAGAATTGAAACCTGGGTGTCCTGACCCCTGTCCAGTGCTCTTTCCCACCACCACTGTGCTGCCCACTCTTGTGATATATTTTTAAGCTTCTTAGCAGTAATTGATTTGAATTTTTAAAATGAGGAAGAAGTGTTTCGGACAAGATGCTTTTATTTTTTCTAACGAAAGCTCTAATTATTCTTACAGAGAGGAAAAATTCTCCATGAAGCAGTAGACAAATTTGTTGTGGTAAATTTACCAGGTCCAAACAGATTTACCTGTAAATGTCCCTAGAGGAAAGTGGCCACATTAACAGACCGAGGGAGCCCTCTACCTGTGCACTTGTAGTATAGATTTCATTGACAAAATCCTTGACCTGGAAAGCTAAAAATAAATCAAGACTAGGTATTCTAGTCCTTTGTCTACCTTGGTTGGCTTCTAGCATCATTTTTGAGAAAATGAATGGTGTCTGAGATGTATTTGTGTTCATCATAGGATACATAGAAGAAAATCGGCAGAAAGTTCCTTTTCTGTAAATAAAAGGGACCAATTTAACAGCCTAAATAAAAGATTCAAATATATTTTTTCCGGTGAGAATTACATTAAAATAATTATTTTCAAAAAACTATATACTCCTTTTAGGATATAAGACATTAGTAAGCATATTTTTTCATCCGGAATGAAAGTTTCATTGTTTCTTTGTTTCAGCCAAAGATAGGGTTGAATGTAAAAATCATGCAGGATCCTGAAAACAGCTTCCACAGAGCTGCTGTAAATGCGAACTATGGAATCAGTTTGCCATGTATTACTCAGAGAAAATCATGTGTAAGTAATGAGCTATTTTAATGAGCTCTTCTTTTTTGAGAATTAAAAGTAATATATTAGTAATGTAAGATATAATGTAGATTTTAAGTGAAGATTGTGATCCTTTTGTCCTTGAAATTGTTAAGAGATGAAATGGAATGGCTTTCACTCTGGTTATAATTAGAGATCACTAAGAAAATGTAAACCTATTTTAAATAACCTAAATCTCATTGAAGTTTCTCTATTTTGTTTGATATTCCTAAATAATCAAGTGCCATAATTTTAACAAGGAGGAAATAATTTACCAGCAAAAATAACAGAGAAAATTTAAATATTTTATTTCTTTGATAGTAGCTTACCACAAGAAAAATCAGAAGAAAACAATAGCACAATTTCCACTTCAATAGTGTATGCTCATATAACATACAGATATTTAAGAATGTTATTCTAAACCTGAAACGAGCAGGGACTAATCCCTTATGTCAGCAATATAATGAGTGTGAAAAATTATCGAATGTAGATTTGCATTAAGGCATCTCAGAGTCTTTTCTGACTTTTGCCATTGACTTGCTGCTGCACTGTCCCAAAGCAAGAATTGTACCCTTTCTGGATTGTGGGATTTTCTGAAGAGAGTTAAGAGTAGTGCTTCTTTTTAACTGGTAAATGATCTAATTTGAGATCATTTCTAATACTGAAAACAATTACTGACATCTGTATGCTTTTAAATACATTTTAAACCTTTGGCTTCTCTCAAAAGCACCCCAAAATATATAGTTTTGTGAAATCAAAACTACAACTAAGATTAATTTTAGGATTAAATTGCAAAGCCATTTCTAACTAGTGTAATAGTCTTTTAGATTAATCTTCCAAATTTCCTACATAGACATTTTCAATTGCCTACTCTATTCATGTAACCCTGAAATATATTTTCAGTTTCTTTATGTGTGCTTTATGTTATTCTAACAAGTTTGGTTTAAGAGCACTTTGTCATAGAAATACTTTTATAGCCTAAGAAATAACAAGAAAGTTAGATATTTTTATTTCTGCTGAAACTTTATTTAAAATGTCACTGTGAATAATGTGAAAGTGTTTTTATCTGCTTCCCATGAGCCCAGAGCCTTGAAATAAAAATATTATTTCTCTGGCTGTACAGACAGAAGCAGATTTCTCCTTTGTTGTTGTTGGTTTTCCTCTTCAATCTAGAATTAATATTGGCTTAGCTGGCAGAGTGCTGAGGCTTTGTAGCCCAAGGCAACTGCTGAATTTCATGCAAACTTTCTCTGATAACTATGAAGTTGTACAGGGTATGCCTTTAGATTTAGAAAGGATTATTCTTTGCTTTGTGAATTTGAGTGAAGATTCAGATTTAAATAGCGAAGTAAAGATTACATCCAAAATTTGGGGCAGAATTTTAGTCATTTATTATTTTTTCTATTATTCCAAATAGAATGAGTGCTTTAGGTATTGTATCCATGTACCGAGCAAAAAGAATTCGGGAAAGTACTTTGCCTTGTATGACATATAAATATTATATGTATATTTACTGTATTATATGTATATTTACTATAATATTTACTGTATTAAAGATCCTTTTTTCTCTTTCATAAAGCTTGACTCCATACAAATCTATACTAGAGCAATTTAAAATTATATATAAGTATACCTGTGCTGCTCAAACTGATATTAGTCTTTTGATCAAAATAATTAATTGGCTCCGTCATTATATGTTGATATAGCTATATGATGATATTAACCAAAAAAAAAAAGTATGTGTTTTCATTCTGGATTTATAAAATAGGAAGTCCTATGAGGGAAGCATTCAGGTATTTGGTTTTAAACAATGATGTAGAACATTTGGGCATAAATACAATTGCGATTTACCACTTATAAAACTGTTTTTAAAAGCACTTGCCCAAACAGAAGCAGTATGTCTAGGATTGTGATATATAGTTAATTAGAAAATCTGTATCAAGGCTAATCATTTTAGAACTACTCTAAACACTCAAAGGGGATTGTTATTTGGCTGCCAAGGGTCATGTGTTTCCTTGCTTCTTATGAAACTTGATCAGCTTGTAAATAATCTCAGGCATTTTTGACTGAGCAGATTTGAATTTGTAGCCAATTTACATTATAAGTTCCCGAGAAGCTGATATTTTCTCCATCTTTTGAAGAGTACATTCTTCCTGATAAGAAAGGGTTGATGAAAGGATTTTAGTGCATCAAAAACACATATAATGACCACCACACACACTGGTATCACAAAACTGACTTCAGAATCTTATATCTTATGACTCTTTTGCAAAAAACTATTGAAAGTGAAACTCCCTGATGATTTTCTTTTAATATCTTAAATCTGCCAAATAGCAACAAACGGCCCTCTAACATGTTTTTGAGTAGGTCCTATAGGTACTCAGAGAGAAGAAGTAATCCCTGGTCCCGTTTACATTTACTCACTGATATCTAGTTCCAGTTAGATTTTTATAATGCAACGTGTTAAAAGATCTGCAGAAAATTTGACTTTGATTTATTCTTTAAAATAAAAAGAGTTTCCTAAAAGGCTTGCGACATGTATCTGTTAGCATGAATTTTAAAAGAACGATTATGAATGCATAGCAAAATAGCCAAACAAAACATTGCTTTGAATTGCTGCACAAATAACTCTGATTATAACTGTTATGACCTAGAAAAGAATCATAAAAACATTTTTCTTTCTGGCAAGATATGAGTTGCTGTAGAATTATACCAGTTCTTTGGTCCCACTTTCCAAATAAATAAATATATAATGCAATGTAAACTTAGAACCTTTTATTTATTCATGAGGTTGAATTTAATACTATTATGATTTCTAGATTTTATGAGTCATATGTTATGCAGTGTTTTGCACTAACTTAGTTGGGTAGCAACCACACTTCACAAATCATAGTTTCATTCTTTACTGTTTCACTTGGGGTGTACATAGTAATCTCTCTCTCACTGAAAGCATATTCATTTCTAAAATGATAAAGTAATGGAAAGTGAGGCAATTGTGTTCATGTCAAATGATTAGAAGAAGCACCAAAAGTAAGTGGTGGGGGTAAGGGGGTGGTGAGAAAGAAGGACAATTTCAAAACATGATTGTGTTTTAAGCCCATGCATATGGCCACAATTACAGTCACAACATAATTTGGCAACGGTAGCAGAATTAGATTTAAACAAATTGATGTTACACTGCAGTAATTCAGAATGAGCTTGTTGCATTTATAAACCATAACAAGAAGCAGAGTGAATTAATAAACCCTTCTTGTCACTAAAAATAAAAAAGGGAATAATTGCTGAGATGGAGTTAACTTAACAGATGACTATAGTCAGCATCCTTTCAGCCTAGATATGGGAAAGTGAAGGTCACCCCCATCTCGGATGACAAAGAGGGAACATTTTGTTGGTAAACAAATTAATCTTTTGAAAGGTCGCCATTTGTTTTAAGTTTTTATCCAGTTCTTGTCATCTGGAATCAGCGATTGACTGTCATTTCACTAGGCAGGGGTGCAGTTGAAGCAGACAAAGCTGCTTCTGTACATATCAGCATTCCTTGACAAAACTCAGTGCCTGATTGTGATGCTATGGGCTGCTGGTTTACAGCTGTCTCCGGACAAGAATGGAGGCCCACCCCTGAATTCCAATAAGATGGGCCTGCATATTCCGCCTGCTGTAAGCTGGCCCTCTGCCCACAAGTAAAATGTATTGTAGTTCAAGCCAGCAATTATCTCCCTTACTTCCTTCTGTGCTGCTTCTGTTCCCTTTTTCCAAAAACAGATGTGGGTATTCGCTCAAGTTCTGCATCTATTCTTTCTCACACCTGCCAGGGCAGAATTTTGACAGAGGTAGAGTTTGAGGGAGCCAGCAGACAACAATCAGATGTAATTTCTTTGAGAGCACTTTAAAAAGAAGATGTTGATTTTTCAGGAAATGTGGAGTCAGCATCTTGGTCCCCCTCCCTTTTCCCAGGAGCATTTGGTAAATTAAATTAGTTGAACAAAAGGAAATAGCTTTAAAGACATTCTGAAATGCCATATCCTATTTATGACACACAGTCATTACCCATGGACTGCGGTGGCATGCACCACATCCCCCCTTATATCGTTTAAAAAGAGCTTCTCTTCAGGTTGTTTAGAAAGAGTTTTCAAAAGAGTAGCGACTTTTCCTGTCCTATCTGATTCACAGCCTATAAAATGTGTTCCACCAGTAGGGCAGTGGCAGTGCTGGTGCGGTGCCTTTGTAAGTCACTGCTATTCGGAATTGCAGTTCTGTGTTGGTTTGGAGTAACGGGAAAGCTGAAGAAGGTGATGTGACGTTGGCTGGTGTATGGCTCTCACAAAAGCCCATTGCTCTGGGAGTGGGGTGAGGAAATTAGAGGCCGCTATACCCTCAGCAGATAGTGTTTATAACAAATCTAGCTCTAATGAAGTTCTCTAACATTTTTAGAATGCTATGTTCCTTGAGCTTCTGTGCTAAGATTTAGTTTGCATTTCCAAATCAACCCTATGTTGGAAAGTGTTTTAGCTCCTAGCATAGTAATTTTGGATCAGACTGCCTTGTGTGAATCCTTGCTAGGTATAGGCAACCTCCCAGAAACAGCCATCGTTCCCTCATGTAAAATGTCCTTAATAAGAATATCTGTCCCATAGGGTTGTATTTAAATGAGGTAATTCAAAGCACTTAGCAAAGATCCTGATACAAAAAAGTGCTCTGAAAAGTATTAGTTATTACTATTGGCAATTCTCACATACTGTATTGTGCCATTGTTTTATACTGTCATTTAAAATATATTATGGTAGGGGTCTGGGGAGAGAGCCAGAATATTGCTAAGGTCCCCTCCAGGGATTCTATTTAATATTTTATATGATTATGCCTTCTTTCCCACACAGATATGAGGATGGGGATCTTGTCATCCGTTTTGTTTGCATGTTTTCCAAATCCTCCACTGCACCAAGCAGTGTTTTAGACATAATAGGTACAAAGGAGAGGGCTGATTTGTCCCCTTCTCTGTCTGGTCTCTGGCCTGACGTGGAATATTGTTTTTGCTGGCCCTAGGTAGTACACAGGGCATCCTCCCACTGGGCCATCTGATAGGATTTAGCACTACTGTAATTCTCATTACAGCCTTGCCACTAGCTGACAAGCTGTTTCCAGGAACAAGTTACTCAACCTCGCTCATTCTCATTTTTCTGATTTATGAATGGGGGAAGGTAGTTGGGGAGGCAGACTGGTGTGGTGGGAGTTTTTGGAGCCAAGTAGATCAGATTTGGGTCCTATCTGCTAGTTTCCAGTTGTTGAACCCTAGGTAAGCAAATTCACACCTCAGGTCCTTAGTTTCCTCTTCTGTAAAGTCAGGGTAATGATCCTTACTAGACAAGGGTGTCAAGAGGATTACAGGTAATATATTAATACTGCTGGTACGTAATAGGAGCCTCAGGAACCTTAAGAAAGGTTCTTACCTTTCTTAAAAATAAGTATTTAAAATCTGTTGCTTCCTTCTCTCTTATTTATTATATCTATGCTTTCAGGAAAAATCTGATTTGACTCCTTTTATACTCTAGTGTAAATGAGTGACACAGGCTCTAGTTTTCAAATTGTTGCAGAGAACAATGAATTTTAGATGGGTTGTAAGCATTTAATTTGCATTTCATTTTTACGATAAATATTCAAGTTATTTTAAGTAAAATATACTTAAAGATGCTAAATTTTAATGCATTAGATCATCAGGGGATTAATTCGTGCTGTCAGGTTTACCCTGAGTGTGTGTGGGCATTACATTTGAAGTCTCTGTAAAGGTGGCTTTTATTAGATAGGGTGTAGCTTTCTATTAGTCATGTTTTGATATTCAAATCTGCTCATATACACTTCTGTAAGCATACAAATAAATATGCAAAGATTAAATGAGCTTGTATGTGGAAAGGTCTTAAATGATTCCTGGCTTCTGGTAATCATTCAGTAAAAATTGGTATTAGTATTGGAACATATGTGTGCTACCATCAATTAAAAGCCAGATAAGTTCTCTGGTACACACTTTTGGCACAACATGATAGTCAACTATACTATGTTCCGTCCTAAAAATATAGCATTATAGATTTTTTTCATTGCTCGATTTAAATTTGGGTTGGTTCTTACATGATTTGACATGAGCTGTGCAATCTTTGTTTGACAGTACAGGCTTGCATTGTTATTTTGTTTCCAACTACAGATAAAAGTCAACAATAAAGCATCATTTCAAAATCTGGATTCAGCATGCAAAACAAAATTAGATTGTTTTGAAACTCTGAGTGACTATCTGAAAGAGAAAGATGCTGAGATACCTGTACAGAAATTTAAGTAAGATGTGATAGAACATCTTAAAAAAAGTATTGAAAAGTATTTTTGGTCACTCAGCCCTTCAATTACACTAGCATTTGTTAAGTTTGCCACTGTGCTTTATGTACATTATCTTATTCAACCCCAACACCTATAGAAGAGGGGTCATTTTTACAGTCACTTTACAGGTGAGGAAACTGAGACTAAGATTAAGCTACTTGCCTAAAGTTATGTAGTGAGTAAGTGGAGTCAGGATTCAAATTAATTATGAAATCTATTTGTCAAATCACCCCTAATTGACTATTAGTCATGTTTTGATATTCAAAACAAACTAACCCTTAATTATTAAGGAACATGAACAGTTGTTAGATATTGTTAGTGATTCTATTTTAAAACAAAAAATTCCTACTACTCTTTAAAACTTCTGGATCATTTTAATTGAAGAAAATCCAGAGATTATAAGTGCCATAATAAATTGTTAGCTATTTGAAATTACTTATGTGTTCATGTCAATATTTTCTCCATCTTGTGCAGGCAAAATAAAATACATAAATGAATCATTTGCTGTGATGGATGTAAGACCACAGTTATTGTTTATAACTCTTTTTTTTTTTTTTTTTTTGTAGAGACAGAGTCTCACTGTACCACCCTCGGGTAGAGTGCCGTGGCATCACACAGCTCACAGCAACCTCTAACTCTTGGGTTTACGCGATTGTCTTGCCTCAGCCTCCCGAGCAGCTGGGACTACAGGTGCCCGCCACAACGCCCGGCTATTTTTTTTTGTTGTTGTTGTTGCAGTTTGGCCGGGGCTGGGTTTGAACCCGCCACCCTCGGCATATGGAGCCGGCACCCTACTCACTGAGCCACAGGCGCCGCCTATTTATAACTCTTGATTTCGTAATTTGCCTTCATCAAAACAGTCTCATTGTTCCCAGTGTTGATTTCCAGTTATATAATTAGAAACATATAAATATGCTTATATAATAAATACATAACATAAATATTTATATGGTAAATACATAATATAAATATATATTATACTTCTATAATTGTATAAATATATGCTATATAATTCAATGTATATGTATATAATTCAATAATAAAATTATACTAAATTCTTATAAAACTTGCATTTATTTATATTTGCATTTGAAAAACAGGTTCCACTGCTGGAAATAAATTTGAAAATCTTTGGCATAGAGTATTAGCTCTCCCATGAGTATTTACTTTTTAACAAGAGCAAATCCTTTATTTAATTAAAACAAAGGAGTTAAGCTCTATTAAGGGATTTCAAGCATGAGTGAGCAGGGAAAAGAGGGATTTGAGGGATTAAGGAAGAAACCCTTTGCACTCCTCCAGTATCATTCCAGGTCAGTAGCCACCTGCTAATAGTACTAAGCCTTCTTCCTTATATGATTCACTTTACACTTTGTGACTTGGGCTTTGGACTCGAGTATTTGTTTGACTCCATACTAAGAAATAGTGTTTCTTACCTCATAATTGCATTTTGAAGAGCTAAAATCTTGGTTAGATGAGGAGCCGGAGGCACACCTATGATAGTTATAAGACATAGGTGTCCATGCTTAGAACTGCATTTTCATGTAATAGGTTCCCCTGTATTTTATTTTATACATTTATAAAAACATTATTCCGCTGGGCGCAATGGCTCACTCCTGTAATCCTAGAACTCTGGGAGGCTGAGGTAGGTGGATTGCCTGAGCTCACAGGTTCAAGACCAGCCTAAGCCAGAGCCTGTCTCTAAAAATAGCTAGGCATTGTGGCAGGCGCCTATAGTCCCAGCTACTTGGGAGGCTGGGACAAGAGAATCGCTTGAGCCCAAGGGTTTGAGGTTGCTGTGAGCTGTGAAGCCATAGCAGTCTACCGAGGGCAACAAAGAGAGACTCTTTCTCAAAAACAAAACAAAACATTATTCTAAGAAGGAGTCCATAGGCTTCACCAGACTGCCAAGAGGTCCACAATGCCACAAAAGTTAGAGCTCTCTGTGACAGATTTTTTTCTTTCACACAAATATCCAGTGTGGGGCAAAGTGTGTATAAGAACAGAGAAGTACTCTAAACCCCTATATGCTTTATGGATGAGATATCTATCTACTTCTCTTAGTTGATGGTATAGAAAAACCTACCAAAAAAGTAGATATATCTAGACTTCCACCCCAAATTTTGTAAGAATCACATCTTCTTTATGAGTAAAAATATAAAACTCCATGCTTTTGTCTGTCTACTGTTGCTTTTCTATTGTATGGAGGTTGCTGGAAAATGGACTAGTTATAAAAGTGATAATGCTTGCAATAGTATAGTAAGTATTCTGTTTAAGATAAAGCAAAGGAAAAGTACTATAGCTAGTAGCATGATAGTGTTAGCCATAAGAGAAATGGGCCTAGCAGAATTGTTTTTATCATGGCCCTGTTAATTATCTACCGAGAGGTACTTGAGATGAATAAATACTATTGCTGTGTTCTCCAATATTTTCTAATCCAGTGTACCTTAAACTGTACTCAAATTCAAGTACACATTCTTAGCCTTTTAAATCCTCTTTGTTAGAACAGAAGTAAGTACCCATAGACCAGAGTAATTCACCCTACACTGTCTTTAAAAGCATACCCTCTGAATTATATTACAGAACAGGGAGAGTAAACTCAGAAGATATTTCTTTAGTGGATATTCCTCTCAGGCTATAAAGTTGGAGAAATATGACCCCCAAATACTGGATTTATATAATCTTTTGACTTCCATCTCTATTTTCAACAATAGCCTAAATAAATCTGTTAATGGTGGGCAACTAAGAAGTCTAAAAGCAGCCATGCACATATTGTGGAAAAAGTAAGAGGACTTAGATTTCAGTTTTGCTTTTCACCAAGTTGTATAGGTACATCGCTTAGTCTCTAAAGACTCACATTCCTCATTTGTATACTGACAGGATGAATTGGCTTGTTCAAAGTCATCATCAGGGCCACAGGCCTGATTGTATGACTCCTAGATTAATGTTCATTTGGTTTCTTGCAAAACTGCCAGTCTCTCAGGGGGGACAAAATTGTGATCAGTGTAACTGGGTGAGTGAAGGTGGGCCTTCAGAAGGGCCTTAGGGCAGCAGTTCTCAACCCGTGGGTTACAACCCACAGGAACTGTATTAAAGGGCTGAGGCATTAGGAAGGTTGAGAACCACTGTTAGAGGAACTGATGGCCATTGCTAAAGGAGAGGCGGTGTTCCTTGTAGTTAAACATTAGAAACAGCACAAGCAAAGACAGAGAGGTTGAGAATGGTCAGAGTAGTGGAGGGTGGCCTAGAGCTTTGCCTAATCGTCTTGAATTTTTACAGAGAAAAGCCAAAAGAGGTAGTTGGAGGTGGAGGCCAATAGATGGCTTTGAATGGGCCATTGAAATCTAATTGTGAGATCTCAATCTAGATCATAAAAGGAAAGGCTTAAGGTAGATAGCTTCTGAAACTAGATCACTTCTCCAGCTCTCCAGCTGCTCTAACTGAAGGACAGCTTTAGAATTGTTCTGAACAATTCCTGTCCCTTGAAGTCCTCATTGGTCATTAAACTTTATTTCCTCTCCCTTTGACTATAAAGTAATGGTTGTTTCTTGGATAGCATTATCTCCTGAACTTGATGGATGGTCATGAAACTGCCCAATTAGAGTTCTACAGGCAGCACCACTCCCTGACCGTTTATCTGCATACAACTGTCTGTCCATTTCAGGCGACTGGCCACTCAAAAATGGCCAGTCTGGCTGGTTGGCTGGGATTTCCTCTCAACCCCTGACTTTCTGTCCCAACGTTGAATTCCCCCCTGCTACTTAGGATCTTCCCTATAACCCTGTCTCTAAGCCCCACTTCTCACCTCTTTCTCCAACATTAGCCAATAGCAGGACTTGCTAGGGCAAGAATAGTGGTGGCAAGAGAGAGCCATCAAGAATAGGAGTGCTTGATTCCTCACAAACGCCTTCTGCCCACTTCCTCTGTTGCCAGTTCCCAGCCTCAGTACTGGACAGTCTGAGCCTCCTGTCCCAATCGCACCTTCTCATCAACTGCCTTGTGATCCTGATCTGCGCATGCACAGAAATGCCCAGGAGCCTATCTTAATTTGAATGCTGTCTGAAATGTGGGTGTATTTCCAAACTTAACTCTTTGCATTAAATGAAAAAAAAAAAAAAAAAAAAGGAAAAGTGTTTATTTCTTGACTTTTTTCCTCATGTGAGAAGTAAAAACCCTTAGAAATGTCAAAAGAGTTTTGACATTTGTTTTTGACTGTTATTTTAAAAAGAGTCAGAACATAGGTGTGCTGGGGCAGGACAGGTAATAAGTGACTGAAATGACTGTGTATGAACACGAGGTCCCCATTACTGGGGTGCTGAACTGAAGAGGCAGACCCTCTCTACAAGAGGCAAACATCTCAGCTCCAGTCCTTTGTGTGTGGGGTTTTCAAAAGAAGCTGGAAATCCATGTCCTATTTTCTAGCGAAATCTCCTGATTTTTAAATGTTTGATCAGATAATTTTTAAAGACCCTGTGTAGTTCAAAGAAAGTATTCTCCAGGTTATACCTGTCTTGTAGATCAATAATTTGCTTTAGAAACAGGAGAAGTTATGATTTTTAGATATGATGCTATTAGTGTCTTTCAGGGAGCTGGCTAGCAGGTTAGAGCCCTCTAGAAAGCTGTTTTAGTGCAGCTCAAGGTATAACTCTCCACTTTACAGGTTTAGAGATTTGATTTTGCAAGAGTTGATGAATCTCTGGGGTGTAGCTGAACTCACAGGAGACTGATGTACAAACTGGAGCGCCACATTATGTATTCTAAGGAGAGCTATGATGGTCAAACAGACCTGAATGTTCAAGTCAGCCTGATCTAACAAACATATTTTCTGCTTAGTAGAAAGCCATGCAGAAAGCCCAGTTAGAAGGCTGCTTAGTGCACAGGGAAGCTGACTAAGGGTAATGAGTTGGATAATCTTCAAACTGAGCAACATCACACATTTATAATCTGATGCATCCGTCTGTGAAGCTATACCTGCCAAAGGAATATGACTACATCCCTATAAATTGAGTGCTTTATGGATACAAAGAAATTATGACTGTCCAATTGAACTTCATACAATAAATAGCTACTATCTGCTTAGGGTTGACTGTGAATTATATTGTACTGTGCTAAATTCCTTACATCCCATTAATCCCTATGGAATGACTGATATGATCCCTCCTCTTACTGGTAAAGAAACTTAAGCTTAAAGAAATTAAGTTACTTATTCCAGTCATTGAATTAGTAAGTGACAGAACCTAGATTCAGATCCTATTTGATATTAGAGCAATAGTTTCTTCCTTTACTAATTTCCACTAGAAAATGCCACTACCCTTGGCCGTCTGGTGACTTTAGTGATATTCAGCAATGAAGTATGTAACACTTTTTCTAGGATGAGTCCATGAACTTAATTGTCAGAGCTCATACAAAAACTCTGATGGCCATTCCAGAAAAAAAAAGTTCCAAAATTACTTGGAAGAATGGACTAGGTACTGGTTTCAGTACATAGCTTCCCAAGGGGAGTACCTCAAAGGTGACCTTAGCAATATTCAGCAGAGAAGTATGTAGCACTTTTTCTAGAATGAGTTTGTGAACTTAATTGTCCAACCTTGTACTACCTGCTCAGAAAATACTGCATATGTGTTAAGTAATAGCTAACATTTCTGGGGGATCCTTTGAGTTGGGCACGGTATTAAATACATTTTACACAGATTATCTCATGTAATCTTCACAGTAACCCTAAAAAGAATTATTCCTACTTCCATTTTACATTTGGGGAAACTGAGGCAAGATGTAGTTAAATAAAACTTGCTCAAAGTCACACAACTAAAAGTCAAAGGGTCATAATTCAGTCAGCCAGTCTGACTTATAGGCTGGCATTTATAAATCCTTATTTTATACTACTTCCCAGGTAGCTTTGAGGGTAGTGACTTTGACTGCAGCTGAGGGGCAGATCGGGATTCAGTCAAAAATTGCTTCCTTAGTGGCCAAGAAATTTGATGGAGAAATTTCTCTGCCCTGGTCTAGGACAGAAGTGAAAAATCAAAGTGCTTAGTAAGAGGCTAGTATTGACTCAAAGACTAGAACTAGAAGAGGAACTGGTACTTTTAAGATGGAACTTTCCCCAACTAGATGGTAAACCCATTTGGTGACAGAGACCCTATTCCTATGTCCAAGCATAGTGCCCACCCTTGTCAGGAACTAATATAAACTTGCTGTTGATTTGTACATATATGGTTAATGGCTTGAATAACAACTTGTTAAAGACCTGTGTACTTGAGTTAGGCTTTGTTAACCTAATTTAAGTAACGAAATACCATGCACCTAAGTTGACTACTTTTTGGCCATACCCTCTTTTTGTTTTTTTTTTTTTGGTTTTTTGGCCAGGGCTGGGTTTGAACCCGCCACCTCCGGCATATGGGACCGGCGCCCTACTCCTTGAGCCACAGGCGCCGCCCCATACCCTCTTTTTGGCCATAAAAATGTCTTTCTAGATCTTTTCAAATAGAATGAATTTTTCCTTGCCTAGATCAGCATAGCATAGCATAGTATGATTTTTCTGTCCTTCCTTCCTCCTTCTCTCCCTCCATTCCTTTCTTCCTTCCTTCTTTCCCTCCTCTTCTTTTTCTTTCCTTTTTTTCTTTCTCTCTCTCTCTTTTTTTCCTTCTCTCCCCCTCTACTGCAGACCAAATGTACTTAGTAATAGTCTTAACATAGAAAGTATGAGACCTATGTAAAGAGAACTCCAAAACCCTAATGAGTGACATCAAAGAACACTTGAATAAATGGAAAGATATATCATATTCCTGAAAAGGAAAAATATTTGTAGTAAGTATGCCAGTTCTTCTCACATTAATCTTTATATCTCATGTAATTCCAATAAAAATTCTTACGGGTTTTATTTGGTTTGTGTAGAAGATTAATTATTTTAAACTTGCCAGTGTTCATCATTGTGATGGACAAAAGGCCTACTTTTTTTCCCTAAAGAAGATTAATGAAGGTGAACTTTTCATGCCACATATTAAAACATAAGATAAAATTACAATAATTATAATAGTAGTCTATGTGTAGAAAAATTAACATAGAGATCAATGGAATAAAAAAGTGAGCATAGAGATTGGCCTTATAAAAAATAACTTAGAATGTAAAAGGTGACACTGTAACTCAAAGGGAAAGGAAGGACTTCTGAGATGAATGGTGCCAAGTCACTTGGGTAATGATTTGGAACAACAACAACAACAAAAAACATTAAGTTAAATTCTAAATTTGCATTCTACACCAAAGAAATCTCCAATGGATAAGATTAAAGTAAATTGTTAGGAAAGAGAAAAATAAGAAAACCTTAAAGAGAGAACTATTTTTTAAATTAGCTGAAGGAAGATTTTTTTTTTTTAAGCACTGTCACAAGAAGGTTCTAGGTTTATATTGGGCTCTAATCCTTGATCTGTCGCTAATTCCTATGTGATTGTTTTGTGGGGGAGCGAATCACTTATACTCCTTGCGCCTTAGTTCGTTCGTTTGTAAATTAGGGTATTTGATCAAATCATCTCTAAGCTCTCTTCTAGTTCTTACCATCCATAATTCTGATTCTGATTAAAGTCTGTTTCCTTCCTTCCCCGTTTATGACCACCAGCATGTGACATGCAAGACAGAAAAGCAGACCAGGTGAAACCATTTTCTATTCTGATTGTGGAAATAAGATTCACAGAAGTATTAATGTTTTAAATTTGCCATTTGTGCATTTAACAAATCATTTGTTACAGGCCACTTATGTCTGCTGTAAAATACATAACTTGCATTAGTTAATTTTATTTGTTATCACTTTTAATACTCAGAGCATGGTAGAGATATTATTACTCCCATTTTATAGATAAGAAACTCAGGATCATAGAGGTTAAGATATATGACCAAGTCATGTAATTAAGAGGTGGTTCTTCAAAATTTGGAGATGCACTTGTTTTCTTTTGCCAATCTGAAACAAAATCTAGGAAAATTATTCTAGGAGAAATTGTGTAAAAAGGATAAACTCAACACACACATATATAATATGAAGATGATCTAATTAATATTCCTTAAAATTGGTTTCATTACTTGATGACTTAATGTTGTGTTTTTAAAACAGACTTAATTTGAATTTGAGCTTAAGTCCTTCAATGACTTTGGCAAAAATACCTGAACTGTAAGTGTTCTAGCCTCTTTTCAGGTTTGCTTAAGCATCTCTTCCCTAGACTTTACTGATACAGCATAGAAATTATGGCAAAGCCCAGTGGAGTCATTGAAGTACAAGTCTCAGTACTGCTCAGGAAGGCAGGCCAAATTAAATAAAAGGAGCCCCAGCAGCTCTGCAGCTGTGCACCAACCCAACTGCTGGTGTGAGGTAAATGAGGACCAAACTTCATTTTACTTATGATCCCAGCCAGTATTTAAACAAAATGCCTAGAGACTGGCACACTGTTCTGTAGTACAGGCATAGATAGTAATAGCAAAAATAATTGTAATAAATGATAAACTCATTCACAAAGTCTTTCTCAGACCTTAACTAAAAGGACTACCATTTAAACTTATTTCCTCTTACATGGTCTCAAGTATACACATTTCGTTTTCTTTTTTTTTTGTAATTTTTTAAATTTCTATTTTATTTTTTATTTATTTATTTATTTTTGCAGTTTTTGGCCAGGGCTGAGATTGAACCCGCCACCTTTGGCATATGGGGCTGGTGCCCTACTCCTTTGAGCCACAGGCACCGCCACATTTCCTTTTCTTATGTGAGTTGTAATACACATAGAGATGCAGAGATAGCCCTTATCACTCTCTACTGATTAATTTTCTAGATTAAAAGTTTTATGGGGGCTCAGCACCTGTAGCTCAAGTAGCTAAGGCACCAGCCACATACTCCAGAGCTGGCCAGTTCAAATCCAGCCTGGGCCTGCCAAACGACAATGACAAGTACAACCAAAATATAGCTGGGCGTTGTAGCAGGCGTCTGTAGTCCCAGCTACTTGGGAGGCTGAGGCAAGAGAATCGCTTAAGCCCAGGAGTTGGAGGTTGCTATGAGCTGTGATGCCACAGCACTCTACCCAGGGTGACAGTTTGAGGCTTTGTCTCAAAAAAAAAAAAAAAAAAAAATTTCTACGAGAATGCCACTAGTAAATGCTATTAAATTAGCACCAAAAAAAATAGCGATAAGAAAGGATTACATTTTTGCCAGTCTGAATTCATCAGAAATTTCTAGGTCCAGGTTTTTCAAGCCCTTTTGAAGAAAATTTTTACATAAAATCAAGTTATCACTTGCCTTTTAACTTTATAGAGTGGTCTACTATTAACAAATGATAGCAATGTAATGGTTAGCTGTGTATTAATCCTCGGAATTTTTTTTCCCCAAAGAGTACTGTTTCTTTGGAATGTCAGTCGGTATTCCATGAGAGTTTTGAGGCCCCATAAAATTGGGAAAGATGAGATTAAAGGGAGTCAGACTAATTTTTATGCTGTTAGGCCCCCTGAAGTCACTAACACGCTGACGTGCATTAGGACTTTCTAAGGAGGGGAACATAGTTAGCAATGCTTCCCAAACTTCCTCAGAACCCCTTTCTGCAGAGCAGCTCACACAACTATGTTCCAAGGAACATACTTTGGAAAATTTTGCTTAAGTGCTAGATTTTAACTATTTTAATAGAAAAATTTCTAGACTCTATTACATACTTTCCTTCTTTTGTCACATTTTACTGGAAGTTAATATTGGGGTTTGATGCATGACAATAAACTCTACGTGATGTGCTGTGCAAAGTTTGTGAGATGTGCAGGTGTTTGCATCTCACATAGCTGCACTGTGTTCAGAAGAGCGTTCCTCCTCCTCCATGGTCGTCTCTCTTCACCACATTCTTTGAGTCTCTGTTCATGATCCCCTTGCCACTTCTGTTGCTAACTACTCTTTTATCATCCACAGACCCCTCCCAGCTCTGAAAGCCTGACCCTAACTGTGTCTTTTCTCTTTCTTTCTCTCTCTCTTTCCTTCCTCCCATTCTTCTTCTTCCCTCTTTCTCTTCTTCTTTTTATTTTGTTGTTGGCTTTTTATTTTTCTAATCTTATCTCTTTTCCCTGAAGCCCTTCCTGTCCTTCTGGACTTCACCAATGGTGTGGCTTGGCTTTTATTAGAAGGAGAATAATAGGCCTGGCTGGTAGCTCACATCTATAATCCTAGCACCCTAAGAGGCCAAGGTAGGAGGTTCCCTTGAGCTCAGGAGTTTGAGACCAGCCTGAGCAAAAGCAAAGCCCTGTCTCTGCCAAAAATAGAAAAATGAAAAATTAGCTGGGCATTGTGGTGAGTGCTCATATTCCGAGCTATTCGGGAGGCTGAGGCCAAGGAGGATCACTTGAACCCAGCAGTTTGAGGTTGCTATGAGCTATACGTCATGGCACTCTACCAGGGCAAGAAAGTGAAACTCTGTCTCAAAAAAAAAAAAAAGGAAGAAGGAGAATAGCAATACTATTTTCTCCCAGTTATTGAGTCAACCAATCTTCATGGAATTTTGTTTCTACTCACACTTGGAAATTTTTCATTTAGTCCCATTTTCATATTTACACCTATTCAATATACTTTGTAAGATTTCAATCTTTTGAAAATGAGTGAGATTTATTTTATGG
The DNA here is from genome assembly GCF_027406575.1 of Nycticebus coucang. NCBI lineage: Eukaryota > Metazoa > Chordata > Mammalia > Primates > Lorisidae > Nycticebus > Nycticebus coucang. The sequence goes on from NC_069785.1 coordinate 69,993,144, forward strand.
CATAGGATATAATTTGTTCTGGTGAATGTTCCATGTACTCACGAAAAGAATATACAAAGAGGTAGCTAACAGAATATTTTGTAAATAAAGGTACATTTAGCTACAGTTTCCCATCATCCCTGTGTGTGGTGACTTTAGGGGTGACTTTTGGAATACCCTGTGTATCTTACAGTTGTTGGTTTATTCTGTAAAGATCAGTTAGGTCTAGGTGGCTCATGATAATGTTCAGTCCTTCTATATACTACTGATCTTTAAAGAGCTATTTGTTCTACCAATTACTGAGAGGAGGACTTTAAGATCTTCAACTCTAATTGAAGATTTGTGTATTTCTTCCTTCAGTTTTGATAATTTTTATTTCACATATTTTGTGTTAATATCATTAGAGACATACACATTATCGTGTTTTCTTAATTAACACTTTCATCTTTTAAAGAAAAATCTGTTTCTCTCTGATAATCCTCCTTATCTTAAACTATGGGGGTGCCAATAACCTGCAGCCTGTGGGCCCTATGCTGATTTTGTGAGGACTTTTTTGCTTATCTGTGGTGTCAGATATCACAAAAAGTATGCACAGACTTTTTTTTTTTTTTTTTTGCTAATTAGCTTTTGTTAGTGTTTGTATATTTAATGTGTGGCCCAAGACAACTCTTATTCTCCTAATATGTGGCAGAGGAAAAAAAAGTCTGGACACCCCTGCCTATTGCCTGATGTTAATATAGTTATTCCATTTTTCTTTTTCTTATAGTTTCAATGGTACATCGATCTTTTCTTACTGTTACTTTCAACCTGTGCCTTTAAAATTAAAATATATCTCTTATAGATATAGTTGTGTTCTGTTTTTTAAGTTCAAATGTGATAATCTTTGCTTTTTAACTGGAGTATTTACTCTGTTTACATTTAATGTAATTATTGACATGCTTTGATTTAGAATAAACATTTTTCTATTTGTTTTTTTACTTATCCCATCTGTTTTTTTGTTCCTCATTCTTTT